>NW_028145509.1:4425000-4527500 GCF_977016875.1 Pavona decussata | reverse complement strand
TCAAAAACTTGGTCAGCCCTGCCATGGACTAATGGAACAAATGACCGTAAGAAAAAAAAAGAGGTTTCGATTGCCAAAGTCCGGCCTTTCTGAACGCACATATAGAGCGTCCCGACTTACCTCAGCAACTGAATGTGTGACATTTCTCAACTTCTCTGTTTTTTCCTGCACATTTTTTGCCACCCTTTTTAGGTTTGGGGTTGTTGCACCTTCGCCTTCTTTTCCTGGTTCCTCCACCACATTTGGCCGAACAATCGCTCCATTTTCCCCACTTGCTCCAATTGCCGTCCACTAAATACAATAATGACACAGTTATAATCCGAGATAAATGTGCAATGTGTGTTCATATATAACCACAATCGTACTAAGGCGTCATTACCAAACAGCCATTGCTAACAGTCGGCCAGCTTTAGTTAAGGCAATCCTAATTAAAAATCCGCAATCTCTGTAATATACCATCCCAACTGACCCGTATTGTAGTTATACCGCATTTCACCCAAGTGTATAGAACTTCATATAAGGTAGGAGGCCCGCGCTTAAACCCTAAACTCTTCTCTTAGTGAAACGAAATAGCTCGATGCGCCGCTTTTAGTGAAAGAAAAAGAAAGGGGACGGGGAGGGGGAATGCGGATCCCGCGACCCTCTCCCCTAGATCCGCCATTTCCCTTTCGCGGCTTGTGAATACAAACGCTGTGAGACTGACATTGACGTCATTGTCACTAACCTGAGCACCTCTTGGTTGCTTTGCATTTTTTCTTTTCGCTGTCCTCTCCCAGTCTTGAACAGTCTTTGCCGCCGTTTTGTGGTGGTGGGTTATTGCACTGCCTTTGACGTGTCATGGTACCTTTTTTCTTTCGGCCACAAGTTTTGGAACATGCACTCCATTCTCCCCACGAACTGTAGCTTCCATCCACTGCAAGAAAAGTTATTTTTTTTCATTTCACAATGGGATTTTCCATTTTCGTCTTGACGAATATTTCTTCATGAGTATTTTCGCGGGATGGACCCCATCGTTTGAGAGCGTCTTATCGTAAGGAACACTCTGTTCACCACGTAAACGAGAAAAGTAAGTGGCGAACGAAGTAAATAAACTTGAACTGTGTTATCGATTGAATAGACTAGTAGTTGGATAATTGTTCTATAATTAGTTATTACTCGCGCGATCACTTCCTAAATTCTATTCCCCTTAATATGCGAATCTATTTCTTGAAGACAAGGGTTTTGTAATAGTAATGTTTACTGAATGGTTGTGTTATGTTACAACATAAGAAATGGTGAACAATACGGACTACCTTACAAGCTTACAAGAATAAATCTACCTGGACAACCCCCTGTATTGCATTCTTCTGTCTCTTTTGATGGTCCAAGGTCTGCACAATCTTTTCCTCCATGTTGTGGTGGAGGATTGGTGCACGTTCGAGAGCGACTCTGTATTCCTCCATCGCAGGAAGCAGAACAATCTGTCCAACTTCCCCAATTAGTGTAGCCTCCGTCAACTGAATGTAGCAAAGAACAACAATCTTATGTACATGAATACGATAAAAACATTGAACATGACAATGATATAGTGAACCCGGAAAAAAAAAGCCAAATTTCTTTGTAGTAGAGGTTTGATGGCAAGATTCGTAATTCTTACAAAGCTTACTAAAGGTAAAGTGCAAGGTGACTTCTGGTATGATTTTACAGAGAAGAGATAAAGACTTTCACAGCGTAGTTCCAAAACTAACAATATACTATACATATTGTTGCACTATTCCTCCAAAAGCAAACCCCTTAGAAAATTTTGTTCCATTCCTCTGATCATGAAGATAAGCTAATGTGTTGAGCTCTTATGTGGAACTCACTGATTATTACAAGGATGAGTACTGCGGTCATTTCCGCAAAAAATCATCTTAAACTTCAAACGTCATATCTGGGCCATTTTTTTATATATCAAAAACCACTTTACGGCATTCAACTCGCCTTGATGTGTTCGTTCGAAAAAGTGCTAAAGGGCATGAAATATGACTGGAATAGTTTCCCATACTCTCTTGACAAGTTTTGTTCGTTTTGTTCATCAAGTGAATAGAGTACAGCCCAATATTTCATCCCAGGCGGTCACATTATGAAAGCAATCCAAATACCTGGACAGTCACCATTATTACAGTCTTTATTTTCCTTTTCAGGTCCCAGTCCGGCACAGTCTTTTCCTCCACCGAACGGAGGGGGATTGGTGCAAGAACGACTACGGCTTCGATGCCCATCTCCACAAGTTGTGGAACACTGGGACCAAGCACTCCATTCTGAATAGCCACCATCTATCTCTGTAAGGAAGACCAAATCCACAAAATTTTGCAAAACAAGTCAAGCATTTTTCAGACTTAACACTGAAATGCATTTAGCCACTGGAATGACTTCCTAGCTGTAAGTTTTACGGCATGTAAGCCAACTGAAACAAGGCATTTTAAAATTGATGAAATTGATCGCAATCATCCAGTTTTTTAAAGCATTTTCTTATGTTCTGGTGTTGCAGCAAAGCTTTTTTCCACAAATTTGAATTTAGTATTCACTTTTCTGGACACAAATGGAGATGGTGGTTAACAAAATTCTTGTGTCAATTGAATTCAACTTATTTAATTAATAAAATGATACAGACCTTTTTTTACAACGTACCGGCATTTACCAACGGCTATTTTAGATTAGTTGTTTTTCGGTAAACAGTTTGTTAACAATGATCACTGCTCGCTTTTATATCACTTTCTTGAAAAAGACGTAAATGTGTATCTCCGCATCAAATTGCCACCAGTTAAGACAACAGCTCAAGGACTTCATTCTTTTACCAACTCTTCAATAAGGGAATGGAATTCGTTTACAGACAAAACTCCGGCTAATGTATATAGTTTTAGTCGTTTAGTTCAGAGAAGTATTTTTTTTAGTTCGTTATTTTATTTTACTCTTACACACGTTGTATTTGGAGATACTATCATTATTTTGTTGCTCTATAATCCGAACCTAAATAAAGTTCCTACCTACTTAGCTACCAATCTAAAATAACAGAAACCAACAAGGGCTCGATCGGTTGTTCGAAAGCCGATTTTGGCAACCCCCGATTAAAAATTAACCGAGGTTTTGATCTTGCTCATTACAAATGTTTAGAAAAAGCTAATTGTAAACAAACGGTAAAGAAAAGTCTAAGTCAAAACAGAGAAACAAAAAATTATTTTGAAGAGTCTTCATTGATTAGTAATTAAACTCAAATTAGAGTCCACGTTAACCCGGGATGAGCTTAATCGGGCTCGGAACAACTCACCCAAGGAACAAGACATCACTGCAATTAAAGGCAGTTCCAGTGAAATGAATAGAATTCTCCCAGTTCCCTAAAAACAAAAGGCCCTGTCTAGATAAGTTAAGTTAATATTGACCTCAATTTACCGATTCGTCATTTGTTGGTCAATAAGTAAAAAGACACACTTGGAATTGAAACAATTAACAATTGGAATGATCAATCATTTTTTGAAGTTTGCCAGAGCGAAACCTTAACTACCTCTGCAGCCATACAGCTCCACTCTCATTGATATGTGTTGTTGCCATTGCATTGGACGGAAGCGGACGTAACGTGCCATGATTGGTGGGTCAAGGTCATGATAAACGATGGTGTCTCGGTCATTGTTTCCAGAAAACACCTGTAAAATCAAAACGAGAGACAAGTGAGCTATATGTCTTGACACCATATCTGGTGTTTTTATTTAACCAGGTATTTACTGCATAACAGTTTTAGTATTACTTTGAGTAGCTACTTAAAAAGTCATGGTGTGTTGACAGATAATTAGACCTGATTAAAATGTATATTAAACGTTTCACTTATAAAATTTTGAAGGAAAATACTTCAAATGCCTTTTTCTGCCTTTTCCAAGGATATTTATGTAAGCTAACACATAACACTTCAATCTCTTCTGTTTCTGTGGCTGGTTGGATGAAATAGAACAGAATGAAATTTTCCCTCACTATAAAACTGGAAGTGTTCTTTAATTTAAATTTAATACCTAAGTATGATCATTTAGTTATTTAAATAACGAAAATCAGCGATATGGCAGCTACGTCTCAAAGTTTGAGAGATAGCGCTGTAGAAAAAATACTAGCACACTCTATGAAAATCTTGCCAGTTGAGTCAATATCTCGGTAAAAAAAGAAGGCGTGCTCACCTTGTCCGTGCCGCCTGGTTCGCTATAGTACTGGAAGTTCCCACCATCATTACTGTACTGCAGTTTGTACCTGGTTACAAACTGGAGGTGAGGCCCAAAAGGCCACGATGGACTATAATTTCTCCCCTGCGTCGCTACACGTGTAACTTTAGTCACCTGTCCAAGATCAATCTGCAGCCATTGATTAACATTATTCGCACCAGCTGCCCACGCTCCAGAGTTGAATCTTGTTTCTTTATAGTTCAGTCTTCCTTGTCTGGCTGCATGATTGCTCCAATACTGTGAAGATGCGCTGATTTGTGAGTCGGAGATGGCGCCGCTTTCCATACCGAGAGCGTCTTGACATCCTAGAAGTCGGTTTAATTTGACGTTTTAATATGCACGATCGTTTTCAGGCATGATTTTTACAATGCCGGGCAATCTCGAAGGCGCATGGTTTCTCAGTGCATTGTGGCCCGAGGTCCCACAGTTGAGGAATAAAAAAATGAAACAAACTTAGTACCACCGCGGTTCTCAATCCCAAACTGTCCCTATGTAGTAGTTTCAACAATAGATGTAAAAAGGAATACTAAAATTATTTGATGTTTCGACGTCAATTTCAAAGCCTGGTTCACAAGGACATGGACATAGCGACATAAAGAAAAGATTGGTTTGTTCTTTATGTCGTTATGCTTATGTCATTATGTTTCTACCATGTCATTGTGTTATGCTGTTGAAACTTCTGACATAAAACATGGGCATAAATTTATATTTTACATTTGGGTGACTTTGCCCTTATGTCATTATGCCGTTAGTGTGAACCGGGATTAAGTCTTCTTTATGTTTTTTTTTTTAATCTCTTTTCACAGTAGTTTCAGGAGCAACAAAGCCACCAGTTATTATAGCTAGATTTTCCCGTTCTTTTATATATTATATTAAATCTTTTTCGGAATTTTTATTTCTTTTACTTACCACCCCAAGTGCCCTTCACCATGACAATGACGATGAACAGTAGAGACACAACTTTCATCAAAATCATTTTTACCTAAGTTAACTAAAGAGAGAGAGAGAGAGAGAATTTCATTAGTAAGGGATCGCTTGTAAGAAACACACCAATGGTAACACTGCTTTACATTGATTTTTCTTTCTTTAGTCTGACGTTTCAGTGGCTTCCACGTTTTTCGAATGTATTACATTGTAAATATCCTGTTTCTTCATATTTTTTTGTTTACTTAATTCCAACTTTTACATGTTCAAACGATTATAGTGTTACAAACTTTGGTGGTTTTGAAAGAAAAGACGTCGCCACCCAAGACTGGTGCCTGTTCAAGAATCCTGCTGTTTGGAAATCATATTCTTGCTACAAGTTTTAATAGAAGAAAAGTAATATCGCTTAATGTCGGATTTTGGGGTAATAAAAGAGGACAACAGAAAAGAAATGACAGGAGGAAGTTTAAACTAAAAATCTAGACTATGTGCAAAAAGTCTGGTTAACCCTGGTCTTGAAAATAACCAAGCTAGTGTATACCCAGGCTCTAAGACTTCTTGGTCAACCGTAACCCTGGTAGAGCTGGTGATTCCGGTAAAGCTTACCAGGGGTTTTACCAGTTTTCAAGAACCAGACTTACTAGGCTTGAACCCTAAGTCTGGTAATTCATGTTAACCCAGGTTTTAGAAATAACCAGAGTTACCCGAGTTAAACCAGACTCAAACCTGCAAGAACCAAGATTATGCCTTAAATCCAATGCGCAAAACGCCTGGTAAACTCTGGCTTCCTAGGTTAATAATAATAATAATAATAATAATAATAATAATAATAATAATAATAATAATAATAATAATAATAATAATAATAACAATAATAATAATAATAATAATAATAATAATGATTTTGAGAATGATGTTTATTCTAGAAAGTGACGCAGGCATACTCGGAAAAAAGAAATCCGAGTGCTCCTATCAGGAGTCGAACCTAAGACCTTCCGATTACTAGTTCGGATGCTCTACCACTGAGCTTCAGGAGACTCGTGGGAGCTAAGGCCATTAAACTAGGTTCATGGGACAAACATCCTGCATACTGCTAGGATTTGAATGTCAAACGTGTGGTATATGAAAGAAATGTGATGGTATATTTCCAGCCAGCTGGTGAATGAATGAGAATGATGATTATTCTAGAAAGTGGCCTTAGCTCCCACGAGTCTCCTGAAGCTCAGTGGTAGAGCATCCGAACTAGTAATCGGAAGGTCTTAGGTTCGACTCCTGATAGGAGCACTCGGATTTCTTTTTTCTGAGTATGCCTGCGTCACTTTCTAGAATAATCATCATTCTCATTTATTCACCAGGCTGGAAATATACCATCACATTTCTTTCATATACCACACGTTTGACATTCAAATCCTAGCAGTATGCAGGATGTTTGTCCCATGAACCTAGTTTAATGGCCTTAGCTCCCACGAGTCTCCTGAAGCTCAGTGGTAGAGCATCCGAACTAGTAATCGGAAGGTCTTAGGTTCGACTCCTGATAGGAGCACTCGGATTTCTTTTTTCCGAGTATGCCTGCGTCACTTTCTAGAATAATCATCATTCTCATTTATTCACCAGGCTGGAAATATACCATCACATTTCTTTCATATACCACACGTTTGACATTCAAATCCTAGCAGTATGCAAGATGTTTGTCCCATGAACCTAGAATAATCATCATTCTCATTAATTCACCAGGCTGGAAATATACCATCACATTTCTTTAATAATAATTTTATTTCTATAGCGCTCTTATCCTATGTTCAAGGCACTTTACAGTCATGTAAATAACATCATTGATAAATATTTACAAATTTACAACCATCTCCTATTATATTAACAATGATTAAAAATTAAAAACTAACGCAATATATACAAATCTATAGAAACAATGTACGTCTTAAGTGATCTTTTAAGATGGTGTTGGACTTCCGAATTTCATAGGGTATTAAGTTCCATTTTCTTGGTGCATGAACAGCGAATGCTCTATCTCCATAGGTCTTGGTTAACGATCTAGGTTGCATTAAGGGTTCATCACTAACAGAACTCAATGATCTAGTATAAGAAAGATAACGCAGTTTCTGAGCTAAGTAGCTAGGCGATGTCCCATTCAGTGATTTATACACGAGAAGCAGAATCTTGAAAATAATACGATACTGAATCGGTAGCCAATGAAGCTCGCACAAAACAGGTGTAATGTAGGTTACTTTGGTAAACCTTAGCAGATTTATGAGTAATAAGAATAAAAAGATCTACATTTGGTATGATACATGTAGATAGCAAATTGTACACAAATTTACTTACCGCAACTGTAGATGCTAAAAAAATTTCATGAAAAGATTGGAGTTAATGTCCAGAACAAATTAGTGTAGATTAAGTTCATAAACTGTTCAAATTGTACTGGTCCTGATCGGTTAAAAATAGTCCATGATCAGTTTCTGGTATCTGAAGATATGTGAAACTACAAAATGTAAACATCTTTCAGCAATTTTCCATTAATGTCTTATCTGCTTGTGGTGCCCTTTTTGACCTGCCTTTTCACTTCAACTTCCACTTTCCTTGTACGGACTTTAATTATATTATTGATTTGTTTCTTTTTACATTTGACCGCGGTTAAGACTCTTTGGGCATGTCACGCGTTCCTAGGAGGGGATGGCCGTTACTAGCTCAAAGAGCGTCTGCATAGCATTCTAACCAAAACCGTGTTTCCTCATTCTGAAAGTATTCTAAGCGTTGTGAAACGTCTGAAATTTTGTTGATGCTACGCACTGTAATACTATCGTTTAGAATTTCTTAATTTCTCTGTTAGATGATCGAGAACAGTTAGAAACAGGCTGAAGGTTTTGCAAAACATAACACAGAATTAGACTTTCATCTCAATCAAGACACGGCTAACATAATTTTAAGCTATTACCAGAGAAAGGATGTGATTATTACTACCAGATACTGGCGTATCATTATCCTTAAATTATGCACATGACGATCGATTTGTCTGCAAGGAGTTTTGAGATATCAATGAAGGGGAACATTAATAGTAACTCCTAAAATGGCAACATGTTAGAAATAAGACCTGCATGGCAATTTTCACTTTGCAGGCCAAGCCTTGTAATATAATCGAAACGGCCGCTTTACCATCATCTTTCCTACTTGTTCAGCCTTAACGGTTAGATTGTTTGACATTAAAAGAGTTGAATTTTAAGGACTAAAGTTGACACCGATGCGAAAAATCAGAAGGCTGCTTTAGGAATAATCCTCTCCAGAACAGGCCTTTTTTGGCTTCTCGGGGAAGGGGGGATGTCGGATTCCGTCCCCCTCCATAACCTCACAAGTATAAAAGCTATGAAAATGAGACTTAAAGGATAGATACTAAATTCAAGGATGTTTCCTTAGTGGTCTGCAACGGGAAGTGCTAACGTAATATGACGTGGTACTTACGCCATGATTACCAAATCGCGGCCATCAGAGATTCGCCATCTTGAATTTCTGGATTTCCCCAAAACTTCAAGAAAGCGCCGAAATTGAACGAAATGTAATCGAAAGTAATAAAGGAACACTAAAATGGCCTAAAAACATAAAGTGAGAGTATAAAAGTATTTTTTCTTCATTTCAAAAAGGGATTATCCATTTCGGCCGAAAAGAACTGCTTGTCAAAAATTTGTTGCCATGGTAAGTCAATGAACACTAACCGGTCACATCATTTTTTTTCCCAGAAAAATTTCTGAAAAAGTCTTGAAGTTTCAGGGTGTATAACAGTTTCAGTGCTTAAACATTAAAAAGGTTACTCAGGTTCAAAGTCGCCGAGGACTGAATCCACTGATATTATAACATCCGCAAAAACAGGACGCCGAGAGCCACAAATATGTATCGAGGGGTCATATAAGTATAACTTATTACTGACTTGTTAGAATAAATATAATTATCAATGAGCATTTAAATTACTGAAATTATGTGCACACAAAGGAGAGCTTTTTCTTGGTTTCTTAGCTGAAAACCGAAGGGTGTTAATGTGCAAAAAGACAGTGTTGAAGGTATCCCATGTTACAAAAAAAATGACTGTGAGGTATCAAAGTCGCAGGACTGCGCATCACAATGCATGATATCTGAATTCTTCTCGCTTTTATTCTGGCATTTGCTTCTTTCTCCTACCTCTTCTTTTTTTTAATCTTATTTTGCTGAGAGCATTAGAAAATTCTTTTTTATTAATTTTCGTAAGACCAAGGTATTTTTCTTGCCACTGTTGCTTGAAGTCATGCTTGAAATAAAATAGTTTGTAATAGAGATTAATTTATACTAGAGTAGAGTCGGTCGACGCTTACGATCTGGCCACGGTACTCGTCTCATTGACTATTTATCATCTCATATCTAACACGCGAGAGGGAAGCAACTGATTTATTAGAAAAGAGGCATGAAATGTTGCCAGACTTCAGTACTGATTTCATTCGTTTTCTGAGAACAACCAGAGGACGATTTAATGCCCGCTTTTTCTTTGGCAGGAATGGCATAATAACTGATGCCAAATGGCCACTTAAGCCAATCAAATCTCCGCGTGAATTGTATTATCCGATGATACAATTTTCAATGAAGAGAAGCATTGATTTGATTTAATTTATTGCAATTGTAAAATAAGACTAGCTCCTACCTTCGAGCAAAGAAATGTATACTGGTTCCACGTGTGGTGTTTGATAGTTCCTCACTGTTTAGTAATAAGTGTTTCTGAGGCTTATTAGATGACTTCTTGTCTGATATACGCCCTTAGAGTTCTGCTACGTGCTACTACATGCTTTATGGATTAGACAATGCCCTTACAGTAACAGTTATGAAGGACACAATTAGTCCAATTAAAATAGCTGAACTGAGTTGGACTCTCAAAAATCACTCTCTCTTTTAGTTCTTGATAATAAACACTTTTTATCTTGTAATGTAAAGCAATTTAAATCCATTCATTTTTTTGGCATTATTTGGCTTCGCGCGCATTTTTGTTTTACATTTTATCCCAAAAAGCACTGCTAGCATTATTTTGGATTTTCGACTGATTAAAGTGATCATTTGTATAATTTTGTGTTAAAAAGCACAATCTGACTTTATTAATGTCATCCAAAGCCTCATTTTGCCCTCATTTTAGTTAAAGGAGCCGAGGAGGCCTGAATAGGTTTGATAGGTCAGCGGTTGCCTTCTAGATGTTGTTATGGTGGCACGACCACAAGGATCAGCTCCCTCATTGGACATCTGCAGTGAAGAAAGTGCTGCTGTTGCAGCCATCCTCGGCTGCAGCAGAAAGGGTATTCTCTATTCTCAATTCCTCATTCAACGATCAACAAGAGCACGCCTTAGTTGACTATCTGCAAGCAAGTGTGATGACCCAATACAACAACAACAAGCGATTATTAACTTCTAGTATGGGTAATGATGACCCAATAACAAGCGATGATTAACTTCTAGTATTAGAAGACCTCAAACGTTGTGTTGGACTTATGGAATAAAAAACCATTGATCGTTACATTTTGTTGTTGAAAAATGTAACTGAAAATCTGAAGAATGTAATATTCTATGTTTAAAAAAATCGGAAAAAAGTGAGCATTTTTATGTAACCCACGATTACTTTAAAAAACAACAACAACATTATTTTAGCACTTTTTTTTGGCAAAAAACAAGCACTGCTTTAAGTAGTTAATGTATTATTATGAGCGCTATCGGTAAGATCCTAGTTCCATCCCCTCTTTTAAAGCGTCTTGATAAGAGTTCAAGTCGGAATGGGAGCCGAGCCATATTCTAAGCCAAAATTAATTTAAAGGGCAGTATCACTCGAATTTGATGTCATTTCAACCCATCAAAATGTTTGTCTGTCAACAGAAACAAAAAGTAACTGTCTAGTTTTGTTGTAAATTATCATCCCAGCGCAATAAAACTGTCAATCAGCGCCTATGGCCAGACACATAGTAGGACGAAATGGATTGAAACTTGAAAAGATGTTAAGCTAATGTTTTTCAAGTTCTTGCATTTTTGTTTTTAAAATGCCCCTAGAACAGATTACGAGTCCCTCCTTTCACGAATTGAGTTAATTTCTTTCCTCTCTTAGTTCCAGAATTATCTTGTAACTAAGTGAAGACCTTATTTCACCATTTAAAAAAAAAAGAGCTCAAAAATCCCAATAACAGTTCCCCTTAAGCTAGTTTTACTTCAAGTCAAGCGGTTGAACTCACTCAAGAAACCTTCATTTCCTTCCATCAGACTTGCTATTCGTGCCTAATAATCAACGCTTACGATTTTACGAGCACACAAACAAATGTTACTAGATGAAAAGATAGCAAAGAATATTCATCAAAACGTTTATTATTTAGATTACATAATTGAGCTTTACTTATTTCGTCCTTGGAATTATCCCGTTTTGTATTTCTTAAACTTTTTAAGGTGACTCGACCCAGTTATTTTTTGGCGGTACCACCCTACTTTGAAGCTCTCTGGTATCCTCACTTTTGCTTTTGTCGTAAGTTTAACACACAGAATGGATAACATATAGATCAATCTACAATATAGCAAAAAAATTTCGGCGATCGGAGTAAATGTCACGTGGTTATAGTGCCACGCCCCTTTTAGGTCTGAGTCGAAATTCTGCTGTTGCCGGCTTTTTGTCGTGAGAATCTCTCGGCTACACATAGTGCGCATTAGTGCCTTGCGCTGAACAAAGTTTCAACAAAATCGCAAAGACCCAATTCGAGAAATTTAGCGCTTTCCAAATTTAGGTCATAATTTATGTAAAAATGGTAAGCAAACTTTAGACGATTATATCTAATAAACTATGAGATTTATTCCTTTATTTTGGGAATCTTTATTACAGATGGGTCCTTGCAAATCAGCAAAAAGCTTTAGGGCCTTGTAAATGCGCGCGATTTCGAGCAATGCAAACATATAGAAATTATAGTTTTAGCTACTTGTTGACGCTTGTTAGCGTTTCAGAGTCCTTCTCACAAAAAAAAGCATTTTCTTAAAAATTCGTAGTTTTTTTTCCTTCAAATTTTTTCAGGGCCACGATTGATTGACTAACTACCTGGACTCTGAATTCCATGGTAATTGAAAAACTGTGACATTATCTTCTATAAGCCCAAACTTGAATAAACATTGACGATTTTTAGCGTTTTGGCTGAGTTTGTGCTTTGGGAGTTTTCTATTGTTTCGAGTTTGTTATGATACAGCATTCTTGTTAAGCACGCGTTCAATGTCCAATGAGTGCATTCGGAAGTCAGGCAAGCGTGGTCATTGCACGCGTGCTGAACAAGAATGCTGTATCATGACAGACTCGAAACAATAGAAAACTCCCAAAGCACAAACTCAGCCAAAACGCTAAAAATCTTCAATGTTTACTCAAGTTTGAGCTTATAGAAGATAATGTCACACTTTTTCAATGACCATGTAATTCGGACTCCGGGTAGTTAGTTGCGCAATTGTAGCCCTGAAAAAATTTAAAGGAAAAAAAACTACGAATTTTTAAGAAAATGCTTCTTTTGTGAGGAGGACTCTGAAACGTTGACAAGCGTCAACAAATAGCTAAAACTATAATTTCTATATGCTTGCATTGCTCGAAATCGCGCCCATTTACAAGACCCTAAAGCTTTCTGCTGACGTGCAGGGGTCCACCTGTCATAAAGTTTCCCAAAATAAAGCAATAAATCTCATATTTTATTAGATATAATCGTTTAAAGTTTGATTATCATTTTTACATAAATTATGACCTAAATTTGGAAAGCGCTAAATTTCTCGAATTGGGTCTTTGCGATTTTGTTGAAACTTTGTTCAGCGCAAGGCACTAATGCGCATTATGTGTAGCCGAGAGATTCTCACGACAAAAAGCCGGCAACAGCAGAATTTCGACTCAGACCTAAAAGGGGCGTGGCACTACAACCACGTGACATTTACTCCGATCACCGAAATTTTTTTTCTATATTGTAGATTGATCTATATTTTATACATTCTATGTGTTAGACTTACGATAAAAGTAAAGGTGGGGATACCAGCGAGCTTCAAAGTAGGGTGGTACCGCCAAAAAATAACTGGGTCGAGTCACCTTAAATAAGATTGGTAAGAAAATATTACATTATGCTTTACCTGCATATCAACCATGAAATTTCCTTTAAAACAATTGATACGATTGCAAATTGGCGATAAGTCATTACCACAGGCTCAACGGTAAACGGTAATGTCTTTTCTTTAAACCTTGATTGTAAAAGTCAATAATTTGGTTTAGGAAAACAGTTTACGTCTTTTGAGAAGCCCTTACAGACATCAAAACGTAACAATATTATTATAAATGAAAGTTAACATTCAAAGTAGGAGAAATTCTAGCTATTCAAATGAAAGCGATGATCACTTATAGGGTGTTTTTATTGTCTTGCAAAAACGGTGTGAGGGACGTTAATCATATTTATTCAGTATAAAATACATTACCAGACTTAGATAGAAAAAAGTGTATATTTTCAGCGTGGACTATTCAAGGAAAGCAATTTTGAGCCGTCAGAGGATTTCTAAACAGCCAGAGATTTGCATAACTTGTAAGAGCATTAATCAATCCTCTCATTCTGATCAAAGCTGGTTACCTTTGTTTCTCAGTTTGAAGCACGCTACTAAAACATAACGTAAAAGCGAGTTTATATAAATATTATGGACTTTTATACAATGCGAGTATAGAAGAAGTGAATTGAAATTGTATTATGCTTTTTAACAGTAAGTACGTATTTAAGAACTGAAGTATCGTAACAAACGTACGTATTGAAGTGATAACTGTAGATCTAAATGTAATTTAATTTCTTCGTTGTTTCATAACAGTTATGATCATAATAACTATTTGAAGTTGCATCCTCAGCGAGGGTTGGAATTGCACCTGAAATAACAAGCCGAGCGAACTCGTTTGATTGATATGAAAGGTACGTTATGTTAGATTTTAAAAGATGTCGGTGAAACTCCCAAGCTGTTAACTGCACATCACATCACTAGTTTTCAATTCTAATTCCAGTTATGATGTCGCTCGTTTCAGGCTTTAGTTTACTTTGTCGAGTCCTTTGCAGCAAATTGTATCTGTTACATTTGTATATCATCAATGGAAGTTGAACTCATAATGGATTTTCGATTTTAAACTTTGTACGCGTTTAAAAGAAATGTGTATTAGACACTAGACACATTTTCCGTTTGGCACGGACGTGTCCTTAGTCGTCGGGTAGCACGCCTCTATAGAAACTGATTATGCGCATTTTATACCCTGTGAGCTGCCTTATTTATGATATTTCTAACTCGGCATGGCCGAAAATTTTGGACATTTGAGCCCGCATGGCAGTAGGGGCTTTTCCCAATCGATAATAAAAATGGCGTACGGAATTACAAGGCATTATATGAGACGCGATTGACTTACGGAAAATACAAGAAAAACTAATGTTATTTTTCAGTTTGCCAAAATCAAGAACTATTCAGTGATATTTTAGCTCTATTTTAGTTAAAAAAAAAACCTACAGCGAAAATGAATTCCGTACTTTTCACTCGGAACGACATCGTTTTGCAACTTCAAATTCATTCAAAAGCCTTGGAAAATCCTGCAGATCACCGTCAAAACAATCAAAGGTTCCACATTGTAACATTATCTTGGTTTGACAATTATGTTGGGTAATGAAATTATTTTAAATAGGCTTTTCAAGCCTAGTATAAATTAAAATTAGATCTTTTAAACTCAGGTTGTAATGTACCTTTGATCATAATTACATGTTAAATTGAACAATCAAGTAAAACGTTAATTGCAAAATATTACTCTGCATAGGACTTTGATGAGCTCTACAAAATGTTTGATGAAAAAAAAAAAAAAAAACCCGTGATGATTACGCTGAAGACTACTTTCAAAAGGTAAACAAACTGTTCAAATGGAAATGGAATTAACACATAATAAGTTCTAATTGAACTGAAATGGGTAAGGGGGTAGTACTCTGGAAACTACTATAGTGTTATATTTCAGTTTAAAATCAGCAAAGTGTTGTAATCCAGCATAATGGTAATTTTATCTGAAGAGTGCTTTACTGATCTTGTAGTATGAAACTACATATCTGAATCATCTACATACGTGTTCATTCCCATAAATTTTTTTTCTTATTATGACTTATTTTATCCATAATTGTTTTCTATTGTCAGGCAAAGACATGGGTGTCCCTTTTTACATCTCTTGCAGGAATAAGCCCTGGTTACGCCAACGCAAAGGTCACTCCATACATGCACGCAATGGTGCACCATTTGCCAAGATTCCTAGCAGAACTTCAAAGCATCAAGAAATTTACAGGGCAGGGTAAGACCGGTTTATGTACAGAAATAGTACAGATAAAATGTGTATCTGATATTTTAAGCAATTTTCCAATAAACTTTTAATATCATTTCTTCTTCCTAGAGCAAAGGGTGTCTTCTTCAATAACCCTTAATTTTTTTGTTAATGTTATTGTTATTGCAATGGACAAAATGATATTTAGAAAATCATTCCATGTTCTCTTGTTAATTTAGATCACTTCTTGTAATATAATCAGGTAGGTTAACATCAATTCTTTGTTACGCAACAAGATTTACCTTATATTAAATTATCAAAACCTTAATAACATTTGAAATCTCTAAACAGGGGTGGAGAAAAATAATGATGATTGTAGAAGAATACATCTTCAAAATTCTAATAAGTGGGATGCTGCAAGAGTTGTTCTTTTGGTTGGTAAGAGACTTGAGCTGCTAAGTGATTTTTTAACGAACACCAAGAGCGTACAAGAAAAGAAATGCAGACTACTGGGAAACCGAGATCAAGGAAAAACGTGCCTGTTGAAGAGCAGCTATGAAAAATTCATCCAGTCCAGCCGATCCGAATAGAAGCAATGAGTACGATGTGGCTAACATGACCCCTGAAAATATCAAAGCTAAACTTGCAGAGATGGGAATTACAACACACCTAAGAAATGTAAAAAGATTGCAGGAACTGCTCGAAAATGCTTCACAGTTAGCCTCTCAAACTCAACAATAATTCATGACGATCTAGCTTTAAGAAACTTCAATTATTGAATTTTGGGTTTACCAAGGTGTAACAACCTGTAAAGATTTCCTTTGTTTGTATATGTTATTTTCCAACGTTCTATTGTGTAGAATTATTTAATTCAATGGTTTAAGAAGCTAAGGAACATTAAACAGATGCATTCAAATGATCTCCTTCAAGGTATTTACATTACATGGTCTTTTAGCAATAGTAATGCACAGTTTCTCAACTGGTAATCTTTTTGCCTTCATAATGTGACCTTTCTTTACGAAATAGTGGGCTGATGACCAGGACAACACTGGTTTAATTTTGATTGGGACATCAATGGCAGTACCTTCGCCATGTTCATTCATGTAGTACCACCAGTGTGTTGAGAGGTACTAAAGTCTGGATAGGTCTGGATTAGAAAATAAAAAATGGCCGCGGTGCTCTAATGATATTCCCCTATTGAACGCAATATAACGCCAAATATCAAGTTCCAAGTTGATGTAGATTGAAGACAATGACGGACTCTTCAAAGCAGATAACACTCCACATGCAAACTGGCGGCAAGGTTCTTGTAGTCTTTCATCAGAAACTTTCACTGGGTGCTTATAACTTCTGAAATGAAAACAAGAGCTCCACAATCAGTTAAGTAAACCCAGTTGTAAATCAGTTAATGTAAAATTTAATAATCAGAAAAATATATGAAAATTCATATAGCATCTACACACAATAAAATTGTGTAATTTCAAGGTTCTGTAAGCTTGCTTGAAAAAACTTGCAAGAATGTTGTTGCCAGATGTCTGCAGAGTTAAGTCTACAAATTGAACGTGTATTAACAGTCTCACCTTAATAAATCCCTAGTTAAGTTACTCTCGTCCTCCCAACTGCAGGATTAAAAGGGCCATCCACGCCACTTAATTAGATATTCGAAGTTCTGAAAATTACGAAAATGTAATTACATTGCAGGAAAGTCAGTTTACTCTAAGCCTTAAGTAAGGAAATTAAGCAAGAAAGTATAAAAAAACAAGACCACGAATTACACCCGGCACAACTAAAATTCTTCACGGCGGGAAACAGATACTCACCCGACGAACCTTCCGTCTGCTGATTATCCTTTCCACCTCGTATAGCTTTCCTTTTTTACTTCTACTTGCGCTAGGTGCACTATCGTACAAAACCACCGAAGAGAATGAATTCAACTGTGTGTAGTCCACCTTACCACACTTTCGACGGCTTCGATCCGCCATCTTTACCTTATTTTTTGGTTATAAACCGCCGACATCCCCGCGGGCTCAAATGTCCGAGATTTTTGGCCATGGAAGATTTCCTGGGTGTACAATGCGTCTTGTACCGTCTTTAAACAAATAAGTAGCGAAACACATGACCAACATCATAATTCTCGATCGTATGGATGATGGGCGTGTGGCATATGAAAAGATATATGAATAATCTAAGAACAATTAAAAAAAGAATGATCAGAATCCAAGGGTGGCATGGTTAATTTGTTAGCCGTTCGACTCTTATTAAACATAGTCCAACTAAAGCACTATGTTCCTACCTTTCACGAAAGGATCGTTTGATATTCCCCTATGTCAGTCCGTTCTTTCTCGCTGTCAGCGGCGAGTAGTTCTGATGTATGCTGCATGCGTTCAAGCAACATATACTCCCTTTGTGACAAATAAGACGCTTTGGGGATTGTAGAAAGTTCCCTTAGCAACGGCGATATAAAGAAATACATTTCAAGCAATGAAAAACCCACTGAAGGTGGGCGGACCGTAGACATAACACTCACTCCACTTCTAGACAGAAAAGGTTACCTTTTCGTTTTGCCGCGAATGTTAACATATAATTTGTTTGGCTTGAGACAATAATGTCCTCGTAACTAATTTCCTCTCACATTTTAGTCGCTTACCGTGCTAACTGATGATAGTAACGGAAACTTAAGAAAAGGATGTTTCTTCTGTTAATAAAATGAGGTGGGGGTACTATCAAAAATCACGCTCCCTTCTAGTTCTTAAAAATACACACTTTTTATCTTGTAATGTAAAGCAACTTAATTCCATTTTTACAAGCAAATTCTTGTTTTGTTTTTAAAGTTCCATGCCCTCTTTTAAAGCTAGCTCGATAAGAGTTCAAGTGATAATGGGAGCTGAGCCATTGGCCAAGCCAAAATTAAGCTATTTTGAATTCGAGTCGAGCGGTTGAACTCACTCACCATATCTTCCTTTTCTTCCATCAAAAACTTGTTATTCGTGTATAAAAATCAATACTTACAATCTCATAAAATAATTGTTTTTAAATGTTAAGATAGCATAGAACATTCAACATAAAGTTTCATAATTTAAATCATATAATTGAGTTTTACCTATTTTACGCTCTGAATTATCCAGTTTAGTAATTCTTAAACATTTTATACAAGGTTGGTAAGAGATATATTACATAATGCTTTGCTTGCATGCATGTCCACCATGAAATTTGCTTTAAAACAGTTGATACGATTGCAAATTGGCGATAGGTCATTACCACAGGCTCAACAGTAAACGGTAATGTCTTTTCTATAAACTTTGATTGTAAAAGTGAATAATTTGGTTTAGGAAACAGTTTACGTCTTTTGAGAAGCCCTTATAGACATCAAAACGTAACAACATCATCAAAATGAAAGTTAACATTTAAAGTAGAAGAAATTCTAGCTATTCAAATGAAAGCGATGATCACTTATAGGGTGTTTTAATTGTCTTGCAAAAACGGTGAGGGGGACGTTAATCATATTTATTCAGTACAAAATAGATTACCAGACTTAGATAGAAAACAGTGTATATATTCAGCGTGGACTATTCAAGGAAAACTGATTTAAGTTCAGTTTTAAGTTAAATTAAGCCCATGTTGTAAACAAGGACAGAGGGGAAACAATTTTAAGTCGTCAGAGGATTTCTAAACAGCCAGAGATTTGCATAACTTGTAAGAGCATTTAATCAATCCTCTGATTCTGATCAAAGCTGGTTACCTTTGTTTCTCAGATTCAAAGACGCTAATAAAACATAACGTAAAAGCGAGTTTATATAAATATTATGGACTTTCATACAATGTGAGTATAGAAAAAGTGAATTGAGATTGTATTATGCATTTTAACAGTACCGTATTTAAGAACTAAAGTATCGTAACAAACGTACGTATTGAAGTGATAACTGTAGATCTAAATGTAATTTAATTTCTTCGTTGTTTCAGAACAGTTATGATCATAATAACTATTCGAAGTTGCATCCTCAGCGAGGGTTGGAATTACACATGAAATAACAAGCCGAGCGAACTCGTTTGATTGATATGAAAGGTACGTTATGTTAGATTTTAAAAGATGTCGGTGAAACTCCCAAGCTGTTAACTGCACATCACATCACTAGTTTTCAATTCTAATTCCAGTTATGATGTCGCTCCTTTCATGTTTTAGTTTACTTTGTTGAGTCCTTTGCAGCAAATTGTATCTGTTACATTTGTATATCATCAATGGAAGTTGAACTCATAATGGATTTTCGATTTTAAACTTTGTACGCGTTTAAAAGAAATGTATATTAGACACCAGACACATTTTCCGTTTGGCACGAACGTGTTCTTAGTCGTCGGGTAGAACGCCTCCATAAAAATTGATTATGCGACATCTATGCCCTGTGAGCTGCCTTATTTATGCTACTTCTAACTCGGAAGATTTTCTGTGTGTACAATGCGTCTTGTACCGTCTTTAAACAAATAAGTAGCGAAACACATGACCAACATCATAATTCTCGATCGTATGGATGATGGGCGTTTGGCATATGAAAAGATATATGAACAATCTAAGAAGAATTAGAAAAAGAATGATCAGAATAAAAGGGTGGCATGGTTAATTTGTTAGCCGTTCGACTCTTATTAAACATAGTCCAACTAGAGCACTATGTTCCTACCTTTCACGAAAGGATCGTTTGATATTTCCCTTTGTCAGTCCGTGCTTTCTCGCAGCTGGCGGCGAGTAGTTCTGATGTATGCTGCATTTAAAAAGTATACTCCCCTTGTGACAAATATGACGCTTTGGGGATTTTAGAAAGTTTCCTTAGCAACGGCGATATGAAGGAATACATTTTAAGTAATTAAAAATACACTGAAGGTGAACGGACCGTAGACATAACACTCACTCCACTTCTAGACAAAAAAAGTTACCTTTTAGTCTTGCCGCGAATGTCAACATATAATTTCTTCGGCTTGATACAATTATGTCCTCGTAACTAATTTCCTCTCACATTTTAGTCGCTTACCGTGCTAACTGATGATAGCAGCGGAAACTTTAAAAAAGGCATGTTTCTTCTGTTAATAAAGTGAGATGGGCGTACTATCAAAACTCACGCTCCCTTCTAGTTCTTAAAAATACTCACTTTTTATCTTGTAATGTGAAGCAATTTAATTCCATTTTCACGAGCAAATTCATGTTTTGTTTTTGTAGTTTCATCCCCTCTTTTAAAGCTACTCGATAAGAGTTCAAGTGGGAATGGGAACTGAGCCATTGGCCAAGCCAAAATTAAGCTATTTTGAATTTGAGTCGAGCGGTTGAACTCACTCAACATACCTTCCTTTTCTTCCATCAAAAACTTGTTATTCGAGTATAAAAATCAAAACTTACAATCTCATAAAACAATTGTTTTCAAATGTTAAGATAGCAAAGAACATTCAACATAAAGTTTCATAATTTAAATTATATACTTGTAATTGAACTCTACATATTTCACGCTCTGAATTAACCAGTTAAGTAATTCTTAAACATTTTATACAAGGTTGGTAAGAGAATATTACATAATGCTTTGCCTGCATGTCCACCATGAAATCAAGTTGCTTTAAAACAGTTGATACGATTGCAAACTGGCAGTAACAGTCATTACCACAGGCTCAACGGTAAATGGTAATGTCTTTTCTATAAACCTTGATTGTAAAAGTGAATAATTTGGTTTAGGAAAACAATTTACGTCTTTTGAGAAGCCCTTATATACATTAAAACGCAAAAATATTATTTAAATGAAAGTTAACATTTAAAGTAGAAGAAATTCTAGCTATTCAAATGAAAGCGATGATCACTTATAGGGTGTTTTTATTGACTTGGAAACACGGCGAGGAGGACGTTAATCATATTTATTTAGTACAAAATACAAAATTTCCTGACTTAGATAGAAAACAGTTTATATATTCCGCATGGACTTTTCAAGCAAAACTGATTTAAGGTCAGTTTTTAGTTAAATTAAGCCCAAGTTTTAAAGAAGGACAGAGGGGAAACAATGTTGAGCCGTCAGAGGATATCTAAACAGCCAGAGACTTGCATAACTTGTAAGAGTATTTGATCAATCCTCTGATTCTAATCAAAGCTGGTTACTTTGTTTCTCAGATTCAAGCAGGCTACTAAAACGTAACGTAAAAGTGAGTTTATATAAATATTATGGTCTTTTATACCGAATGCAGGTATAGAAGAAGTGAATTGAGTTTGTATTATGCATTTTAAGAATAACGTATTTAAGAACTGCAGTATCGTAACAAACGTACGTATTGAAGTGATAACTGTACTGATCTAAATGTAATTTAATTTCTTCGTTCTTTCATAACAGTTATGATCATAATAACTATTTGAAGTTGCATCCTCAGCGAGGGTTGGGATTGCACATGAAATAACAAACCGAGCGAACCCGTTTGATTGATACTAAAGGTATGTCATGTTAGATTTTAAAAGATGTCGGTGAAACTCCCAAGCTGTTAACTGCACATCACATCACTAGTTTTCAATTCTAATTCCAGTTATGATGTCGCTCGTTTCAGGTTTTAGTTTACTTTGTCGAGTCCTTTGAAGCACATTGTATCTGTTACGTTTGTATATCATCAATGGAAGTTGAACTCATAAGGGATTTTCGATTTTAAACTTTGTACGCGTTTAAAAGAAATGTATATTAGACACTAGACACATTTTCCGTTTGGCACGGACGTGTTCTTAGTCGTCGGGTAGCTCGCCTCTATAAAAACTGATCATGCGCATTTTATACCCTGTGAACTGCCTTATTTATGATACTTCTAACTTGGAAGATTTTTCTGGGTGTACAATGCGTCTTGTACCGTCTTTAAACAAATAAATAGCGAAACAATGACCAACATCATAATTCTCGATCGTATGGATGATGGGCGTTTGGCATATGAAAAGATATATGAATAATCTAAGAAGAATTAGAAAAAGAATGATCAGAATAAAAGGGTGGCATGGTTAATTTGTTAGCCGTTAGACTCTTATTAAACATAGTCCAACTAAAGCACTATGTTCCTACCTTCCACGAAAGGATCGTTTGATATTCCCCTATGTCAGTCCGTGCTTTCTCTCTGTTAGCGGCGAGTAGTTTTGATGTATGCTGCATTTAAAAAATATACTCCCCTTGTAACAAATTAAATGCTTTAGGGATTGTAAAAAGTTCCCTCAGCAACGGCGATATGAAGGAATACATTTCAAGCAATTAAAAACACACTGAAGGTGAGCGGACCGTAGACATAACACTCATTTCACTTCTAGACAGCAAAGGTTACCGTTTTGTCTTGGCGCGAATGTCAACATATAATTTGTCTGGCTTGATACAATAATGTCCTCGTAACCTACGTCCTACGTCCTACCGTGCTAACTGATGATAGCAGCGGAAACTTCAAAAAAAGCATGTTTCTTCTGTTAATGAAATGAGATGGGCGTGCTATCAAAAATCACTCTCCCCTCTATTTCTTAAAAATGCAAACTTTTTATCTTGTAATGTAAAGCAATTTAATTCCATTTTCAAAAGCAAATTCTTGTTTTTTTTTTTTTTTTTAGTTCCATCCCCTCTTTTAAAGCTACCCGATAAGAGTTCAAGTGGGAATGGGGGCTGAGCCATTGGCCAAGCCAAAATTAAGTTAGTGTGAATTTGAGTCGAGCGGTTGAGCTCACTCACCATACCTTCCTTTCTTTCATCAAACACTTGTTATTCGTGTATAAAAATCAATACTTACAATCTCATAAAACAATTGTTTTCAAATGTTAAGATAGCAAAGAACATTCAACATAAAGTTTCATAATTTAAATGATATAATAGAGCTTTACTTATTTCACGCTCTGAATTATCCAGTTTAGTAATTCTTAAACATTTTATACCAGGTTGGTAAGAGAATTTCACATAATGCTTTGCCTGCATGTCCACCATGAAATTTTCTTTAAAACAATTGATACGATTGCAAATTGCAATCCAATGGTTTGGTAAATACCGAAATAATCCCTCATCTCAGTTTCAGCGAGTAATATTTCAAGTTTAATATTTCATGTTTGAAATATTTCAACTCAAGCATCCGAACTAGTAATCGGAAGGTCTTAGGTTCGACTCCTGATAGAAGCACTCGGATTTCTTTTTTCCGAGTATGCCTGTGTCACTTTCTAGAATAATTCATCATTCTCAATATTTCAAGTTATATTTTATTAAAGCTAAATAACCTCGATGCTGGAATAAAGTTCTCATTTTATTCTATCAAACGATATTTGGCACACGTCTTATCTTAAGTTGGCTTTTTGCTTGATTATTTCGCAGAGAATATATCATGAAAAGGAGATTAAATAATAACACTCAGTATCAGACACACGTTACTGATTAATTAAGACCAACTCCGTGAGAGAAGCAAACGTAAAAGCTGTTGTTAGTTATTTTTCTTACTCCAAGAGGTTTTTCTCCATGTACTCCAGTTTAATCAGCTCCTCAAAAACCAACATTTCCAAATTTCATTTCGATCTGGAGAGTGTATCTAATTAGTAGTGTCATCACTTAATATACGTTGACTCCACATCCCAAGGAGTTTAATCTCATTAATCAGAATTAAAATGCGCTAAGGTATACGTAATAGAAAGATGACCTCAATTCTTAGCATCAAACCAAAACCAAATAACCTACAAGAATGACGCTGTATCAGAGCAAATAAAATGTATAGAGAAATTGACCACGCAAATAATAATGTAAGTACATGTACTGATAAATCGACTAAGAAAGAAATTGTTTCTAAGTCTTTTCATGAGGAATTACAACTTCATAGTCTGATTTCATTTTTTACGATGTCACTCTTAATTATTTACCATGTCACTCTTAATTATTTTCTGTGTCACTCTTAATTATTTACTGTATCACTCTTAATTATTTTCCGTGTCCCTCTTGATTATTTACCGTTTCACTTAATTGTTTATTTACTGTCACTCTTAATTATTTAAAATGTCACTCTTAATTATTTACTGCATCACTCTTAATTATTTTCCGTGTCACCCTTAACCATTAACTTTGTCACTTAATTATTTATTTACTGTGTCACTCTTAATTTTGTACTGTCACTCTTGTTGTTTGGACGCAAAATCTTTTTCAATCAACTCTCGTAGATCTTTGACTTTCTTCTCGAGATCTCGTGTCAATTCCTTGAGTTCGTTGGTGTGTTTTTTGCTGTCTTCTTTTTCTTCAATTGGCGTGGATGTATCCAAACCATTGACTCTGTCAGCACTGTTCATCTAAAAAGAGAGCGAGAAAGTATGAAGCACGAGAGCAAAAGCTCAATTTCCGCTATTTTGTTAGCCTAAACGCTTTCTGGCAGTCCATGTAACTGAGTGATTTTCAGTGGAGTCTCGTGTAATAAAGAACAAAAAGCTAGCATCATTTTTTGCCGCTTTACCGCTTGTTCGTATCTGCCTTTCAGCACTGAAACGCATTTGGTAGTGTCTGTAATAACATGAAACGTGGAATAAATGTGATGGAATATTTTAAGCCATATTCCATCACATTTATTCCATTGCGCATATGCCACACATGACATTCAAATCCTAGCAGTATGCAGGATGTTTATCCTATGAAGCAAGTTTAATGGCCCTCGCTACCACGAGTCTCCTGTAGCTCAGTGGTAGATCATCCGAACTAGTAATCGGAGGGTCTTAGCTTCGATTTATCCGAGTATGCCTGTGTCATTTACT
The DNA here is from genome assembly GCF_977016875.1 of Pavona decussata. Lineage (NCBI taxonomy): Eukaryota > Metazoa > Cnidaria > Anthozoa > Scleractinia > Agariciidae > Pavona > Pavona decussata. Next base: position 4,502,296 of record NW_028145509.1, on the reverse strand, counting down.
GAATAATACATCATTCTCAACATATTAGACAGGCAGAGTAGAATATTTTTTTCTCAGTAATGTAGAAAAACCTATTTTTCTTAAGCGAGCATAGCATTTTCTAGGCCATCTATTTCGCTCGATTTCTCTTCTCTTAAGATATTTAGTAAATTACCCCATTCAGTCAGCTGATGTTGGTGGATAATGCCCAAGCTTAAGGCTGAAAGATTTTCCCCAAGTTTGAGGACAATCTTTCATCTGAAGGTATTAACATCTGGTATACTAGTAAGCCAGGAAAAGAAAAGTTTATTCATTTTGAGTGTGGGAAGTAATTCGTATTTGGTTTGGTTCTGCTTTTCCACGCTCTGTGATACGTTAGCAAAACTCCAAGTAATATTTTTAAAGAAACAAAACAAAAAATCATCCAATCGTAACTCACTCGCACGCATTTTCCCGTGCTTTGTCATGTATTTGCTTTGAGTTCTGATTGGTTCATTGTGCTGTTTACGTCTTTTGTGATTGCTCAGACAGATTACTTTGTGTGTGTGTGTGGTTTTTTTGTTTTTTTTGTTTTTTTAGGACACCCTTGATTAGTTTCTGAAAAGGCACGCTCTTAATCAGTTGTAGAAATGATAAAACAGCCATTGATGGTCACGGCATGATTACTGGTAAATAAAGACAACCTGTCCTTTTTATTCGCTTTCTTTTCTTGAATCATTATACGGTAGTTAGATTAAAACCATAAAAGCCGAAAATCAAACTTTCGTTCTTTGTTCTCTTTTTTGTTCCCTTGGCGAAAAAAATCGGGTGACGGATATCAAATCGGAGGACTCCTTATCATCCGACAGCCTTCGTCGGAATGTATCACGTGACGCGCATGTGTGTGTCCAAAACCGCATCAATGAGCCATTCATGGTATAATTATTCATTTCTGAAACCCGGGTTACTATATAAAAAGAGAATGTAAAGGTAAATCATATAAAAAGAACGGAATATAATTTGCCCAAGGTGTGAGGGAAACAAGTTATGATAAGTACAAAGAATGCTAAAATAGAAAGGTCTTCGGCTCCAGCCTCGTCATTCGATTTGAAATCCCGCCTTAAGAGACCATTCGTCATATAATTTTCCATCCGAACGGATGTGATCGGTCAGAGAAAAGTATACATATACGCAATCGAAATTTCCCTGAAGGCAACACCAAGGAGACAACCGTCAAAGCTTGGGAGCCAAAAGAAGGGAAACTGAGGGTGGGATTATGGATTTACATGTTCCTTATAATTATGTTTTCAGGATCAAATGTCGGTTGAAAGTCCAGATAACCAATTTTTCTGAGGTAACGCTGTATCACATTAGAGTGATAACGGTGACAAACAGATTTTCAGATTTCAGAATTTTTTATTCATGCATTATTTCAATAGTTTATTACAAAAGGAAATTGCGATAGATCTTCTGTCTTTCTTCTCCTCTATTATAATTTGTTTTCCTTTTTCTTCTTTTTTTTTCTATCTTAAAAAAATATTGTAACGTAATTTTAAAGGGCATAACTATATTATGCCCTTCTCCACTCCTTTGTTACGTACTATAACCTTATGTAATATGGTCATGTTGAGTAAATAAAAAATACAAATACAAATACGATACATCACAAAAGTAACATAGAGACAACATTAAATTACATAAACCATCAACGTTAAAATGTACGCAGTGACCAAAGGAGCTTAGGCTTTCGAGTTGGTCACTGCCACGTGCAGCTAGCTGGCGTATAACGTGCAAGCAAAAGACAAAACAAAAGACAAGAAAATTAGGAGTGCATGAAATCATACTACAATTTTTTTTTTACATGAAAAAATAAAAATGATAATTAATAGTGAGGGCAGAGAAATCAAATACTCATTGGATAATTAAAAGGTACAATTTGTATTGCTTGTAGAAGAAGAAGAACAACAACAACAACACACTACCTCAAAAGAACAAAATAAAAAATACTAACAAACAAATAAAAATAATAATAATAATGATAATAACAAAAACAAGAAACATACGCACCTTAGCAAGCACGGTTATTCCTTTGTGTGACATGCAAATGTAAGGATATAAGGGCTTCTGGTCTGGGTTGTCTATGAATATCTCTTCTTGAGTGATTTGTTTCCCATTCAAAGTAAACACCACCGAAACTTTGTCACGATTGTCAAAGTTTACGGTCCAGCCAATTAAATCACCTCTGTACGCCATGGCATCTAAGACACAACACAAAAGATATCAGGTATAGGCCTTATCACGGTTTACGACGCCATTTTGACGAGTAGGCAAACACGTCTTGAAATAACAGTGTTTTTATGGAAATCCGATATCAAATAACGTTCATAAAACATCGCTTCTGAAAAATTCGTGAATTGGAAAAGGATTTTAAGAAAAGAAATTGGAGGGATGCAGCTGTGCCAGAAAGCGTCCAGTCGTGTTTTGAACTTTCCATACATTTCCCTATATTTTTTTTCCCGCGATCTATCTTTAGTAGCAGCTCACGGCTGGTTCGCTATACAGACAAATGTATGGAAATGTCAAAACGCAACTAAATGCTTTCTAGCACAGCTACATTTCTTAGTTATTTTCTGTAAAATCCTTTTCCTTGCGCCAAACGTTTCCAATTCATGAATTTTAAGAAGCAGCGTTTTATGAAAATTATTTGACATCGGATTTCCGTACAAACACTGTTATTTCAAAACGTGTTTACCTACTCGTCAAAATGGCGTCGAAAATCGTGATGAGGCCATTTTTACACACCTACTTTTCTAAACTTAAAGAACTAATCCTGCTTAAAGTATCCGTTCCCAAACCCCACCCCCCCCCCCCCCCCCACCCCCGACCAAGTTAGAGTTTTAATTAATAGTATGCGTCTCTATGACAAGAAAAAGGTTCGCTACCAAAAGTATTTAACCCTATTTAGACCGGGGAAGGAGGGGGACGGATTCTGCCCGTGGTGACTTTGAACCTGAATCAGGAGCCCATTACCCTGCCTGAATAACATTTTAAATATCTGAGCAAACGGCCTGAAACTTCAGGACTTTCTGGGAAATCTTTCTAGGAAGAGTATGATGTTGCCATGTCAATCAATTTTTGAGAGGTTATGTTTTCAGAAAAACGGAAAATCCAAAAATTACTTTTCGTTATGCACCTTTTAGGATTTTAGCTCATATTAGACAAGTGTTCCTTTGTTCTGGTTACTTTTTATTCAATTTTGGGGAAATCCATTTGACAATCATGATGTCATTACAACGTCATCCGACGTCTTCACTTCTTGTTGTGGACCTCAAAAGAAATATCTTTGGACGTTCTTTCTCTCCTCCAAGTCTCATTGTCATAGCTTTTATACTTGCGAAGTTATGGAGCAAAGGAGAATCCCAACCCCTCCAGACACAACACCCCCTTCCCCGGCCCCAGACTACAACAGAAAAAAAAACCGGTCTAGATAGGGTTAAGCCCTCTTTTAAGCCCTCAAGGTCTTGAAGTTCGGCTTCTCTCCAGCTTTCTGGATTAAGCATTAGTGTAATTGCGTGACATTTGATGTTGTAAATGGTTAATATAAATTTGGCGATCCTTTGAAAACCGCAAATCAATAGAAAGAGCAGTTGCTATTAAGTATCAAAACAAGGACTGGATAGCGTCAGTTAATCTTTTATAGTATCAGTTAATCTTTGAATGAACGATGTATCTATTTGTTAAATACCTTCAAGTTGTCTCCCCTCCTTTGGATATTTAGCGTCAAAAAGTTTCCCATCATCAACATGATAGCCCACCGTTCCGTCAAACCATCCTGGCATGAAATGGTAACCGTAATCTTCCCACACAACACCAACCCCGAGCAGCCTTCTTTCCCCACTTTCTTGCAATAAGACCTGTAGGGCGTTTGAGTAAAATTTCTTTGATTAATAATATTATCAATAATTATCTACAACGAGATGAACAACCGTTTCGCGATACACCATACAGAATAAAAAGCCAGTCCCCAAATTGATCGTTGCGTTATTTTTTTGTGAGTAATGCAAAATTTATTTTCTTTATCCCACGTTATATGACCTATGCTCTGCGATCACACTTTTTGGACACTAAAATATTCTTTCCCCTTACCACTTAGGCTTTGTCTTCATCAATTTAATGTCAATTTTTTTGTAAGGCAGAAGAGTTACCTTCTTAAGTTATTACATCAAGTATTATTATATCAATTATTACGAGCTTCACCAGAAAATGTACATGAGGAAAGAAGTACGATTAATATAAAGGGAACCATGTCTTGGGACCTTTTTTTAAAGAGAAGCACATCAAGCATCGTATGCGCATGTCATTTTTTTCCTCAATATAAGGACCGTAATTGTTTATTCAGCTGGCAGTAATTATGGTCTTCCGACAATGTTTCGGCAAACATCGACCTTAACTTTCTTAAGTCGCTTTTATGCAGCCTTCTCTCGGGTGGATCGATGATTTATTGGTTATTGGCCTTGTTTTAGATTGCAATTTTCCATAACTAACTTTTTGGTAAATCAATTCTGCTTTGACGACAATAAACCAAAATCTCGAACAGATATTTCAATTAGAAAAGCCTATAACAGCGTGCACGTGTTAAACTTTGGTACCGTACCTTACAAATATGTTATAGTAGAATAAAATAAGAAGAAGAAGAAGAAGAAGAAGAAGAAGAACAAGAAGAAGAAGAAGAAGAAGAAGAAGAAGAAGAAGAAGAAGAAGAAGAAGAAGAAGAAGAAGAAGAAGAAGAAGAAGAAGACGAAGAACAAGAAGAAGAAGAAGAAGAAGAACAAGAACAAGAACAAGAAGAACAACAACAACAAGAAGAAGAAGAACAAGAAGAACAAGAAGAAGAAGATGATGATGATTCGGGGCAAGAGCGTTAGTTATTCTCCACCGAATGCAGAGGGCGGTGGTATCCAGCACGGTGAACATCATTAGGATCTTCAAAATAGTTTCATGATAGGAATTTTAACACACACTCTGTGTGTATAGGTTTACTTTTATAGTTTTAGTAGTTTTGATAGATATAGTTTTATTGGGAAAGGATGACATTCCTTTTGGCAACACGGTCTTCATGATAATGATCCGATCCGGAGGCACGATCTCGGACCAAGCGGAGGATAAAATGGATAGACAAGATTAACTCTGCGTTACTAGATTGTAAAAAGAAAACTTAATTGCTAGTGAAGTCTAATGATCTAATGTGAAAAGGAGGCCGTAAGAAAGGCTATATAGAAGTCATGAAGGAGTTGTAGGGCATGTAAGGGTGATTAATATCTTGCGCTTACACGTACAAAATCTCCGGGACCAGGCCGCTCGTTTCGAAACGTCGTTAGGTGATGCTGTTGGGAATATTTCAAGTAAGGTTGGAAATAGGAGGCAAAACGCAGAGGAAAGAAATGAGGTAGCTAATCAGGAAGAGCAGGTTACGGATTTGTATAGTAAATACGACCAGAATACGAATCCATTAGGATCAGTTAACACCCAGCAGACACAGGTCAGGCATGTGTGCTTTTAGAGAAGTCAGTCCAATTATTCGCATCAGTGTACTTCAACCGGGTGATTACGGGAGGTGAGAGATTGACACCGGTACCAAAGAGAGCCAACAGGGTGGATGCACGATTTGTAGATCACAAAGCAAAGAGGGTGCTAGCTGTGAAAACGAGCTGCCCTTGGTTGGACAACCGCGCGAAGAAGAATACTGAGAAGACAGAGAAGTATGAACCATTGCGGTGGGAGTTTACCAGACGATACCCAGGCTACAAGATCGTACAAACTTAACGTCATAATGGGTGTACTGGGGGAATGGTCCAAAGAGCTGGAGGTCAATTTGAATAAGATCGTTGGTGCGCGATCGAGTGATGTCCTGAAGATGATACATGAGGTCTTGCTGTCCGGCTCCCTGAACATTTAACGAACATTCAAAGTTATTAATGCCCCAGACCCTGATGTCATAGTATAGAGTATAGTAGTTCTACGCTTTTTTCGTATTTCATTTTCTTTAAATAAAATTTAGGCCTGTATTAATCTTAGTCCAGTCTTAGTTTAGTTTATCTTAGCTGACTTGGTTGTTAACTGGAGGGTTACAATTGACATCCACATGCAGCCTGGTAAGGTCCCTCACAAAGTGTTGTAAAGCGTATTTGAATACAGTATTTCATAGAAAATGCGCTATATAAATTGCATACATTATCATTATATTCCCCATTGACAAGGTATACTTATGCAATCAAATCAATGCGTTCTACATTTATTTTGATTTTTACACGATATCTACCCGATAAAAGTAGCAAGGCGTTATACAGTAAAATACACTGGTCTCAGAAAAATTTCATAGACACTGATTTGAATATATAAGATTATTTTTACAATGGTGAATTTGAGACGCAAACTTTTTGGTCGGTTTAAACGCCCTTTTTTATCGTTAGACCTTCCAGAGATCGATCATATCACCAAGTTTGTGTGGTGTAGGTCTTAATTCGATAGTTATAAGAAGGCCGTAATGCGAGGGATCTCAGAGACGATTATAAACTCGTTTTGTTCCCTCGATGTTTTACATTGACGTGAAGGATCTTGAGGGATTTGTCTACACAGATTTTTAATGCCCACCCACCTCCTTGTGTGCATTGCTCGTGGAGCAAGTCTCTGTGATCAAATTAAATTAAAAAAAATGAATAAAATGGACAAATAAATGAATAAATGAATTGTCGAACTGCCCTTGAAAACATGCGTATGCTCCTTCGCGTGTACGACGACGGGACTTTTTACCGGGACATGGGGTTGCAACATGTCCGTAGCTGCAACAGGTCCCCACAAACTAAAGGTAGCTAATTAAATGTTCCTGTAAACTGTTCCACTGCGACTATTCACTTCTAATGTTGCCGACTTGTGTCAGGATATAGGTTTCAAGGAATTCGGATCCAAAAAATGTCCTCAATTTTGCAACAACATAAAGGCGCTAAACTATCAAAGACAGGCATTTGGAAGTCAAGACCATAATTTAGAATACCTTCTACAAATTATGTGAAATGAATTACCTCGAAATGAGGATGCTCTTTAGAAAACTGAGTGAGATATCTAGCGCCATGATCCGGACTGGTGGACCGGTATTTTTTACATGCTACACAAGCGTCTGCTCCCTCACACGTCAGAAGACACCCTTCAACTCTTATTCCCATACATTTCCAGGCCTCGAGAGAGAAAAAAAGGATAAAGAAAATATGTTTTAATGCATGCATATCTAAACATAACAATAGGTGACTGCAGGTTGGTTAATAGCTATTATTCAATACAAGGCTTATTACCGAGGAATAGGGTACAGGGAAATCAAGAAGGGAATCGAACCGTAATATCTCCGGATGCTTCTTCTTCTACCCTATTCTCCATTAAAATCCAGTTCGCATTCATTTCTCTCTGACTCTAGAAACTATAGCCGGGGTCACTGCCATAAGTGGGGGTTCCGAGATTGTTTAAGTAGACACGAAACTGTTTAAAAATGGCACTGGTTGATTTTCGCAGACAAAAAGATGTTTAAATGAAACAGACTTAACAAGATAGCTACACTTACAGCCGCGAAAACACAGAAAATGCAATGTCCGTCATTATGATGGTCTTCCGTCTACCCAAACGTCTCACAATTTTTCACCTGTGCCAGTATTTCCATAGTTTCTGGACTAGGAAAGTAAAACTAAGGTTTTCTTACTGATATATCAAGAGAAAATACAAGAAATGCTTCTAGACCAAGAAGAAAGAGATCTGTAGACCTTTATTTAATTGAAAACAAACAACAATGAATTAGGCAACATTTTCAAGTCGCTTTTTCAATTCTTTCAAGTTGAAACAATCTCCATCCTTGTAATCCAGAAAACTAGTGGAGAAATTGTAAACCAAACTGAAGCCATGTTTTAGGGTTTCCTTTGATTTTTTCCCCTTCCTTTTAGTATATTTAAGTAATCCATAAAATAGGTGATATCGCCCCTTTGAAGTTTGAATTTTACCTTTTTCCCCGTAGGAAGAGCTCCTTGTTGACATTCATGCCCTGAGAACGTCCTTCGAGCAATCTGATTAGTCATTTGGCGATTTTTGTGTGTTTCGTAGAGCACTTCATCTACTTTTCTTTCATCTGTTCAAAAACATGTTTTCAGGTAAGAACCTTATAAATAACACAACTTAAGATAGACAAGCTAAGACTAGCGCCAAGCGCATTGGACCTGTACTACGGTCAAAATGCTCAGTGCGATCATTATTATTAGAGATTCCATTTCAAACATTGAATTAAATGTATCATGAAAGGTTTTAGTCATCGTCAGGTTTGATCTGATAGCTATACTACTGGTGGTTGTTAGTGATTGGTGCATTTCGATCCACTTTCGATCCACTTCCTCAGAGCAAAGGTATCTTAGACGTAAGAGGTGCAGTGTCGAGGGTGTGATGACTGGTGATGCATGATGAGGATAACTCTAAGTGTCATGATCAGTGACCTTGTAGTGTGTGACTGCCGGAAAGGCGTAAGCTGATACCTAGAAGGTGTGGCCACTGTATAAATATTAGCGAATGCCTCTTTTACCTCGCTCTGTTATTTTTCCTCAGTTTTTGCAGTTGTTTTGCTTCGAGCCTGTCCCTCATTCATGTGGCAGATCATCAGATATTTTTTATTTAAATTTTATTTTAAAGATTTGAAGATGTAGCTGTTGTTTCAAAGGATATTACTTCGTGCTTCTCCACATACCTGTCAAAGGGAATTCATATCCATATGTGGCAAAGTACTCCGTCTGAAGCTTTTCAACAACTTTAGCAAGGGTCTCAACCTAAAACACACCACCGATAAGTCAGTGAACGATCCCTAAGATTTAGAATTTCCTGTAGACACCCGGTTAATTAGCTGGCCTGTGAACAGGCTTCCAAGTGGGGTATAGGGGCGAAATGAAAAATCGGGGAGCCCTGGTATCATGATCTGATTGATTAGATAGATGACTGTTGACAACTTTGCAAAGGACATTAAATATGGACACATTGAATCTCGCTGACATTTGAATAAATTGTGAAGCTCCTTCGTCGGCTTACGGTTTGGAGAGGCGGAAATCGAACGAATTTTTTTCTTCACATCACTGGGCTTATAAAAGGGCTGAACACTTTCCTACAATCTGTAGCTAAAACGCAAGATGTTTTTGGAATATTTACAGACTGGTTTCGACAAGATTTTGATCTTCCAGTCGCTTCCTTGGGTGTCAAAATAAATATGGATGTTTAAATGCTGCAGGGTTGTAATTGTTACACTGTTGGCGTTAATTATTAAGGACAAGGTTGAGGAGTTATCTAACTATGGCCTCAAAGTATTTGCAATCGACACTGCCGAAGAGACGAAGAAGTCCTCGCTGAAGGTACTACATCAGTCGGCGAATCTTATGGAGTTTGTTGGCCAGGAATAAGCAATTTCTTGTTCTTAAAGAAAAGGAAAGTACCGGCACTCTTTTGCGCTAAGGCAAATATTATTGAATGACTGGCATAAAATTACCTCGTTGACATACTACTCACAGGTTATTTACAAAGAGGTGGAACGGCGACATCAAAAGAATCTCCACTTGCTACCTCCATTTCTTTCTCGCCCCCTTCCATGATCTCGATTTTATTCTTCGCCCTATACCCCACTTGGGAGCCTGTTCACAGGTTACCTATTAATCGACGCTCAAATCTAAAGCAATGGGGCCATGAAGAAGGAAGTATCCCTATTTAGCCTCGCTTTTTTAGTTCCTGAAAACGGTAGGTATGTGGATTAGAGGGCAAAGTCTCAACAGTTTTATGGCAACAATAGTGGAACCTGGAGCGTACATCGTAAGCAGAAGTTGTTTCTTGGAGAACCGCTAAATGGAAAATAGTGTCATATGACGTGAAATTATGTCGTTTATCTCTGCACAGCCGCCATATTTAGAACCGCGATATTGAATTTCAATACCTCCCAAAAACTAATTAAAATGCAAACACTCAACAATTTTTTATTATTATTTGGAATTCAAGAGAGCATTGCTGTCAAATGGTTTGTGCCATAGAAACAATAAGTCCTGTGAACAATGGAATGCTACACCAAATGTTTGTCAAAAATTTAAGGGTGTCACATAGTTTGGTATTGCCTGCTTAACGCAAGTGGCTTTGCCCGCGACAACTTTGAACCTAATATATATATATTTTTTTAATTTAAGCATGAGCCGAGAAACTTCGAATCTCTTTTAAAAATTTATTGGAGTAGTAGGTTAGTTTTCATTGACTTTGATGTTACCATGACAACCAAATTTTGACAAAAAGGAAGATCCCTTTTCAAAATGACAAAAAAATTCTTCTTCCTACCATACCTATAATGTTTTTAGCTAATATGAATGTTCCTTTATTGGTTTGCATAACTTTTAATTCAAGATGGCGGATCCAAGATGGCCTCCATTAAGCAATCGTGACGTAATTACCACGTAATATGACGTCATGACCTTTGTTTTGAAACCTCAAAGGAAACATCTTTTTTTCTTATTTTCATAGCTTTTATACTTGTGGAGTTATGTTGTTGTCGCTGACGCTACACTGAACACTGACAAACACACTTGCAGACCCCGCCGTTACCTGTGCAATGGAGTGACTGAATTGTGGCAAAGAAAAAGGGCGCTGCATTATCTATATAACGAAGAAATCGTCAATTCATTTTTACCAGTTTCATTTCATACGAGGCTTAAAGGGAGTTGTAAAAGATATATGCATTCATTATTTTTCTCACTTATAGTGACCAGTCTAAATGCTTCAAAAAAAAAAAAAAAATACAAAAGAAAACAAAAAGAGAAAAGATAAGAAAACCTAACAAAGCAAAGTAAAACAAAACAAACAAAAACAAGGCAAATTCCAGTTGTCGGGAGCCGCTGCTGATATTGTGAGACACGTGAGTCGGGCATTAGCCTATCATAGTGCTGGGGCATTTAACGGATCCGTGTTTTTACCACAAATTGTTAAATTGCATTAAAAAATCTTAAATTGAGAAGCCAGTGAATGACAAACATTTGGGCTAGGTAGATGAATGAAACACCCTATCAAGATCTTTGGTTTAACATCAACGTCTTTGACCCGAGATAAAAAAAAAAAATAAAAAAAATAAAAATAAATAAAACAGCAGTAGCAGAAGCGATTCTATAACAGTACAGTCAGATAATTAATCTAATTTAACAATTATGTTCAACGCTGTACATATCTCCGTTTTTCTGACTACTGACATTTTACTAGCATCAGCGAAAGTTTTTTACAGGAATGCTCATTGTTTTTTTGTTTCTTTTTTTTGAAAAGTAAAAGACTGGTAAACAATTTCAGGCTCTAGTTCTATTGCTGTTACCGCAAACATACTGTCCGGAACTACATGTATTTAACCAACTTGGACTGTGCTTTATAATTTAAGTCGAGTTTACTACGTCAATGACACTTTCGCTGGCGTGCCCTTTATCCATTTTCCATCAGTCACTCAAACATTTGTGGCCTCTGTTCACTAACAACTCCGAGGAGGTCATAAAAAGTTGGCGCACCAATACAAAGATTGGCTCTGGAAATTTCGTGAATCAGTAAAATGTACCATTAACAAAAGCTTCTCGTCACAGATTGCCTCAAACAGAATCGCTAATTCTCGGTATTCTTCCGTTGTATACTATTCTGTTCCTCCCCTCCTCCCCCGAGATTGCAGTAGCCAGTTCTCTTCCAAAAACAAAAAGAATTCCTCGAGGGTTGCTCGTTGATGAGACTGGACACCAACTGGTTGAATTGACTTATATCGCAATGGCAAAAGCTATTTGGGCGAGGGCATGTTCTGTGTTCTGTAAGGGCTCTTTTGTATTATACTCCATAAGAGACTAACAATGAAAAAATTCCTGGCGGGCAAAATGATCATGGAGCCTCACCCATAACTTAAAGCTGACATAAAACAGCATGTTTAAGTGTGTGTTACTTACGCGCCTATAATTTGTTGTATTACTTGATCCACTTTGTGGTGCAGTGTATTTCTCTCTGCACTTCCTGAAGATATAGGCCATTAACAGAACAAAACTAGAAACGAGGTTAAAAGGAACTGGTATGGGATCATAAGTTCCGTAGGACTGGATGGTAATTGCTTTCTTGTACGACCACTCCATTAAAGAGTTTTTCTGAAACGAAATAAGGATTACACATAATTGCGAAGAGTAGATCTACCTCGCAATGAAAAAAAACATAGTATAAATCGGTAGATTTAAGTAAATTAAAGATTAAAGCAGTTATTTAAGCAGCTTGAGCATTTTCGAAAAAAAGCCTAATAAAAGATCAGCTTTGAAAGAGATTCGAACCTAAAAGAACGAGCTCCTAACTGGCTCGATAGCTCAGTTCACAGAACACTGCAGAGTTATCAAGGAGGTCAAGGACTGAAAACCTCTTTTAAGCATTTTTTTAAAGGAATTCTTTTTTTTTTTTCACAACAACTAAACCATCACACATAACTAGTAGGTAGGCCTTCAATGCATTTAACACCCCTATGTAACAAATCTTTTGAGGATTGAAATTAACAGAAATGCCAAAAACTCAACCAAGGCAGGCGACAATCAACCAGATCGTTCCAATTTTTCCATCAGGAAGGGTGTTTTAATATAATGTAAAGTTGTATAAGTATATTTGTCCTCTTAATTGCAAAGTATATAATATACCACATGAACACAGATTTTAACCAGAAACGCGTGATCTTTAACTTTGATTCTGATTCAAAATCAACCCTTAAAATCCACTTTTTCTGGTTGAAATTACACTATGTTTCACCCAATTTTCGAGCAGAGAAAGCACTATCTTCTAGGGCGTCTGAGGGCATGCTCAAACAAACAGCTTATAGAAATGTCAAGTTCTACGTTTTTCAGGAAATAAAATTTTCATAAAATTTATGTTAATCTGGGGATCAGACGCTTAACGAATTTAGTCTTTCCTACCGTTCTCGCTTTTGCAAAACATTAAATGTCGATGACCAACCACACCAGGGAAATTAAAATCCACACGGTGGAGGAATAAAACTGATGGGGGAACTTTTTACAATTTACATGCACCAGGGACCAGGGAGAACAAAATAACCCACCAGGTAGGAATGTTTTTAAAATCTTTCTTCAAATATAAGGTATATCATATATTTATTATTGTATTGGTAAATTAATAACCGATCAATCAGATCTTACCGCAACGTTTTGATACGTCTCTGACAGAAGAGCAATCAACATGTTTACAAGGAGAATAACTGACATAATTAAAAAGGCACCATAGAGGAAATAAGCTATAAGTATAGATGGGCTGTCAACCGAATCGAGAGGATCCAAATCTGAAATTCCCAGCAAGGACCAAACAAAATGTTTCAACATTGACCACCAACTAAAAATAAAACAGAAAAAAAAGACCTTATTACTAAAGAGCTTTGGCATCGGCATAGAATTATTGTACTGTTAATAGTGAAAGTAGCCCGTATTGTAAGAACTGTAAGTAATGTGTTTTGCAAATAAAACAAAAAACAAACAAAGACATTTAAACGTGGTCAAATTAAGTGCACAAAAATTCCGAATCTAAAAATATGTTTGTTGATTCCAGCGTCAAATAATCTTTCTTAGGTACAAATTGTACAATAATTGAGATTTTTCGAATACAAAATTGCGCAGCCCCTTACGGGAAGATTTAATGCGAAAAATTCTACGATATTTCTTGCAGAATTTCCAGAGAAATGCAGAGAAAACGTGCGCTGGAGTACTATAACAACTAAGAAACATCAAGCAGAAAGGGTGTGATTTTGTACGATGTCGAGGATCGAATTTGGTAGTTTGGGGAAAGCCGGAGGGAGTTGGGTGGATATTCCACAAGGATTTAAGGTGTCGACATCTGGGGTGCATGGAAACAGGGCGTGACTAAGGGTGATCAGACATTTGAGCTGGTTTCATAGCAGCAACCTCAGAATCCCTCCATGCGATAATTGATAACTGGTCATTTATATTAGTTATTACTCATCACACTCTGATTTCAAATTTGTTGTCTTAATCTTACCAGGATATCCCAGTTTTGCTGCATACGCTGAAATGACAATAAAAAAAACCTTGTCAATGGTCACTAACATACCGTAAAAGTATTTATCATGTTTGTACCTGACACTGACAGATTACCGTATTAATCAACAGAAAAAAAGTAATTAGTACTCTATTTCTATTGTTATAATGTATACACAACGAATCATGCATTTAATTTAACCCTGAGAAGAAGGAGGTAAATAAAGCGCTTGCAATGAAAGTTTATTGTAAATATTCAATAAATCTCCTCGCCATGTCCATCGGCGTGAATGTGAATGTGAACTTGATGTCAACGCCTTTCAACACCACCCTATGAATTTTTGCGCACTTGCCATGTCTAAGTTCACCTGCATAATGGACTCAGAAACGTTCGCACGATAACTTTAGGGACGTCTTCGTCGCTCAGCGCAGATAATCAAAACAGCAACAATTTCAATTTCAATTCTCAGAACCGCATTTAACACTCTTGTTTTGTAATATTCCGATTATTCTCTGATTGCATGCTGGAACTTCATGACCATTGAAGCTGTTATTTTTTTAGGAATTAAAGAAACATAGTAGTGGCACTGAGGGCCGGCGAATGGCTATAAATGTGGATATTTCTCCATCAAATTTATATTTTGATTATAGTATTCTAGGAGTTAGTTTTCCAGGACTCATTCGTTGCTCTGTAATTGTTCCTTGATACCATACTATTTTATTTCTTTACTTTTTAATTTTATTTTTTATTTTTATTTTTGCTGGAATAACACCGTTGGTGTAAAAGAATTCTTCTTGCGCCAGTTCAACTTTGAACCTAAATAACTTGTTAACTACTTGAGCAAACGGATGAAACTTCAGAACTTTTTTAAAAATGTACCTGGGAACAATTTGATGTTGTCTATTACTGTTCATTGACTTTGATGTTGCAAAGGCAACTAAATTTTGACAGGTTTTTTCTTTTTTTCAGAAAATGGCAAACCCCATATTAAAATGGGGAAAAATACTTTTCTTTCCGTAACGTTTATGTTTTTAGCCCATGTTAGTGATCCTTTGCTAGTTTTAATTACTTTTCTTGCAATTTCGGGGCTTTATTGAAGTTTTACGGAAAATCGGACAAATCCAACATGGGGGATCCAAGATTGCCACCATTTGACAATCATGATGGCATCTCAAAGTCATATGACGTCACCACTTCCCTTTGTGAACCTTAAAGGAAACAACTTTGGACGTACTATCTCTCCGTTAAGTCTCATTTCGTAGCTTGTATAGTTGCAAAGTTATGAGGGGGCTAGGGCGGAATCCGGCCCCAGAAGACCAAAAAAACCCCATCTAGATAGGACTAAGAAAACAAAAACAAAAAAATACAAAGACCAAAACAGTTGAAAAGATAGATAGCGACGTAAAAGCTTCAAAACCTTGAAAAATAAACTGATAGAATGTATACAAATTTTCGTCAAAATTCAAAACAAGTAATGTTATTTTCAACTTACAGATCGTTCTCAGTGGTGTGGCTCGTAACATAGGATTTTTCGGCTATAAAAACTTTGGTAACAGCCATACTAAAGGCCAAAGTGACTACTGTAAACTGCCAAAAGATCGTGATCACGTCTCCCATTATCTGAAACAGGGCAATCTGAATGGTACCAGTTCTTTTGGTTGCCTCCATCAAGTGACCAAAAGCCCTGAGCGTTAGGAACATGGTATTAAGTCCATAGAAGTAACCAGCAATTACCAAAGCTCGGTTGTTGGTAACGGATTCGGATAAGGCCCAAGTAGCCATTCTCAGTAGAAATGTGACGAGGTAGATGCAGATAGTGATGGTGTCCAAAATGTTCCAACGATCACTAGAAAGAATGTTCAACATCTGGTAGTAAAACCACTTGGCTCGTGGTTCTACTTGATTTTTTTAACTTTCTATAAGTTAGAGTATATAAGAATGTAAGTATATAAGTATAAGCGTATAGACCATAGAAATGACAGAAAACTACCGTCGATTTGTTAATGTACGCTCTTTTAAAAACCACTCTATTATAGAAATTGCAATTTCGGGGGAAAAATTTTCTTTCAAACAAGTTTAATTGCCAAAGGGTTGGTTAAGGAGTTGGAGCACAAAGATACATATCACTTACGAAAAAATCCTTTCCTGGCTTAGGTAAAAGGGTATAATAAAAGGTCCTTTTCGTTTCCTAAATTCTTTCCAGCCAATGCTTCCTCAAATACCAAGAGAAAAAAATGTGACTTTCTTATTGGTTTTCAGGGAGATGCGCAGTCTGTACTCTGGACCAAGTAGAGATCATCACCTTACGGATTGTCGTCCACAGATTAACTTATAGTTCAGAAGATTCATAAAAGTGATTGAGGATTAGTAAGGGCTCAAGAGCTTAATGTGAAAGGTCCTTTATAATAAGAAGGTACATTTATTGGGAATGATAACCACAAACTGTTTCTTATCATAAGCAACGTTGCCTACACATTCAGTCATCGACAATGTTCATACTAATTTCCAGAAAAGTTATTGACTGTAAAATCTCACTCTATAGGCAGACAGCTACCACTATCCAGTTTAAAGAGTGTTTTACGTATTTGAAAAGTTCACAACACCTACCTGATATAATTATTCAGTGTCTTAATGACAGCGCCAACCTTTTGTCTTCTTTTGATCCCTGTATCATCGTTCTCTTCTGTGTCTTTGCAACTCATGTACTCGTATCCCCGTGCACACCGCTTCGTGGTTTCAACTTCTTTACAACGCCGTTTAGCGCGTAATAGCTGTTTAGTTTCCATCACTATTCGCCCCAAGAAGAAAATAAAAATGCCCCATTCTGCTCCGCTAAAGCGAATTCTCGATGGAGACAGGCAGATGAAGAAGTGAAGACCAAGGAGGGCCAGATAACTCAGCGAGTCTCGAACAAAGATGAAATATGGAGCCATAAAGTACTCCAAGTAGCCATCTATATAAATGAACATGATTTGAGTGTAAGGGCACATGTACAGAAGCTGAAGTTAAAAATAGAAATAAGCCTACCGAGACGTAACTCACATCCTTTAAATCACACTTCAAATAAAGTTCATAACTTAGACTCCAAAAGGCTAACTTGCACTAGGAGCCTTAGCAGTTTTTAGTTTGCACTTACCGTAAAGACTTTTCCCGGTGATTGCTGATAAGATAAAAGAAAAGAAAATTCATGTCACACCAGGACGTGAGTTAATGTCATACATTCGTTATGGCGGCGATGAGAGGGTAGAATATTGTTCAAACTAATTCTACCTCAAATTAACTCACGTTGAAGCTGAAAGAACAGCCAGAATCTAGCTTCCACTAGTTTATTTCGAAGCCCTCCTTAGTACTGATAATTATTATTTCAAAAAAAGGTTGTTTCACTAACATAACAGTGCCTAGAAACTTATGAAACTTAGTTCTTATGAGGTTTCTGCAATCGTCCCACTCACCATGTATAATGTTTAGTCCAACTTTCTTATGATCTTCATATTCGCCAAACATTGGAACCTCTTTTCCACTGTTGATTTTTTGCAGCTCCCTGATATTAACATATCTTCCAATTGCTATAAGAGACATTCCAATGCGTTGCTCCTTTATGTTTTCAACTTTCTTTTTAGCAGCTTTTCTCTCGTTTTCATCCGACATCAGTCGATCCGTTAGCACAACAATAGTCTGTGGTGGTGTAAATTGTAAATAATTCAAAAACTCATTAATTAATCATAAGCCCATTGACCTATCAAATGGTCGATAATACATCACGTGCAGTGACTCTATATCGATAAACCTCCTCCTTATTAGTATGCGGTGTTTAAGCAGCTGATAAAACACTCCTTTTTAGTACGCGGTGTTTTTCTCGTATACTAATTTCCAACGTTCACAAAAGCATAACTGTTATGAACTCTATCGACACACGCTTTTCCAGGAATGTTTGTGAAGCCGTTCTAAAAACTCGCAGCACATGTTTTATCGGGTCTAAAACCACTCGGCTGCGCCTTGCAGTTTTAAACACGATAAAGCACTCCTGCTCTTTTTTTAAACATTACCTCATGTGGTTAGTGTGTGTGATTAATAATGCTATTCTTTTCATTATTATCATATAAGTCTATAATTTGCCATGTTTCCACTTGCGGCTTGTTGGTAATCAAACGAGGAATTTGCCCTCATAGACTTTGGATGATTATAACTTTTTCAAATATGTGAACGAAAGCAACTAAATTTTTTGTAATTTCCTGAAATTGAACTTGATGTTACACGAAAACCATATTTAAAGGGAAGCTTATACCACATGACACAAACTTCTCGAAACAACTGCATTTTAATATCATGTTAGTGCTGTTATATACGTTGGTTGGATTACTTTTGAGTTTTGTTGTTGTTGTGTTGTTGTTCTTGGTGATGTCTTCCGAATTTCGGAAAAGCAAGAGTCCCGACATGGGGGTTATTGTTTGAATAGGTTTAACTAAATTTTGTGAAGTTCACGGTGTTTAAAAATGCTGAAACGACATCAGGTTACTACTTGCTTACCTTTTTCGTTGCGGGAGGCAGATGACGAGGGCAATTGGTTTCAAATGCAGAATCAGCTGTTTGTAAATCTTTGTGAAGTGCAGGGCCGCCATTCGCTTCTCTGCTGAGCTCTTTGACGTTTTTCATCAATGCCTCCAAATCTGAGGAATTACTGTTAAAACGAACTTTCCCTGATGAAGAGGTGCCCTCTCCAGTGACAATAACATTGTACTTGACATGTTTGCTGCCGTATCTTTCCATAACAAACTGAATGGTGTCTTTCATCAGACTAAAAGCCGGCTCAGCAACTTTTGAAGTCGCACTTATTACAAACACAATTCCACGTTCTAGAACAAATTAAAAGAAAATCACACAATTATGACATTTTCTCTGGACCAGTTTAAGATCACAATTTGTTGTTATGAACTTATTTTGGAAAATGTTGTGATATATTTCGGCACATGCATGCTTTTAAGCTACGACTTTTTTCCTGATCTGATAGTAGGCAGAATATGATGAAGTACTACTTCTTAATTGAGTCATTGAGCCAATTTATTTGGTAGGTTCAATGGGTTCGGTGTAAATAATGAAAGACTCAAATTTCTGCAAGGCTGATCCGTCGGACTGCGTAGAAAACTTAACACGACAGCGACACGATAGAGACCAAACCGAGTATTAACAGAATGCGGCAACCGTGGACAGCTGTTTCGAGCTGGCTGGCTCTCGTCATCACGGTGTAGCCCAACAAAAAGTAGAACAACCAACGCGAGTCGAGTGGTCTACCAAATGTACGTTGTAGTGATTTCGGATGGGCCCAAATTCAGACATCCGTCCACGTCATAGCGCGTGACTACGAACAATGAACAAAAGAACTGAAATATCATGTCGCTGTCGCAATAAGTTAAATGAGAAAAGCATGCACAAGTTAGATTCGTAAATGGCACCAAGTAGGGTGGCCTCAACCACAACCCTATCTAGAATCGGTACAGAAATTAACATTCTTATAGCAAATTTCATGTAAAAGATCATTTTGGTGTTCCTCTATTGGTATGCGTAACTTTTTCGTCATGTTGGTGGTTTTTCTGACGTTTCTAAAATCCAGAAATCCTAGATGGCCGCCATGTAGAAATCATGACATAATTCCGAATGCCTTCATTACCTCCTATTACGGAACTGAAATCCATCTTCCTTATATGTCAAACTTAAATTTAATACCCTCGGAGTCATCGAGCGAGGGTGGGGGAGGGGGGGGGGTACTACCCTCAACCCCCTTAGGCGGAGAAGACGAAGAAAAAAAAAACTCGATATAGACAGGGTTAATGAGAAATCAAACGAAGGAGGATTATTACGAAGTGCACATCATGACTGATCCTTTACTTTAAAATTTACGAAAATTAAAGGAGGACACAATGAGCGGGATTTCTACAAATGCAACACTCTGGTAATTCCTAGTGTGGACATCGTCGAGACTTAACACTTAGTTTAACTCAAAGTAGGCCCGAATTTCGGCGAAGTGGGAGCTTAATTTCTCTCGCAAATACTGAAAAGTTAAAGATTGAATCGCTTGAAATTAAGCCTGCAAAGACTAGTAGACTAACAAAGTAACCTGCAGCCTTGAAACGAAGTACAAAGTAGTTTTAATTCTCCCCTTTCTGAACAGTGATGAGGATAAAACATTTCTTTTGTACTCAATTGAAAAAAGATCTGTTTTGAATCCGTTGGAAATATATGCGATGTAAAAGAGGTTATTTCGATACAATGCCAGGCTTGCTTCTAAATCAACCTACTACATCAACACCATCAAAACAAACTATGGTAAATTCAACATTCTTTTTGCAGCTGTAAAAGTTTGGAATCATCTTGACAAAAGCATTAAACACCTCCCCCTTAAAACGTTTAAAAACAAAGTCAAGTTAAAGATCTTACAGTCTTACTTTGAGTTTTCAACCGGTATTTATTTATTTAATCTTTATCTCTTCTTTTTTTAATGATTAATCAATTGATTTGCTCAAGCTTTAGTGCCAACCTACCTTTTATATTTAACCTTTATTTAGTTTTACTCAACTTGATTAGCTTTTCAGTTATTCTGAGTAAATGTTACCTGTTTGTATTAATATATTATGTTGTAAATTAAGTTTAACTTTGTTAACTTTTTAATTTGGTAATAAAGCTTGTTGTTGTTGTTATTTTGTTATTTTAAGCAGCGCTGCGGGAGTTTATTCTATAACTTTTGCTGGACTTGGTCAGAGATGGAAGGTTCCTAGTTCTTTTTCCAAAACAAATAAAATTGCAGGTTTGGAATAATAGCACCTGTTGTCGGACTAAAACAACAGATCGTGTTGATCTTGTAGAGGATATCGTCGGCTAAAGATAGCTAGGGAAAACTTTAAAGAATGCCGTAACACAGGATACGAAGGAAATGACCGAGTTTTTACACCAAAAGAAAATTATATAGTCTGTTACGGCCGCATTCCACGTTATGTTTAGCATTTAATTCTTTGTAAGGTTGCACATTCCTTTCGCATTCTTTTCGGATATCGCTATTCTTTCTGTTAAATTTCTCCGCATAATTTTCTTTGTTCTTAGATCATTTTGTAAGTTTCATAGTCCATTCTAATTCATTTCGCTTCAGCGTTCACGGCAACATCGTTGCAGTTTTTTCGTCCAGCCATCGTACATTTTTTTCCGTTCAACTTTCTAGCCACACAACGTTTGTAAGTATTTTCGCTTAGTTTCTTTCCGTTTCCTGTATTTTCGTCGTTTCATAGCCGTCATTTGTATTCCTTAGTAATTTGTATTTGTTTCGCTTTTAGCAACCGTAATCGCAATTCGAAATAACAGTAATAAAGACGAGTTGGAACCGTGGACTATCTCTGGATTATTCGCCTATATAGTCCATTCAAAAACTCAGTAATAATTCATAAGCCCATTGATCTATCACATGGTCGATAAAACATCACGTGCTGATATGTATGATAAATGGCGTAACAGTGCTCCTTCATGCCTGTTCATCTTGGACAGATGTTTTTAGCCCTAACACTTTAAAATAGTCTCCGTTGTCCCTGCTAAAATAGCTTCACCCACCTTCATTCGCGAGTATTTTTTCTCCAACCCAATGGATGACGTAGAGCACAGGGAAAAGAATTGGAAACAGCACTATATCAAAGAGACACCAGATGTTAAGGAATAACCATTTCCAACGTTCAATACTGCGCCATGAAGCTTTCCTTGATACCTTTAAGTCATGATTACCAACCCACTTGTCGTTCATTAAGCTATAGAGAACTGGATGGGCTAGAATCTAAGGAAGATAAAATTTATCCAGTATTAGGAGTATTTTTAATGAGGGGGGGGGGGGGGGGGCGGCGAGGGGGGTTGAGAAAAGAGTACAATCGAAGCTCTCCTTGCGACCACTCTAGTAAGCGACAAGCTCTAGTCACGACTACTTTTTCCAATTCCCGAGGTTGTCGCTTACGAGAACTTCGACTGTATGTTGATTTCAGAGTAATTCTGGCAAATGGTTATCACCCGTCCTGGGAGGATCAAAGTAGAAGTGTTTCTATGGTGGACTGTTTTATTTCCAAAGCGTTCTAACCAGAGATTCTGTACCTTCTTTTGCTCCAAGTCAATGGCGATATCCATTACGTCATCCAACGAATCTGCAAATGCGAGCCGGTCTTCTGTTCCAGATTTCAGAGGGTTAAGAAGTGAAGAGGTAAACGCGTCAAATGAATTCGCTAACTTATTCAATTCCTCTTCATCCGGTTCCTTCCTGTCTGCTCTTTGCCGAAGTTCAAAGTTCATCTGTTAATTAAACAAGGGAGTTACAAAAAAAAAACACTCTTTGTTTTCAAGTAGATATACTGATCTAATATTTATAATCACTTGATGACTGTTATGCTGAAAGAATTACGTCGATGTTATATAAAAAGGCAGAACGGGTTACTTCAAGTGCGACTTGAAATCAACTAAGGGAGTGTACTGCTTAAACTCAGGTCTCAGGACATTCCAACAACAACAACAACAACAACAACAACATCAGCAACAACATTTATTTGAAACACGGTGGGTTTTAAAGCTAATACAGCTTATGATAATGCACACATTCGATAAAATGTTTTGCACAATATGTCATTTTGTATTCGTTAAAGCAATATAACTTTTAGTTAAGGTGGCTGAACACAGTTTGCACGCACTTAAAATAAAGATTCTGTTAGTAATGCTATTAAGCGCGCGTTAGGGTTGTGGTACGCAAATACGGCGGTCGATAAAGTGATCCCTCAATTTCACATGAAATGGATCATAAAGTTAAGTTTTGATCCTAAATAACTAAGTCTCTCGTTTATGGACTCTTTTTCTTTTATTTCCGAGCAAAAAAGTCATTCACCAAGACCTTTTGCATGCTTTTCATCTTTGCCATGAAACCCAATTAAAGCCACGCATGCGCATTTGCGACTGGTTGTTTTCGTGAAAATGAATTGTTTTGTAAGGAACTGCTCATTAGAATTTCGTGAAATTTGGCATAAAAATAGTTCCCTAAAAGCGTAACTCGCCTACAAAGAGAAACCTAAATCTAACAGAGGGTATCTTCACAAAACATTAAAATGCAAAATCAATATTTACAGGAGACCTCTCTGTTAAAATTACGTGAAAATAGTGCAAGTGTGTCAGCGTTTTGTGGGTTTTTCTGGATACAAAAAATGAAAAAATCTAATGGGCACATTTTCTTAAAATAAAGGAAAGCTACCATTTATGGACGTTTAATAGTTCGCTGCGTTGCCATGGAAACGGCTCTTTTCTCAACAAGACGTACAAAAATACATTCCTTCTTAGTTAGTCTTACACCATACCAATTTTGGGCGTCCAGAAAAACATAGTTTCCAAATAACGTCTTCTTACACCTGTACACTAATAAACTGTATTCGGCCACCTTAACGTCAAACCAAAATCACAACAGATAAACTGCGTCAAGAGCAACAGGCAAGTAACTCCAAAAAACTCAGCGAACCTAAAATAACGGAAACAACATCTACACTGAACGTTTGCTTTTATTAAGGTAGGCACACAATGTGATTTTAAGTAGGAAGATTTCGGTGAATATACAAGATAATTTCAAAGCACAGCACCTTGACTTCGATCAAAGTTCAGGTTGACTAAACTTGAGAAAACATGCCTGAAGCTCGATCGATCAACTCGGCTGTTATATGGCTTGAGATTGGAAAATTTTGTGAAGGAAATTTGTTTTCACAAGAAACAAATAGCGCATCAAAATTTTAAAAAGCGAAATCAAAGTGCAAACTTCAATAAATCCGTAAATCATCCAGGACAAAGAGGAAGTACTTAGTTTTTTCGTCGGCCTCTTTAGGTTTCTATGAAATTCCGTTTACAACATCTGCGCGCGTGTACTAACTACGTGAATCCACTGACAAAACCTCGATCGATTGTTTTGCAAGTTGTCAGAGCATTGCTTCGATTGCATTTAAGGGAATGTATGGTTAACGTCATCACTGTAATTCAGGCTGGCAGCAATGAAAAACGCAAATCTTTAGCTGGGCAAGCCTCGAGTTTGCTTGTTTCTAAGAGACTCAGTAAAATATATTTTAATTGGGATTTAGACAATTTTCTTTAAAAACCCTGGTTCCGTTTGAGACATTCTCGTGCACGCACTTGTAAACAAGGAGGAAGAAAAAGCATAACAAACGACAAAATCTAAAAAAGAAAGAGAAAAAAAAATCGTCAACACAAAACTAATTTGCCTACAATGGATCGACAGTACCCAAGAGTAATAACTTACCTTCATCGCCATAAACAAAGCGTTGGTCTCACATTCTGTGAGATCCTTTGGCGTTATTTCACTTATCTCATCAACATCACCGCGCCTAATCTTCTCTATTAATTCATCCTCTTTATTCTCGAAAACTGGAAAAGAGTTCAAATGAAATCACACTTTACTAACCACTCAAAATATGCAAAATACAAATATGAAAACGGTTACATAAACAAACAAACAAATTAAAGTGGCGAGGAAACCTAAAAAACGAATGGAATGCGTTACCAACTGACGTCATCAAGTCTCGCTCTTACTCGGAATTTATCAGTGGAGTATCCAACACACTTCCAAGCTTTTGAATTGCTTTATGAATCAATAATGTAATCTAGTTCTTTATATAGGTACTGTATGTATTAATCTGTTATGCGTACGCAGGCCGCTCCATTGGCGGATTAGCTTTGCTAATGGCAATTATGCTTATTAAACATTAAAGATTAAAGACAAATCGTAACAAGTAATCCTCGTCATCGTATTTATAATTATTTAATTATATGGAGAAATCAAAGAGGGTATATAAGAGGTTTAAATTATTTATTTATTTATTTATTTATTTATTTATTTGTTTATTTATTTATTTATTTATTTATTTATTTACTTATTTATTTATTTCTTTTTATAAATTACGGAAAAACCAAACATGAAGTCGTATTTTAAGGGTCATTTTCTAACCGGGAGAAACGCAATCAAATTTATTGTCTGAAGCCTGCAAGGCTTCAGAAGCCAGAGTTATCTTCAAAAGATGCTGTCTTCAGGCAGACGAACTATTGATTACTCTTAGGGATAGAATTAGCTTTTACTGTAGACGAATCGTAACAAGCAATCCTCGTCATCGTATTTATAAATTATTTAATTATATGGAGAAATCAAAGAGGGTACATAAGAGGTTTAAATTATTTATTTATTTATTTATTTATTATAAATTTCGGCCCAGGAAAACCAAACATGACGTTACATTTTAAGAGTTATCTTCTAACCGGGAGAAACGCAATCGAATTCATTGTCTGAAGCCTGCAAGGCTTCAGAAGCCAGAGCTATCTTCAAAAGATGCTGTCTTCAGGCAGACGAACTATTGATTACTCTTAGGAATATGATTAGCTTTTACTGTAGTAAGATAACTTGTGGTGCAATATCTGTAGATATTGACAAATTGTATACAATTTTAACATACGTAGGAATATTTAGCCTCATTTCAATACGGCTTTCTTGTAAAGGAGTTTGACACTGACTAATGAAACTACCGTATTAAATAAAAGTGCATCAATAGGCTATTTGCAACTGTTGGTCAATCAATTTTGTCAGGAATAGAAAAAGCATATAGAAATTAGCTAGCATGCAAATTTTCATTCTTATATCTGAAAAGGGGGAATTCTATTTGCTGTTTGAATATACTGCTTTTCCTTACCAATCCTTGTAAATTTTCGAATTCCCAGACTGCCATAAAATTTCTTCATTGTCATATTACGGCTTGAAATTTGTTCATATGGTTCATTTTTCACACTTTTTATTTCATAAAGTAATATTGCACCCACTTTATGAAACGAATTTGTATAGAAATTTTATTTGGATGGCGAGGCCTTTCCACCTCCACATAAAATATTCTAATTTTGCAAGTATTCAAACTGTTACAAAATCTCGCCTTTGTATGACACTGGACACTCGCGAGATGTAATGTTCTGAGCCTTAAAACCCCAAGCCTGTGACCGGCTCACCACATGAGTCACCCATAGCTCAGTGGTTAGAGCATCCAGACTAGTAACTGGAAGGACGTGGGTTAGATTACAGCTGGGAAATTCTTACCGAGAATTAAAGTAAACTGCGGGAAATTGGTACTAGATGTACATCATAATAATGTGTGTTATCAATGAGTAATCAAGGTGTAATGAATTGGTAATCGATGAGTAATCAATAGGCCACAAAATTTCTGTTCATCGATTACTCATTGACGTCATTGATCATCGATTTGTTACGTCTGGCGTAAAACCAGTCCTCACCAGGTCTGTAACAGTGGGATATTTTTTCTTGCAAAGACACTAAGGCTTGGAACGACCTCCCAGGTGCACCGTGAAACAGGCATCAAGTGTGTCGTCTTTCAAACTAGTGCTATCATCCGTTAAGCCCTAACCAGTATCAGAAGTTTAATGTTTCATATGCATCATAGAATTAAAAAAAATTGTCTTCTCTCACAAGTAAATAATTACCTGTTTTGTCCTTATCGTTTAAGTCTGCCATGTCGTCACAGCACAATCTATAAAAAGACAATTCATCTAAAATTTACGGGAGTCTTAGCGATTAGTATCTTTTGTTAGTATGTACACCTAATTTAACAATACTATACAGACCTTCTGCTAAGCAGAAGTGCTGACGACTTTTCCATCTCAGTTGAGGTGCATGCTTTTGCAAGATTTCGCGGGATTTGAGTAGCCACTAAAACAAATTGATGATCAATTCTTCAAAAGAGACAATACTTTCCAACATTCAGCTAAATGGTTGCAGTAACAAGAGCCAACCAAGCATATATTGAATAAATCCGCATGGATTAGTTTCAATCCTCCTCACAGTTTTTGGAACACTTTTCGTTGTACGCGTTCTCCCCCCCCCCCCCCCCCCCCTCACCCACCCATCTCCCTCCCCTGCTCCACTCCCCAAAATGGATAACAAATAAATACCAACAGATTGAGTGGCGCCGCAGATTGAAACCTGTGGTCAAAATGATTTAACCTCGGGAAGATTATTATCTCTCCCTCCTTACTAATTATAGGCATTTCCGTTCGAGAATGACAGACCTTCTCACCAAACGAATCATTTTCCCTTTTATCAATCTATGCTGTTTCTTATATTTCGTTTTGGTGATCACTTAAATGCGTGGTTTTGAAACTTAACATGAGGCAATAGGAAATAAAACTAACTCATCCCTCGCTTGTTCGCAGTAAGCGTGTATTAATTAGCAGACACTTCTTATGAGGAAGACCTATCACTATATTATAATGCTTTTGGCTGCAATTTAAAGAGCCAACTTAGTTTTTCAGCCGGTTTGTTACTGTTGTCAAATCAGCCTCAAATGGCAAGCTAAGGCTACCTATGACAAAAACCTGCGCGCAGATGGAAACGACGGAGACTGATGTAGAGTATTCGATAGACTCTGAAGATGCGCAACCAATACGCTGAGTTCGAAATAATATGCGATTGTACAATCAAAATACCGCCTAATTATAAGAGCCTGATTAAAAGAAGTTCCTATGCCAATACATTACAATGTCCTCCTTCGTATATCGTCGAAATATATTAAAAAGAGTTACCTCTATTTGGAGTCAAGATGATCTCAGCTCCTCCGTCTTGCTTCCGTTGTTAATAAATTGTGCAAAGTTATATTCTCACAGCAGTTTTTCCGTTAGACCATTTTCTCACCCTGGTCCACTATTGAAACTTAAGGCAGGAAATAGTTATTGATAACTTTAACACTTTATGACGTTACATCATTTGAAAATGAACAGGGTGTAAACCTAACGCAGCTAGACAAAAAAGGAAATCAACCGAGTATTTTAATTTAACTCTGACCTAAAACAAAACGAGATCGATTTACAGATGATGAGAATTATGTAATAGCTAGCATAATTTAGTCATAATCTTATACAGGTCGGAGCGTATCGGATACTTTATCCAAGCATACGCAAATAAAATTGTATAGAGAGTATGTGGAACATCACGCAACTCTTTAAGGTGGATTTCCACCATGGTCACCATTTGTTCGGATGCTATAGCTGCAAACGTAAAACCTCAGATAGTTTATGGGAACGAAATCATGTATTTGTCGAATTTACGAACTGCTGTTGGCCTCAATAAAAGTAAAGCTGGCCTAATTTGATACCTCGACGTGTTTGTTCCTCTGTAGACAAAATATTTTTTCACTGTAACGAGATTTTGAGCTTATTTTTTCTGGCAAATAAAGCCGAAATCCGATCAGTTTCTAAGGTGATCCAATTTTCCGACAAGCCATTAAGTAAACCGAAATGATGGATTGGGTGCCCTTTATTGAACTCTTGGCCAGAGGAACGTGATCAGTTGACGGATGAGTTAAAATACAGGGGACTATAGGGTCGACCTTCTTAATTTCCTAGTATAGTCTTCCTGTTTTCGTACAGATGACCAGCACGCAATTGCTTTGACCGAGTTTTCAAAAGTTGCTGTAGAATCGAAAGGTGCCCTCGGAACGAAGGCTTTGGAAATTTGGAGAGGCTTTTAGAGTTTGACCATTTTAAGGTATCAAAATTAACATGTTTACTCCTTCCATTTATAAACAAAATGTACTCTTTGCTTGCGATTCAATTCTCACAGTTTGGTGGAAACCTGTTGCTCAAACCAGTATTGATTACTATATATCTCTCTGTGCTAAGATCAGTGATTTTGCAGCGCGTCAAAACGCAATGACACAATGAGCTTTCAGAAAGAACCGGTACTGATTCTTACAATTCCAGCTTATGTGGCACATTTGGCTTAAGTTAAGGTCTCCTTCCCGATGTTAATATGGCTCCCCAGTATGGTGTCTTAGTCAGGGTCGAGTCCAACCCGCAAGAAAACAAAATACTTTTCGAGTTTATTTCAGTTGAGTGTATTACTAAATATTTGAAGGATTTAAGATGGTAATATTTTCAATTGTCCAGCGCATTGAATACCAAGTAAGGCGGCCGTGATACGATAGGAATAGTTTACATAACATAACTACATGTGTAACTGAAACATATGCTAAGCCCTCCCCTTTACATTTTAGTACATTGGCCCATTCAAAGTACAACCTGTTTAACGGGACACAATAAGGGAAGTGAGCCCACGCAAGCTGTAGATATAAGCTAATGTTAATTTCCATCTACGTAAAAAATTATTATGATTTTGACTGTTCCTTAATAGTGTTCCAAATACTTTTACATACGTTGCCCCACCAAGCATCCATTTAACTTGAGATAGTGTGTTCTGCGTATGCGTTTTGTTCAATCCCCTTATGGTTTGATGCAATTAACACGGGAAACTGTAAGGCTCCTGCGTAAATGCCTTGTATAGTCATCCCGCAATGTAAGTTAACGTGTAAAAGCAAGACATAAGTTACTATGTGAAAATATGATTCACCGGCGAGGACTCCAACCCTGGTCTCCTGTGTTCAAGGCAGGCGTGATAACCAATACGCAGTATCCCAGCTGAGTATCTTTTGGTATCAAATTGTTATTTGTTGGGCGTGACAATATATTTCCACCTCGATGTGGAAATGCTTCACACATTAATTGTAAGGTAACTATCTCGGCCGTAATTTATACACCTTTTTTTATTCAGAACAATGGACGCTATTCAATCTGGTGACACCAAAAAAGAAGCAACAGGTATTGAAAGCAGGACAATCCAAAGGTACCTAACATTATCTTGACCCTATTTTCAGTTGTTTTAAAAATTCACCAATTTGCACAAGCCTTACAATGCAACGAACTCAACCGGGGCCACCGAGAAAACCGACACTTTGAAATTTAAAGAACTGTTCTCGTTTTTAATTGGTTTACAAACTACCAAAGCCAGACTCCTTTGTTGTAAACGTGACCTGTGATTGGCTGATCAATGTTGGGTGGCCCGGTTGAGTTCGTTGCACTGTAACATCACTCGGTACCAATTTGACAAATTTACAAACTGCTTTGGGCATCAAGAAAATTAAAGCGGGCCTGATTTAATACCTCGACGTGTTTGTTCCTCTGTAGACAAAAATAATTTTTCACTGTTGTAACGAAACTTTGACTATAAAATAAAACCGGAGAAGAAGAAGAAGTTTTTTTTGCTCTCTGAAGCTAATGACAATTTTGCAAATAGTACTGTTTAAATAAAAGAAATAAATTTATATTTTAATTACAACAATGTATAATTACCGCCTGAAATCCGAATTTCAGAGGCGATCAAAATTTCCGAACAGATATTAAACCGAAATGATTGAGTGGGTACCGCTCAATGAATTCCACATCAGCAGAATGAGATCAGATGACGGATGCGTTAAACACAGGAAGCTGTGAGGTCTGCATGATTGAGTCTTCCTGTTTTCGTGCGCATTACTTAATGTTGCGTTCAATCAACGTAGAAACTATGATGATCATGGCTGTTTCGCTTAGTGATCGATATGCTTTTAAACGCTGATCGCCCGAGCGAGCATCGCTTTTCTTTGAGAGTAGGCGTTCTGTGCATGCGTTTTGTTCAAACCCCACAGGGTTTGACACAAGTAACACGGTAACTATAAGGTTTCTGCTCTAGCGCCTTGTATGGTCTTCGTGTTCTTGATGAATTCAGGAAACGGAATCTGTAAGGGATACAGCTAAAAGCCTCATATAGTCTTCCTGTTTTGATCAGTTTACACTGAGTATCTAGTAGCACTAAATTGTTAATTCAGGGCATTGTTAATTGCTGCAAGACAATTCTCTTGACCGTCACTTATAGTCTGTTGTGTAGAAGACGTAATAGAGTGTCCCTGGCTTCCAAATTATTATAGTTAACAATTCTATAAATGGGACAAATGTGATAGAATATTTTAAACCTGGTGAATAAATGAGAATGATGTATTATTCAGTGAGTGACACAGGCGCTTACTGAATAATACATCATTGAATTCTCTAAATGCTCCCCAAAAGCTGGAATTCAATCCTTTAACTTTAACTTGAGATTTGTTTTGCATTTGATCCCATCGCATATGTACCACATTTTAATATCGCAGCTCAGTAGACAGGACCCCAACATACTCGATGACATGGATAGTTATCAAGTATATCATTTTGTGACGTCAAATCAATTGAAAATAAACAGAATGTAAACCTAGCGGAGCGAATCAACACAGGAAATCAACGGAGTATTATTGTTTAACTTCAACCTAAAAGAACAATATTTGCAAATGACGAGATTTTATGTAATTGCATAATCTAATTAATGTGGAGTAAATTAAGTTAACAATAGAAATACGCGTTAGTCAGGCTAAACGTATTAGATATTTGGTTATTTTAAGTGGATACTTACTAACAGTCGGCCACTTTTGCATCAGATTGCTCCCGGGTTCAGTTGAGATTTTAAGGCAAGTAATGGAATTTTTTTTTTATATATTACCTGGTTCAATAGCTTGCTTCCCTTTTTTGCTTATAAGTATTTGCTCGTTTATTCTTTTGGCGACTTCTACTTTTATTATTCCGCATTTTTTTGATCGCCTCAATCGCTCTTTTTCGTTTATTCAGGCTGAAGTTAAATTTTAACTTTGTTACAATTTAGCTCCTTTTTTGTATGGCGATTAACAGGAATTAAAGTTAAATTAACAAACAACTGCCCAGAACAAATAGCGTACGCGTAAAATAAAACTAGAAGCAATGTAGAACAACACGCTTTGATTTGTTTGGATGCTTTCGCTGAGAATTTTTACATCTCAGATAGTTTAAGGAAACGAAATCATATATTTGCCGAATTTACGAACTGCTATTGGCTCCAAAAATATTAAAGCAGGCCTAATTTGATACCTCGGTGTGTTTGTTCCTCTGTAGACAAAAATAATTTTTCACTGTAGTGTAATTCTGAGCTGATTTTTTGGCAAATAAAGCCGAAATCCGATCAGTTTCTGAGGCGATCCAATTTTCCGACAAGATATAAGTAAACCGAAATGATGGATTGGGTGCCCTTCATTGAACTCTTGGCCAGGGGAACTTGATCAGTTGACGGATGAGTTAAAACACTGGGAACTATGAGGTCGATCTGCATGATTGCCTAATATAGTCTTCCTGTTTTCGTATACACGGTTACCATGATGGCCAGCACGCAATTGCTTTGGCCGAGTTGCTGTAGAATCGAAAGGGGCCCTCGGAACAAAGGCTTCGGAAAATTGGAGAGGTTTTTAGAGGTTGACCATTTTAAGGTATCAAAATTGACATGTTGACTCCATCCATTTATAAGCAAATTGTATTCCTTGCTTGCGATTCTCACAGTTTGGTGCAAAACATGTTGCTCAAACGAAAATTGATTACTAGGGATCTCTCTGTGGCAAGATGGCTTTGGAAGGTTTGATGCAGCGCATCAAAACGCAATGACACAATGAGCTTTCAGAAAGAGCCAGTACTGATTCTCACAACTCCAGCTTATGTGGCATATTTGGCTTAAGCCAGTAAGGTCTTCTTCCCGATGCTAATATCGCCCCCCGGTATGGTTTCTTAGTCGGGGTCGAGGCCACTCCGCAAGAAAACAAAACAAAACACATTTTGTGTTTATTTCAGTTGAGTGTATAACTAAATATTTGAAGGATTTAAGGTGGCCGAATACAGTTTTTTAGTGTACAGGTGTTAGAAAACGTTACTTGGAAACTATGTATTTCTGGACGCCCAAAATTGGTATGGTGTAAGACTAACTAAGAAAGAATGTATTTTCGTACGTCTTGTTGAGCTAAGAACCGTTTCCATGGCAACGCAGCGAACTATTAAACGCTCATAAATAGTAGGTTTCCTTTATTTTTAGAAAATGTACTCATTAGATTTTTTCCATTTTTTGTATCCAGAAAAACTCACAAAACACTGACACAGTTCCACTATTTTCATGTAATTTTAACAGAGAGAACTCCTGTAAATATTGATGTTGCATTTTAATGTTTTGTGAAGATACCCTCTGTTAGATTTAGGTTTCTCTTTGTAGGCAAGTTACGCTTTTAGGGAACTTTTTTCATGCCAAATTTCACGAAATTCTGATGAGCGGCTCCTTAGAAAACAGATTATTTCCACGAAAACAACCAGTCGCAATTTTTTGGTCAAATGCGCATGCGTGGCTTTAATTGGGTTTCATGGCAAAGATGAAAAGCATGCAAAAGGTCTTGGTGAAGGACTTTTTTGCTCGGAAAGAAAAGAAAAAGAGTCCGGAAACGAGAAACTTACTTATTTAGGATCAAAACTTAACTTTATTATCAATTTCATGTGAAATTGAGGGATCACTTTATCGACCGCCGTATTTGCGTACCACAACCCTAGCGCGCGCTTAATAGCATCACTAGCAGAATCTGTAAAGCGCGCGCAAACTGTGTTCGGCCACCTTAAGATGGTAATATTTTAAATTGTTCGGCGAATTGTGTACCAAGTGAGAAAAAAGCTTTTTTTAAATGAATACTGTAATTTTCATGTCTTTACCTCGTATTAGTGTTCCTCTATTTGTTTTTATTAGTTTTCGTTTAATTTCGTCTGACAAGAGCTGGTCAGTTACGAGGATTAATGTTAGTAATAGTTAACATGTAAAACTTTGGATACAACCAATTTTCTTTTAAATTCGTTTCAAATATTGTGAAATAGGCTTTCTTGACCACCTTAGTTAATAAAATTAGGAAAATGAAAACTGGTAAAGACACACTATCATTCAAATGGCATTGAGACTGCACTCTTTTCCTTCGTTGGCTAAAAAGTAGTGCCCATTCTAGAGTTGTGGGTAATTAGAATTTTGATTTCTCTTATTTCTGTAGAATGGATGATCCAAGCACCTCCGCAGACCATGGCAGTGATCAGGGCGTTCCTGAAGCGTGCAAAGAGGTGATACTGCATTTTACTTTCACGATTCACATTAAAAGATTCACTCTGAAGTAAAGTGCTTTTAATTTCTCAAGAAAAAAAAATCGAGGCGATCTTGAAAGAAACGTTTTTTTTTTTAAATCCCGAGCCATTACCGCAATTGAATTATTATCTTTTCAATTCATCAAAAATAGATATACATCTGAGTTATTCAAATAGCCCAAGAAGGCACTAATCTTTTTCTCGCCCTCCTTAACTCATAGATATTGACTAAGGTCACAATTGCTAACATTTCGACACGTTGTCCCACAACGTCCCTTAATGCAGAAGTGATCTCAAACATACAGTGATCCCCTCCCAAATTCGTACATCACCCCTTGTGTGGTACCAATACCACAGCACTGATTTAAGAAAAGACCCCGTAAAAGGTGCATCAAACACGACGTACCATTTAAAAGGGCGTTTAATGTAATCTGAACCTTGAGAGCTTAGTAAAATAAAGGATATAGCGAAATGCGAGACCTGGAGGTCGCGCACACCACATATGGAACGTGACAATGTCATTATACCGATTGTAATATTGTTAGGACTTGACGAAAATGTAGCATCAACAGTTTATAAATAGAGGTACCTGTCCAGATTAAGCTTTAGCAACAAAAACGCCCGAAGTGTACTAACTCACAATATTGTTGTTACTTTAGATGGAACTTGACAAAGACCTTAAACAAAGAAGAGAGGTGAGTTGAGGGTGATATAGTGCAGTCTCGTGGCAAAACTATTTTAATTTGTGCTATCTAACGCAGCCCCGTTGCCAGAACTCACCTTACCGCACCTTGGACAAGAGCTGCTATACCCAGTTGAAGCTTGTCGTGTCCTTGTGGTGTCGATTATAATTTTTGGCACGTAGCCGGTGACCATTCAAGACATCAAACTGATGAAAATAAAATCGAACTAACGTTAGAAAAAGTTATCATCACCTTTAATTCGAAATTAAACGCAACAGAGCAAGAAAATGTGCGCCATATTTAGAATTAATTTGTCTTCTGTTTCTCTCCCAACAAGAAAATCAAAATTAAACAACGACACAAAACGGGAGAGAAACGTTGGTCTCGTCTTTCTGTTAAGCATGCCCAGAGAAGTCAAAGTCAACCACACAACGAAGAGGAGAGGGTTTTGTACACTAGCCTTACAGTGTTGAGAAAAACAAATTGTAGAAAAACAGTTGAAGAAATATGAATCAAGAATTGTTTAAAACCAAATTAACAATTTTCTGCAGAAAAAAAGGGTGAATCTCAAGGCACTCGAATCGAGGTGTGAGCTTTTCTCAATGACAACTTGATAAAGCTTATCCAGTTTAACAAACAAAGAATGCAAATTTAGCTTCCGGTTCCGTTTAAATGTCTGGATACTGCAATAGCCTTTTAGGATTGTCTATCTGAACACTTAAAAAGCAGTACCAGCGCGTTTACACAAGGGCTTTAAACTAAGACAGCTGAACAAGTTATACACTTCTATGTGTTTCACATCAAAAGTCTTTAACTATCATGCAGAGCCAATGTTGGCCATACGTCTACTGTTTTTGTTTCATTAACTTTTAACCGAGTTTCTACTGGAAATAGAGAGCCCCTGCGTTAAAGTAACTAACATCTCGGTTTTATTCAGGTGGAGCTGCGATTGCTAAACGAAAAACGAGAAAAAGAAAAGGTAAGTTAGTCTGAGAGTATTTGTGCATGTCCGTCGTCCAGGTTTGCCATTACTGTTTTATGTTCTGTGCAATCAAAGGCAGCTCAATATTTTTATAAGTTCTTTTATTTAACAGTCAAACACATATTACAGAGCTGAGGTATAGCAGAAGTCTATGAATCGACATGACGTGTATGTTATCAGATAATGAACTTGGGTGTCCTGTGGTGTAGCGCAATGTAAATCTTAATTCATCTCTCTACACCACGGGGTATGTATAGTTTTCAAGCCAAATGCCAGATTACCTTAAGGAATTTAGATTATTATCCTTGTTGTTGCTGCCGGAAGCATTTTGTGGGGGCCTGAACTAAAAAAAAAAAAAGAGACCGCAGAAAGAATGCAGGTTTAGCGCTTTTAACGCGAAGAAACCGAATTAATAGGCTCTTTTCAACTTGAAATCGAGGTCCAAAGGTCACAAAAACAGAAATGAATAAACATGACTATTCAACTCCCTTCAATTTGTTTGTGTCTTCTTAACCTCATTATCAAGCTGAATTTTTATATATCGAAAAGAGCATATTGACACGAGCGGCAGCTTTCCTGATACAAGCGATACCGACAATGGTTTATTGCTTGACACCTAGAATTCATTTGATTTATTGGCTAAAAAACATCGGGATATCACCAAGATTAGGCACATAAACGATAACAGCATTGCTGAATTTAAATTTCATGTAAACAGAAGTTGGCTACTGTACTGGAAGGTTCCGAACATCCTTCCCATAACAGAGACGAAAATAGATGCTAGCTTCAGCAATGGTCGTCACTTAAAATATTTTAAGATAGTCATAAAGAAAACGAACTTTTAGTATCTTAGTGTTCTAATTGATGTAACGTATTGTAATAATTTAATTGATTTATGTATTTTTCTTTCTTGAAGATGATAGCTCAATAGAGCTACTCTGATAATTCGGCTTGAAGTATAGTGTATGTATGTATGCTGACTTCTAGTGAGGCAAAATTAACATTTTACAAAAGTAACAGCACATTTAAAAGTGCTGTAGACTTAAAGAGATAAGCCAGTTATACACTTCTGCGTAATTCACATCAACAGCCTTCAACTATCATGCAGAGCCAAGGTTGGCCATAAGTCCAAAGTCAGTTTTTGTTTTAAAGTTTACTTCAAACCGAGTAACCAATGAAAATAGAAAACGCCTGTGTTAAGTAACTCCGAACTCGGTTTTTTTTTTCAGATGGAGCGATTGCGTAAGGAAGAAGAAGAAAGAAATAAGGTAAGTGAGTCTGAGAGCATTTATGTCCGTCGTCATTTGCCATTACGGTTTTGTCTTTTGTGGAACCAAAGGCAGCTCAAGTTCATTATTGAAACAGAAGTCTATGTTTAAGCTATCAAATAACGACCTTGGGCTTCCTCTGGTGTTACGCGATGTAGACTTCATTTATCCCTCCATATCAAAGGGCATGTCCAGTTTTCAAGCCGAAAACCAGATTACCTAAGGGTTTGAGCCAAACCAAACTTGTTTAGCGAAACAATGACACACATGACACAAAACGAGTACTCCATTGTTAATCAATGAACGAGTGGCAATAGCTATAATGTCTTTTAACTCGGACAATTTGCACGAAACCCCACTGACACCCCTTATTTAGTGGCATACTTCTAGTCTGTAAACAGTTAAAAAAAAATAGTTCAGTGAGTAAGTCCGGTTAAAAAAAATGGAAAATTTAATATACCACTTGTCATACTCTCATTACCCACTGAGTCACGTCACCTGTGATCACTCAGCAGTCACATTTGCTGAATGCGTCATCAGACGAGAATTTTCAGTTGAACAGTTTTTAATCGCCGAAATGGTCTGCTACGTCCATCCAAAAAATGAATTTTTTGGTAGGTAGATAAATAAACAATAGCCTCCAGTTGGCGCGAAAATATGCTCAGATATTTGTCCGCGGACATTATCTGTTCCGAGAAGCGAACAGTTTTCCGAGAGCGAAGCTCGAGGAAAACTGTGAGCTTCGATGAGCAGATAATGTCCAAGGACAAATATCTGAGCATATTTTTAAAGCCAAATGGAGGCTATTGTGGTTATTATCCTTCAAACATTTTTCGCAAAATGTAGCAACGATCGAACTTGAGTATTTGAACATTTCGTTTAAGAACAGTTTACCGTCATAAACGTTTAGAGCGTATGTTGTTTTCTAATACTGCTTTATCGTCCAGCAGGTTTATCTCTCGTTCTGTCACAAGAGCAAACCGTTCCCCCATCTTGACATTAATTTTAATTGTAAACTTGACGCGCCTTGAAGTTTTTGAAATTGGGGAATATCACTTGGGGAATATTTAACAATTATTCCATGAGCGCGCGTTGGATATGAGATGGTAAATAGCCAACGAGGCGCGAAGCGCCGAGTTGGCTATAACTAATCTCCTATCCAGCAAGCGCGAATGGAATAATTGTTTTATTAAATTCTCCGTGTTTGGATATTACCGTTGAAGTTTACTGAATTTTTATATTTTTAAGGAAAAAATTTCTTTCATATTAAAACGACCGGATGTTGACTGCAACCTCCGACCAAAGCGCGCGAAACGTAATGATCACATGACCCGCGCAGCTCTTTGCAAACGGAGTTGAATGAAAAATCGAGAGCGAAGAAAATCGGACAAAGTCGGACATCTAAAATTCAAGGAACGTTTAAATGTACGAATTATAACCTTTCTGAGACTAGCATTCAAGTGCTTTTGAAGTTCCAGCTCATAGAGAAGCGTAATAGTTGTGCAGATTTGAACAAACGGTTTTGCTGTGTGGTGCAGAGCGAAGGAAGGGATCAGGGCAAGGACGGTTTTTTTTTACGCTGAACTGAATTCCTCGCGGACGATTTAAAAGCGGCTTCAGGCAAGTCCGAGTGTACGAGGTACAACCTCACTGAGACAAGCATTCAGTGCAAGTTTTTAAACTTTAAGCTTATTTGAGAAGCGTAAGAGCTGTGTACATTTGTGCAAATGTTTTGCTGAGTGGTGCTGAGCGACGTAAACGAACATTGTGGCCGCCGCTCGTAAGGCAGGCATAAAGCTCTTCCTGAGAAATTTCTTCGATTGGTTTTAACCTCTCACCGACAGGATTTGCATGCCATCATGAAATTTTTGAAGGTAACCGGTTGTTATTGTTGTTGTTATGTGATCTAAAAACTCGTAAAATCTTGCAATTTTGAAGATTTTAAAGGAAACTTCAGAGATACGTACCATTAAATAGTGTCATACCGAATTTTGTGGCTTTTGTTGTTGTTGTTATATTGAGATGGCATTGTTTGGTATTTCTTTCTTTTCTTTTTTTTTTTCTTTTCCTACATTTTTCAGAAGAAACTTTTGCTTCCCGCCGAAAAAAAAATTAGCTTAGGTCAAACTACGGTATATGAGCTGATAACCAAGATTTAGTGAACCAATCAGAACGCTACAAATGTAATATCCGAGGCTGAGAATTTAATAACATCGGATATACCCCAGTTTTAGCTGGGGTATATTCGGTCAAGTGAGGCGTTAAGATCAATCGCGCGCGAGCGAAAATATTTGATGGATTATAATTATCCTTATTTTTGCCGCCAGAAGCTACTGTTTATCATCTAATTACAATGGGAATTGTGAACAGCACTGACATCAAACTTATTTCCATTTGCTCATGCATGTTCGCCAAAATGATTTTAAAATCATACTTATAACAACTGTTTAAAACAAACAACAGCCATTTGGATGAAAATATGACTGAGGTTCAAGCCTAAATAAAAAGTATGGTATTAATTTGAAGGTATTGGTACGCAGAGTTTCGCAAACCGAAGGCGAAAGGTTATGCGATACCATGGGACATGTAATCTGAAGTAACATTTTCAGAAAATTGTTTGCGAAGTAATTTTTGTCTTTGAGGGCCTTCTAGTTGCATTTCTTTGTTCATTTACTTTGCTTACTTTTATACGTATTATTTAGATGGGATTCGGACTGGCCGCGGGAGGAGTCAACATTGGTAGCTGGGTAAGTGAGTCGGAGGGTATTTCCGTCCGTCGTTATTTACAATTACTGTTTTGTGTTCAGTCCAACCATATGCAGCTCCATCTCATTATTCGATAACAGAAGTCTATAAGTTAGCCTGCGTGGCAGGCGCTAGATAGGGGAAGGGAGAGGGGGAAATAGGGCGCGCGAAAAACCCGCGGAGCGAGGGAGAGCGGAAAAGGAAGCGCCTGCAGCGAACCCATTGTTTATTTCGTCTTTCTCGTTCGCCGACGAACGAAAAATCGCCATTGGTTCGTTTTTAATTATGCGTCAATCATTGCCTGATACGACCTTCTGATTGGTCCAGATGTTTTGGAAGCCATTTGAGAATGAAAATCAAGATGGCGCATGCACTCGAAAGAGACAGGGAAGCCAAGTTTGAGCAAATTTTGAAGGAAATTTTGCTGGAGTTGAAAGATAAAGGTCGCAAATAACCTTGACAGATGAACAGAGGAAAGCGGTGCAACAACTGTATGGAAAGAAAGACTTGGTGGCAGTTTTACCGACGGGTTTCGGAAAGAGTCTTATCTTCCAGTTGCTGGTGTTATTAGAAAATAGAAATCGCAATGGCCACACTCAAACTACTTCTGTGCTAGTGATTTGCCCTCTTACTAGCATATTATTAACGACCAAATTTTTGAAGTGGAGAGTATGGGTTTATGTGCGTGTAATTTGTCGGAAAAGCTCGCTGATTTAACAGAGGTCGAGGGTGGAAAATATCAAATTGTTTATTCCTCTGCGGAAAGTGCCCTTGACAAGAGGTTCCTACAATCCTTAAAGAAGGAAACTGTGTTTTCACGTCGAATGGTTGCTTGTGTGGTCGATGAATCACACACGATTGAAACATGGACGGGTTTAAGGTGAGCAATATTTATGCTATGGATATTCAGAGAGGATTTGAAGTAAAGAATATTCAGATCTAGAAGTGTAACTCGTGGTATATATAAAGTCTTATGTAGCTCCGTGAGATCAGCAGCTCATATTTTACTATACAGGAAATTGAAGGGAAAGAGATCTGGGGTTTCACAAGGTGGCACTATTGCATTCAGAGGAGCGTACGGAGAGCTCGCTATTTTTCGTTCCTTCTTCAAGAAAGGTAACCTGACAAGTTTTAGGTTTTGATATTTTGCTTTTCTAGTTGGATATACAGTGCATCTTGTACTTTTAAAATACTTTTATGAAACCAGTGTCAATAATTTTTAAGGTTATTGATGTTCATGTTTCACAATTTGGCACTCTCCTCTTGGTGCTAAATCCAACAGATAGCGACAAAATTTTGTTTACATTCACAATTTGGCAATGAATTAGTCTGGTATAATCATACCACGGCTTACCCATTTGTTAATGAAAATCAACTCTAGGCGTAAAGAGAAGGCAGTGGCTCTAATATTGGTTGCAAGCAGTTGTCTATTGTAGACAAGAAAATTTAAGCATTTTCTCTATATCATTGGCTAATGAAATTTACTTTGAAAAATTTTACCCATGGTACAGTTTTTGTCCACCAGGTACTGTATGCCATTTACATTTTGCATGAATTTCTTTTCTCCTTTGTTTTGCCTAGAGACCCCTTTTGCAGCACTGACAGGCACTGCTGATGCAGACATGTTCTGTCATTATCTCAACACTCTGCTTGAAGGATCCTCTGATGGTTCATATTAGTCCAAATAGAAATAATTTGCTTTTTTGCAATTGTCAGCAGAAAAAAAGATGCCATGTTTGCAGAACTTGACTGGTTGGTTTACCATATCAAGGAAAAAGGAGAATTTACAGACAAAACAAATGTGTTTTGCAATACCATGAATGACATTGCTTGTGTGGTGAATTATTTAATGATGAAACTTGAGAAAAATGCTAACTCTCCCAAGGAATTATGTGAGCAGCCCAACTGTCTCATCGGGATTTATCATTCAAGTTCATGGCCACATTGCAAGAACAGAATTGTGCAGTCTTTCCGAGGAGAGAGGAAAGTACGGGTTGTAGTGGCCTCTTCTGCCCTAAGTATGGGTGTAAACTTTCCAGACATTCGGTACATTGTGAACTGGGGACTTGCTAGAAGTCTTCTAGATCAACATCAAGAGGCCGGGCGAGCTGGCAGAGATGGTCTTCCCAGTCATGTCCTCATCATCTACCATGGGCAGCAGCTTAGTCATTGTGAGGAGGATATCAAAGCCATGGTCAAGGCAAATGGGTGTCTTCGTGTGGCGGCATATAAACCAATAGATGAGTGCATCCAGCCACAAGAGCCTGGACACTCCTGTTGCAGTTATACTGTTCTTCAAGGTGTAGCTGTGGTCAGTGTGAATTGAGCAAACCCTTGTTTGAACAGTTTAAACAAGGTGAAAGAGGAGCTACCAGGGATTTCCTTCTTACAAGACCTGTTTCCAACCAGGATAAGTTAGACTTGGCAGATTCTTTAATGGAAGTCAAGGACAATCCCCAAATTCTAATTCAGTGTTTGATGATATTTCCTGTCGTGGATTCTCAGTCCAACTTGTACAAGATGTTATAGCCAATTGTAATCGCCTGTTTACTGTAAATGACGTTTTGGAGTTTTGTCTCATTTTTTCTATTGTTCATGCACTTAAGGTTACTCCAAACCTTCGCGGGTGCCTTCCCGAAAAAAATTCGTACGCGCGTTGTTTTTTAGGAAACCATCACAATCTATATATCGATAAAAAGCTTATTTAATGCAAAATTCGATAAAATTATAAGCTATTTTGGTTATTCCTCTGCTAAGGCGAAGGAAGCCGGTAAACAGTAAAATGACAGAGCGCCATTCCGTCGAATTAATCGGGTATCAAACGTGATCTCTGACGAAATGTAGTTGCACAGTGTTAATCACAAATCATCAATCTCTCAAAGGGTGTGAGTATTTCCCCGTATTCCTATTGGTTTTCTTTTAATATATCTGTCAAGTTCCAGTAAAAAAGAATTTGCAAACGTGTTGCTTTCCGAGGCCGCCAGGAGGGAAGTATTTGATTTAAAAAA
The DNA here is from genome assembly GCF_977016875.1 of Pavona decussata. Classification (NCBI taxonomy): domain Eukaryota; kingdom Metazoa; phylum Cnidaria; class Anthozoa; order Scleractinia; family Agariciidae; genus Pavona; species Pavona decussata. The sequence goes on along the minus strand of NW_028145509.1, from coordinate 4,459,650 downwards.
AATGCCGACACGCTTTTGTTCCTCGTTGTTCAGTTAACTTTCGGGCCAAATTTCACGAAATTTCGTCAATTCTACATACCCTATTAATTCATTTGAAGAGGAGGCATCTTGCAGAAATCGTATTGCGAGTTTTCGCCTTCTAAAGATTTAGAAGCATGTCACGCCTTCTCGGAGAATTATGTCAACACCGGGCTCACACTGTGAGCCGCCAGCCAATAACATAGTAGAACCCCTGACGTTCACAGGAAGCAAAATGGTGCTTCGCGGGAAAGTTATAGTTTTTCAGTCATGTTTTCCTCAGTTAACTTCTGCGAGCACGTTTTCGGTATTACCTAGGGGAAAAAACGTTTAACAAAAAAGAAACGAAAAGAAAAGAAGATAAACTGACAAGCAAGCGCCAATGCAGCATCATAGGGAGGCACTAGTGGCCGACATGAAAGCTATCGGGTAAGTTTTGTTTGTGTTCAGTAACATTGCAAGTCTTCGAATTGATGAGCGTATTTTGGTTTATAAACCAAGATGTGCAAGAATACTAGAACCCCCAAAGGCAATCTCCTACACTTAACCAGGCTCGACGATGTAATAAATGAGATTTAAAAGCATGGTTTTATTTTTTTTATTTGTTGAATATGTCGAGAGATACGACTTTTTAAACCGTTTTGCCGGGTTACAGGTTAATGAGTGACGCATAATTTCATACGCGTTCCACATGATAAAAACTCGCTTCCATTTTTCAATTGAAAATGAAGTTCTTATGAACAGTCTTTTATAGAATATTGAAACTACAATATATAAGGTTTTTAAAGTTAATGAAAGTTCATTTACAGCAATAACAACATAAGAGTTGCACAGTTTCAAGGTGAAATCAGTAAAAAGTACAAGTGCGCAGCGTGAATCGTGAACTTGTAAACAAAACCGGAAACAAAAGTTTATGCGAATATTTTTCAATAAAAAGCAAACGTGCATAATAATATCTCATTGCATCTCATAGCACATTTCAATAGCTTTATTTTGGTGCAAGAACGAGAATTTTATGATGATTCAAACCCGAGCTATAGATTTTTGAACATTTTACATCTTAAGTATCACGTAACACGCATCAACAGAGAGGCCGTTACGCGCACTGGAGATGTAAGAAAAACTAAACGTGTAGCTACTTTCGGTAGTACGTTTTCAAATAGTTTATTAAACAACGTTTTAAAGCATGGTTTTCTTCCGTTCAATAGTTCAAAAGATATGAATTTTCAAACTTTTGGTTACACGTTAATGACTGACGCATAATTTCCATGCGTGCAAGATAATAAAAAACTCGCCTGAATTTTTCAAATGAAAATGAAGTTCAAATCGACATTCTATTATACAAGATTGAAAATAGAATATATAAGGCTTTCAATGTCAATTAAACTACATTTATAGCATTCAAAGGATAGGAGTTTCCCACTTTTCAAGTTGAATCAGTGAACAGAAGAAGTACGCTTGTGTCTTTTCAGTTGTAGCATCGCGTTTTTGAGTTCTCTTTCGAGGAGCTCGTTTACAGCTTTCTCAGGAGCCTTCGTATGTGCAGTCCACGAAACATTGCTCACTGGTCTAGGACGATTCAAGATACTTAGCACCTTCTGTGCTGCAAAGTGATAAGAAATTGACTTGCCTATTTCCAAAACCACAGCACTCAAACTCGAGTGTAAACAAAAAATGCTAATAAGTTGAAATGAAGCCGTTGCCGCGAAAAGGTCGCTGGGGAGTCCACGCCTTACAGAGATTATGTCATCTTGAAAACTTATTAACTTTTTTACGAAAATACCTTTTTCTCAATGTTCTCGCGCGTGTTTTAAGATTTTAAATAATTTGTTTTTGAAAATGTAAGTTTAAGTAATTAAGGACGGTGCCTACTAAAAGCGAAGTATTTTTGCGCAGTTTATCACTATGCGGGAAAAGCGGATCTTAGTAGCCGCTATTGAAATCCTAAAAGAAAATTGGGGGTAACCACGCATTTTTTAGAGATAACTAAGCAACATTTATTCCAAAAAGCAACAAAAAACAAAGCAATGTACGGCGGTTTTTTCCAAATTGAAGCTTTATTATCTCTGAAAAATGCATGGTTACCCCCAATTTTCTTTTTGGATACCAAAATCACTTGCTAAGGTCTGCTTTCTCCGCATAGTTTTAAAGCGCGCAAAAATATCCCTGTATTAGTAGGAAACCCGAGTATTTCGAGATGCGCAGAACGTATGCGCAGTGACAATAGTAGGCACCGTCCTTAACTTTAATTTGATCGAAAAATAAACATTCGGCAAAAAGTAGCCCCTCGAAGGTTTGGAGTAACCTTAAGGTTTTGGAACTCATACAGGAGCTATTTTTAGATATTCCAAATTTCGATGAATTCCTCGACATAATGAGGTTTGAGGAATGTTCTGCATCTGATGACTTGTCACATCTTTTAAGAGATGTTACATTATTGGGTGACAGCCCAGAAAGTACAGATGGTGAGGATGAAGAGGTTGTGGAGGTTTTTTAAACAAGGCACATTTAACTTTATTTCACCCTCAATCTTTCCAAATGGACTGATTCATTACATGAATTTGTAAAGAACAGACAGGTTGTCATACATTTTGTGGTCTTTAAACTGTGAACACTGTGTTAATTAATTTCTAAATCGATAATTAAAGAAATATTAATAGTGATTCTAAGACGAAAGGTTGAACCAAAATATAGTACAACCGATTTTTAGTGAGTTTTGACAGCATAACTTGAGCCAACGTTTTCAAGTTTGAACCCTTCTTTATCTTGGTCATCGGCCAGTAAAAACATCTGTGGATAATTTTAAAGCATTCTAATAGTCTTTTAATGGAATTGTGGTCATTATAACTTGGTTGCGATCAACTAAATAGCGTCTTTTCGATTTCCAATGTGTTACTAAAAATTGCCAGAGAGTAAACCTCACCCCACCGCCCCCCCACCCCCCCCCCCCCCAAAAAAAAAGAAAAAATAATAATAAAAGAGTGACCTGGCCAGCTTCTGAGAGAGTAGAGTTGAAACAATAATTACATCAGAGTGGACCACTTCAGAGTTCCTTTACTTCTTAAAAATTATTAGTGCAATGTCAGAATAGCCCAACTTCGATATGTATTAAAATTCAGCCTGAAACAATAAACATCACTGCGAGGCTCTGGGAATAAATTGAAAAGTTTACATGGATTTATTCCCCGGAGCCTTGCAGAGATGTTTATTGTTTCAGGCTGAATTTTAACATATCGAAATTGGGCTATTGCCTCAGTACAATAATAATTAAGGGGTTTGTAACAAAATTCTCATCTCACTCAGGAATTTACCATTTTTCAACCACATGGAAACTTACTGAATTATATAAATGCTTTCTTTAATTCAAATATATCACGTTTTGCCCCATAACTGACATCTTTTTAAGTTTATATAAAGATTGTGGCGACCTACATGTACATGTAAGAGGAATGATCTCTCCATTCTTGATACTGGATTCTGGTTGTTGTTGTTGTTGTTGTTGTTGTTGTTGTTGTTGTTGTTGTTGTTGTTGTTGATTAAAAACAGAAAATCCCACAAAGATGAAATAATATACGAAAATTCAATAATATTTCTCCTTGTTATCTTGAATGTGTAAATTTATCACAAAGCAACAAACACTGAAACAAAGTTAGCTGTTTTTCTGAATAGAACTCCATGTCCGCAGAGTGTCTTTGATCCACTTATGTAGTTCCCTGTAGTCAAGACTTTCGAAAAAAAATTGTACTAAATTTGGAAAAAGAGGGGTGACCTTGCCTACCCTTTACAAATTTGAAGGCATCTATGGACTGTAGGTCCTTGATTACTTGCATGACTGCGTCCTCCCTCTTAGCCACAGAACGGTACGAAGATTTGTGGGTCAACTTACAATCTGCATCAATATTATGCAAAATAAATTCTACAGCATCAAGAGTGCCTGCAATCCGTGCAGCACTTTGTTCATCCAAATTAGGCCCCAATCCCTTCCATAAGATCTTTAGGAGTTTATTTTGGTGTTCCTTTCGTAAATCTAGAGGAATATTACCGGCTTTCCCACCAAGTAGGTTTACAACTCTGTTCCATTGAACCTCTCTGCTTCAAACTCAGGCAGGATGGCACAAACCTTTATGAGGTAGAGCAGAGTTACATAAGCATATTTGGAATGCTTGTGGGATTTGTAGATCAGAAGTAGTAGTTTGTAAGTCTCAAAAAGGCGCTGTCCGTCCCTTTCTTTTACAGCATCCTCAAATCCCCTAATGAGCAGTCCAAATGCTGTTTTGCACTGGTGATAGTTGAACATGGAATCATCACTGAGATTCTGATCTGCTTGAGTGGGTAACTCTGATGCAACAAACTCTGGGTGAATCTCCCTTTCATGCCTATGGTAAAATACTATTGTAAGGAGATTACAGAAATCCATGACAAAAGTCGGCATACACAGCAGGCAGTAGAAACTTATAAGCTAAGATGAAATAAAGTATTGATTTCCTAACTGATTGACTGATTGACATGCTTACACCCACCTGTTTCTATACGGCCTTGTCCTAAAGACAAGACCGCAGTTACTTCTGCAGATATAATGTCCAAGGTCATCCTTTTCATCTTCTTGAAACGCTTGCAGTTTCAGGTTGTGGTTCTCCAATTCATGTCTTCAAAGAAGGTACAACCATAATTATTGCTTGATTACCATGAGATGTTTTGTAATAATTGCTTGCATTTGAAGAGCCTTGTTCAAGTAAACTGACAGGTTAATGTCAATACCACTATTCACACCCAGGCCTAAAGATCAACCACTTTTCTAGCATAGAGGATAGTTAAGACTGAAAATAGCTCCAGTTAGTGTTAAGAAAACTGATATCTAGGCTATCTCTGGGAAACAGGCAGATTTATCATTATTTTACCAGGGTAGGTTTCATTTCCTCACACTCACCTTACTCGTCTGGAATGTAAAACAAAGGTCCGTTGACATCCATGAAAGCGGCATTCAAACTGCTGTTGAAATGCCTTCCTTAACTCGTCAGTCTTCTCACTCAAACTGGCCATGTCAGAACGAACAACATAGTTTTCCACGTGGAGCTTGCAAAGGTCCAACAACCACAACATTTTGCTTTGCTCAATAGCTTTAGCTGGTGGCATCTCAATCAAGGGCTTATCTGAAATTGGTAATGGTTAGAAGTAGTTATTGAAAGAAAGTTTTGTTTGGTGTTGACTTTTTGTCATTTTGCATTGAATGTGACAAAATATGTGGGGAACTCTTTCTGTACATTAATAATTGATAGACACGGGAAGGGAGGATGGGTCTCCTCAGGGCTCTCAGGAGGAAGAACATTGAAACATACATATAGTCCACGGTGCATTTTCATCTCTCTAGTTCATACCCGCATCTTACAAAATTTAGCTTCTTTCTACTTTGGACATTCCACACATCTCCATAAATGATGCACAAATGTGACCCTCTACCTCCCTTGAGTGAAAATGGATTGGACGCCCTTTACAGCATTGAATTTTCCTGTGGGGTTCATACTGGCTCTTGATGTGCCCACCTCACCTGCAGACTCTGCTTTAACAACATTTCAAATTCTGTCTAGAGAAAAAATTAGGACAACTCAATGTCTATAGCTATACAACTATACACATTAAGCGAAGCACATTTTTTCCATAGTTATATATAAGCACTGTGATCTGAAGTATGACCTTACTTGTTTGTTTGTTCATTAGTTTAATAACCTTTTTCATAATATTTATAGGGCAGCAACTGGGCATGGACACTCACGCTTCCCATTTTTTGTGTGAAGGTTATTAGTTTGTGAATATTATATTTATGAAAAAACAAATAGAGAGTCATGCAGCACTGGCACTATCATGATAATTTACCTTGTACAGTGTAACCTTGGCATGTCAATCTGCATGTTCTGGAGGAACTCCTTCCAACCTGTCATTATTGTTCTGTCCGTCTCTCATTGCCCATTCCACATTCCTAGCCCTTTCTTCAAATAATTGGTCACCATGCACAGGTACTGAGGCAACAACTTCAGTCTTGTCCTTGCTTTTGAAGCATGGCACATACTTTCTTTGGTAATTTTTTAAAGTTTCTGCCATTTCTGCTGCTACATTTGGATTGTGGAATTCCATTCCTAGTAAGCACTGGTACCCCCCCCCCCCCCCCCTCCACCAAAAAAAAGAAGCAAAAAAAAAAAAAACAGTCAATTTGTTACAGTATTATAGCCAACTGACCTTTATGCAGGCTAGCCTCGGTGTCACAAAAATGCAGGTGGGATGCACTGTGTAAGTACATAGGCCAATGACATTGTCAACTTTGGATGCCCTTCACTCTGAAGTGTGGAGGAAGAGAGTCACTGCGCTTACTTGTAAATCCACCCACCACCACCACTTTTGGTATGGTACAATACTGTTAAATTGAAGGCCCAAAACTGGCCAAAAGGCCTGAACTTTATTTTGTTAGCATAGTGAGATACCTCTTTCTTATACTTATAAAGTAATCCACTAATGGTAAAGTAAGCTTTACAATAAAATTGTTCTTGTGTCAATGGTGCACAGTTAATCTTCATATATATGACTTACAGTTTCAGATTTTTTTGCCATTTCCTCAGAATACTTGTGTGGGATGTGAAAAATCACATCCTTTCTATTCACTTTGAAGGCTGGAAGGTACTGAGTGACAACTCTGCTTACAAGCACTGCCCATTGCCACACAAGGTTCTTCTGAACTGCTGCATAGAAGGTCCAGGTACTCTAGGTCTGCCAAGCGTTTTGGGGGTTTTGTTGACTCTAAGGATGGAGTAGCCACTTTGTCAACCACAGCATACTGGTGGGTCCAATGCAGTGATCGGTTGACATGGTCTTTGGTTTGGATGCGAGCACTTATGTTAATGTCAATGTTGTTCGCAAAAATCCTGTTAAGACATTGTAAAGTTGTCATTAAGTACTTGACATTTCATGTTAAATATGTAAATGACATCCCTTTTTTTACCACTGAAAGTAAAATGCATAAAATTTAGTCTTGAGAAGTTATAGCCTGCGAACACTGTGCTCGCAAGCTAGAGAAGTTACCAACATTCTGTTTATGAATAAATTTCGCAATGCTGAAATTCAAGTGACATATTGTTCTTAGTTCTGTAGCCACATCTTGTGGTGGAATTTACATCCACGACATCACATTACATAATTAACATCAGCAATGTTAACATTGTGTTCTTAATAAGTTTAGCCTTTGATAACAAACTTGCTTACTTGAAAAAGGGCTTAGCGCTTTTGTTGCACTCGATGGATTTACGCCAAATAATCGCCTCGTGTTCGAAATTCCGCTCATTCGTTGTTGCAGAGCAATCATTGCTTTGTGGGACATACAAACACCCAGGTGGTGTAACCGCCCAAAGTCTTAAAAACTAACACCACTGTGGAAAAGAATTGTCGAAATCGTGTACGCAACAGCAGACATAGATGGGTTTCTACAGCGAATTAAACAAGACAATGCCAGAGCTACTGCATTGACAGCTCTCTCATTCTCCTCTTCAGAGGCCAAACTCGTTAAGTTTGACGCCTTACATAACGCTGCATACAAAAGTGGACAATGTAATTCTACTTCCTTGCAAAGGGTTCTATTGGAAAAAAAAGCAAGTTGATCGGGGCTGTTGTATTGCAAACAACTGTCCGCCTTTGAATAATTCTTGCACTCGCGTACAATCTCTTGTGAGAAAGTTTCTTTATCTCCGGGGCAGCTTTCCATTTCCCTAAACTGATATTTCGAATGCCATTCTGGCTCTCTCGGTCTAATTTACTTTGAACAGAGACGTCTCCATTTGGATAGCAAATGAACACCTTAACAGCGGCTGAACCTTGCGATGTATCCAGATCATCAACATTGCACTGCGACAGCACGTGAGAATGCACTGCCTTGGAAAATTCTCCCTGCTTCGTTGAGTTGTCAAACCCCAAAGATTTCTTGACCCTGGTATTCTGCCCTTCTTTTCCAGGCGATCGAATCCTTAACGATTTATTCGGTGGACTACTTTTCGACGTCGCGACAGAACTGCAAGGACTTTCCCTTTGGTACCCTCTTCAAGACCATCGCAATTCTTTGCGTCGTTTTCCCGGTCTGCTGTTTGTTGCTCAGACCCGAAACGCTTTGAGATGAATTCAAGCAGTTCACAAAGATTTTAGATTTTCCTGAGACAGACATAACAAGCAAGTTACGAAGACCTCACAGAGTCAATGACCGTAATTCCTGCTATATTCCTAGGACGTTCAGACCATACAACGCCAAATGACTCGTCTCTTAAAGACGGCTTGAAAAGATTCACAAAAGAGTTTGCCATACTGCTGCCGTACTTGACCCACAGGTTGGTTTCACATACTCTGCAGACGTTGTTTGCACAATTTTCATTCTTAGGGCGACCTCTTTTTACAGTTTTCAATTCTTTTAGATCGGCCATACCGCTTAGTGTTTATCCATTATTTCGCGCACTCTGGGTTCCCGCGAAAAGTAAGCAATATACCTATTGGCTGACATTTGATAGGCAGACGGTGGCGAATGTTGCCCGTTTGCATATTTTTATGAGGGGGCGAGACGAAATAAACAATGGGTTCGCTGCAGGCGCTCCCTTTTCCCCTCTCCCTCGCTCCACGCGTTTCTCGCGCGCCCAATTTTCCCCTCTCCCTTCCTCTTTCTAGCGCCTGCCACGCAGGCTATCTATAAGTCGACGTGACGTTAACGCTGTATCAAATAATGACCTTGGGTTTCCTGTGCTGTAAGGCAATGTAGACTTCATTCATTCCCCCACACCGCAAGGTATGTCCAGGTTTCAAGCCGAATGCCATATTACCCCGGCTAAATGATCAAAGCTTTGTCGAACATCGTGTTGGAAGAGCATGTTTGACCGTTTGATTTAGCCGCCTCTCTCAACATTACATTTAAATGGATCTTTGGTCTCGGACCCCTAAGATCTATAAATATATGCGCAGAAAGTGGATTCTGATTGGTCAGTCCTTTCTAAAGACACTGACAATAATAGAGGACAAAAAAATCCCTACTAGGGAAGGCAGGAACCGATTATCATGCGCATGCGTTTTAGGCCCCATACGGTGATTTGTGACTGAACTCAAAAAAACAAAAAAAACGAAAGGCATTTTTAAACTTGGGGCCCCCTATGCGAAGCCCAAGTAATAACAGAAGTCTTTGAATGGACATGACGTTCATGTTATCAAATAATGACCTTGGGCTTCCTCTGGTGTAACGCGATATAGACTTCATTCATCCCTCCACACCACAGGATATGTCCAGTTTTCAAGCCAAATACCAGATTACCTAAGAGTTTAAGAGCGGATGTCTGTAAATATCAACCAGAGGTGTGCAATAGCGAAAAATTCAAAATTCTCAAAAAAATTCACAACATAGCCCACGGTAAACTATTGCAAGAAATACATGTTTTACTTCGATCCGATAATTATTTTTGATGTGAGGCTATGATCTTGAATTCACCGCTTTTCGGTGTCTGACACCACATGTTGCGAAGACCTTGTTTTAAAAATCAAACCAGTTTTGTTCCAAACAAAAAACATCCAGTCTGATAAAGTACATAATTATGAACATCATGAATGGTATCTTACTCATCTGAAGTAAAAATTAAATATTTAGGAGATTTTTCAATATTTACAATTTTTTAAGCGATTTCTCGTGATGCCAAATTGACAAATTTGCAAGGCTAAAATCATCAACTGGTACATGGCGTTGAGGATAAAGATTTACACCACGTGAAAGAGCATCATTTCTTCTTATAAAATCCGCTTTCAAAACTATGGGCAACACAAAAGGAGATTTTTGAGGCCGCGAATTACAAGTAGTACTTTAGTGAAATTTGAGCTTTTCTGTCACGGCATTCCGATGCTAAAACTCAGATAAACACAACATGAAAACGTTTCAAACAACAATTGTTTGTTGGTACTTGCTATAGGTTATGGCCCACGTTCATAATATTAGTTTCCATGGTTTATAATAATTTCGGGCAGGCACAAAAGATTGTAGCAGTTTTATTAGACCCCGAGTTCAAAAGCGTATAAAGGTCACAAAGGTCAGTTTACGTAGTCAACGTTTTGAATTCGGACCAGAATGTTTTGCATTGAATCTTACTTTAGAACAAATGAAACAATAGCTACAAGTGCTACGTAATTCATTCCTTTTTAGCGAGCTTTCTGTACATTGTAGAAACCATCACATCAATCAGGAACGATACATGCATCTTGCCGCGATTTTAAAATATGTTTAACGGCAGAGATTGCGTTACAGTTTGCGCAGACCATTTGCCCCCAGGGGGAGGGGGACTCCTATATCAAATTGACGAGTTGATCGTCATAAATTTTAAAAAAGTACCACTAAAAGGTACCAGAATTTGTTTTGTAGCCGTGGTCTGTATAATTTTCTCACTTAGTGGTACCAATTCTAAAATGAATACGCTTAGTGACAGTTGAGTGATATTTATAATAACTTTCTCTTATATGTTTTCGCTCAATACCCTAAAACTGGCTAAAAGGTACCGTCATACCTTTGACAGGTACCAAACCACGAATTTTAACCCCCGAAAGCTACGATCACCCCCGTCAATTTTTATATAAAGGTCCACCCCCGGGTACCCTGCGAGCAGAGGCCCTTCGACTTATCTAGGAAGATCAAAGGGCCTCTGCTCGAATGGTACCCCCCGGGCGCGTGCCAAGGGTAATTTTTCACTGCCCTTCGATACAAACTGTAACTGCGATTTACTTGTGAGCTGTATTTTCTGTCACTGAACTTTCTAAACGTGCAGTTAACCCACGTTGGTATTCAGATCGCTTCAGTTTGTTTATTTTGCTCTGCAATCCAACTTTAATGCTCGATTCTGGTTTCACGGCGTTCAAACAAATTGAGCCGAAATGGTATTGTGTGAGTATGCCTCGATTGTTGGAGGACAATGTGGACAAAGTGTTGGAAATCCAGCGAATACCCAATGTATTCCAATCAGAGATTGTACAACAGACATTCGAAACTATCTAAGGGCCACTGGGTTTGCTGACTGAACGCTGAAAACTGAGGCGGAGCTTCTCGTAGGCAGAGCAGGTATCGAATTAATGTAACGCAAAACTCCTGACCTTAAATAAGAATTACCTTTAAGAACGCTTGCAATTTGATTTTGAATTACTGGTTATTACATCCACACACATTTACGATTTTTAGTGATTTTTTTTAAAAGTTATTTGGCCCTGTGCTTTGTCACTGTTACAGTTTCCTGACGTAAAGAATGGGGAGCTTAGTGGGGAGGCGGCGGGGTAAGAAACGGGGTTGCGTCACCACTGTCGTCCCTATTTTCTCCAATATTTCCTGCAGTACGACTCACACCTGTTACAGTCGACCACAGTACATTGTCAGTAGGAATAAGGGAGGAGCGTAGGGGGAGCAATTTTTGTCAGAAAGAGGGCCAGGGTTTCACAGCCTGGACGGCACAGCTACGCTATTATTTCTTTATGAAGTTTAATGCTCGGCCCCACTAGCACTTGTGCTATAAACACTGCCGAGGGTAAATAAAAGTTATTTATTTATTTTTTTATTTTTACGCTCCTTTGGCTGTAAAGCCAGTTCTACAAAGTGACAAAACTAACTGACTAAACTTCAGGGCAAAATTTCCCTTGATATCTTCGAAATCGATGACAGCCATCTAATCAGGTCTATTTGCTCAAGACATCGAGATGCTTATGGCATCAGACGGCGCTGCCTAAACCGATTCTGCGCCGGTCCCACCAAGTTGGGCAGCTAATCATTTCAAGCAAACGAAGGGAGATCGGGGCATCACATTTGTGCAATCTAGACTTATCCACAAGATGACCTCGATATTAGTGCCTGTCGGCTTTCGCAAGTACTCTAAGGCCCCGTTTATATGGAGAAAAGTTGTCCGGGGCAAGAGGGTCACCCTCCCAGCCGAGTCAACTTTAGCGAGCGTTTATATGAGAAAAAAGTTGACCCTTTTGCCCGAGCCAAGAGCTGACCGTCTAGAGATCATGAAAACATGCGAGAAAAAAAACCGCCTCGAAGTCTGCAAATCAAATCGGTTGTTTTTCTTAAGTTTACAAACGTTGGCTTTTTATACCCAAGAAATTCTGGTTCCTATGGTTTTTGAAACCAAGTTAAACAATTCTGAAGTTAAAACTTGCCGGGCAAAATCGGTTTGCGAAGGCTACACAAGTCGTGGTTGACTGAATCTAACCGCGTGACACTTCAAGTTCTTTTCGCGTTGAATTTCGCCTGTCGTTAAGTCCGTAATCACGCAAAACTGAGATACAAGCGTTTGTTGTGGCATGACTTGATAACACTAAACGCCAAATGATTTATATACCTTTTCATATAATTTGACTTTGTCGGCGTTGAAGTCGGTGGCATTGAACTCGCACATTTCCAATGACAACAGAGCTCGCGCATGCTCTGATTGTCTCGCCTTGACGGGGTTGACCCGGCTAGGCGAGCCAAAGTGTTTATATGGAGAAAAGTTGGCCCGGCTAGGAGGATGACCCTACCATCGCAAAAGGGTGACCCGGCTAGGCGGGTCACCCTTCTTAGTTCTAGCCGAGCCAACTTTTTGTTTCTCATGTAAACGGTTCGCCAAGTTTTGTAAGGAAATGTAGGAAAAGTTGGCTCGCCCAGGGTAGCTCGGGTAGGCGGGTGACCCTTCTACCCGGGACAACTTTTCTCCATATAAACGGGGCCTAAAAATTCAGAGCATAGCACCATATATTCAGGCAACATGATCTTGTTGGATCGTGTTCTTACTTTGACCCATTAAGGCCAAAAGAAACCATACTTTGTCTGCTCAAATTCCATTACTGATGGATGAACTATCTTTTATCGTATGAAAACTATAATACAACAGACAATTTGTGTGAACAATAAATTGAAAATTGGGTCTTATCCAGATGAACTAGACAGTCACATTGCTTTTAACTCTCCTTGAGTAGCATTCATGGTAGCCTCGCGAAACGCCCCTCGGGGACGGGAGCGATGAGAGGCGGCTGTATTCGCAGGCTACGTTAGACTGAAATTTGAAAAACTTTATCAAAAATCAAAACAACTGCGCGAGTGTAGACGCAACCAGATAAAATTGTGGTAACCCAAAACCGTAATCTCACTTTGAACTTATTATATAATTAATTGTCTTTGGGGTCTAGCTGGACGAAACATCGATGACAAGGGCGTACGTAAGTGCAAGGTCAGCGGTATACCGGTGAAATGTATGTAACACAATCTTTGTGACCAAATGTATAAAACGGCCAGTAAGGTGTGACGATGTTTCCTATACTGATGTCCCATATTTCTTAAACATCCAGTGTGGCCGCTCAAAGGTATGAGTTATATAGCACTCTTAGCTATTTGCTCCATTTTTTTCAAAGTAAGATTGAATGAAAGAAGTCCTGGTTTCATTTTATTCCATATTTACTAGTGTTGCGACCGGTTGACAACGTAAGCTGACCCGTGTACGGCTTTTGAACTCCGCTAAAATCTTTTGACACTGCCCCTTAAAGATAGAAAACCAAGGAAAATAGTCTTACAAGCATAGGTCATGCACAGGCAGTGCCCTCTAGCAAGAATTAATAAACCATTGTTGCTTGAAACGTTTTCATGTTGTGTTTATCTGAGTTTTAGCAACGGAATGCCGTGACAGAAAAGCTCAAATTTCACTAAAGTACTACTTGTAATTCGCGGCCTCAAAAATCTCCTTTTGCGTTGCCCATAGTTTTGAAAGCGGATTTTATAAGAAGAAATGATGCTCTTTCACGTGGTGTAAATCTTTATCCTCAACGCCATGTACCAGTTGATGATTTTAGCCTCGCAAATTTGTCAATTTGGCATCACGAGAAATCGCTTAAAAAATTGTAAATATTGAAAAATCTCCTAAATATTTAATTTTTACTTCAGATGAGTAAGATACCATTCATGATGTTCATAATTATGTACTTTATCAGACTGGATGTTTTTTGTTTGGAACAAAACTGGTTTGATTTTTAAAACAAGGTCTTCGCAACATGTGGTGTCAGACACCGAAAACCCGGACCAGGAGCGGTGAATTCAAGATCATAGCCTCACATCAAAAATAATTATCGGATCGAAGTAAAACATGTATTTCTTGCAATAGTTTACCGTGGGCTATGTTGTGAATTTTTTTGAGAATTTTGAATTTTTCGCTATTGCACACCTCTGGTTGATATTTACAGACATCCGCTCTTAAGTTTTAAGCTTATCAAGCGAAACAATGACATACATGACGCAAATGAGTACTCCATTGTTAATTAATGAACGAGTGACAACAGCTACAATGCCTTTTAACTCGGACAAATTGCACGATGTCGCTAGATAAAAGGTGTCAGTGGGGTATAGTTCTACTCTTTTTAGCGATTTTCTTCTCACCCCGAATGGCCATAGCCATAGCCATAAACTCGACTGAACTAGCGGCCATCAGATCAAATACTTTCGTGCACTGTAAACCAAGCAATACTTCACAAATGACTTAGCCATCGAAGAAGATGCAGTCTTGATGAAATACGCCGGAGGTTGATCAAAGATTTGTTTTCGACCATTTTGCGGGGTGTACATCTGACGTTTAATACAAACAGAGCCCAAGCAACGAGCGACCAGAGAATCGTGCTAAAATGGCCTTTGGACCTGTCTTTTCAGCATATTTTAAGGTGAGGGGCGGACCATTACAAATCACGGGAGGTGGGAGGGGAGGGGGGGGGGGGGGGGGTGACATTTCCCAAAAAAAATTCCTGCAAAGGAAAATTACCAAAAAAATCCCTGCTAGCCGTTCATCATTCAAAAACATTCCTGCAAGTAAACTGAATCAAAGTACAATATCAAAACACAACGTCAAGTAGTTTTATATTGCACATTTCAAGAATGCAACCTGCTCCTGTCATCAGTTTAACACATTTTACATGTAGAAAGGACAATGCAACCTGATCTTCTGCTCATTTATGGATTTCAAATGTAGAAGAAATATAAAACAATTTTACTATAGCAAACCTTCAACAATCTTTTTTTTTTTTGAGTAGGAAATAGCAAGGGGTGACAAGTCTGCACGACTTCTAACAATGGAAACATTTTTGAAGTGTAATCTCTCTATATTTTTGCTCTGACAAGCACTTAATTTAGAGATTTTCCTTTTTTAAAGGAAATTAGTGGTGACTCTTTGAAGATTTCTCGTAGGAAAGACTGGCTTTGTATTAAGTGCCATTTTCCCATTAAAACATGTTTGAGGTTGAGCACGATGGTTGATATTGTTACAAGAGGCAAAATTTGTTCGGGGATGTTGTCTTTTTGCTTCAATGCCGATTAGCTTTCTATAAATTTAACATCTGATAATTTTTTTAATCAGATTATTTGGGTAGCCTCTAACAAGGAGTCGTGATTTAAGCTTTTTAACATTTTTCTCAAATGTTGTTTTTGAGGAGTTTGTTCGTACGAGTCTTAGGGCTTCGCCCTTAACAAATCCTTTTTTGACTCCTGGTGGGTGGCTAGAGGAAAGATGCGTGTATTGACAAAAGATTTCAGTTGGCTTGGAATGCGTTTTAATATCCAGTATGGAATGGTGATGGAATCGATTGCCTTTTTTTTTACAACTTTATCTAGCAATGTAGTCTCAGCATTTGAGATTTCAGCCATAAATTTGATTGGTGGATTATATGAGTTTGCTTGTTCGATGAACCGCTCTATATCGTGTAAATTACTAGTGTCCCACAGCGGAAAGATATCGTCAATGTAACGTTTCCAAACTGTAAGTTTTACGGCGACGCTTTGGCTAACAATTTGTGTTTCAATGTCGGCCATAACAATGCTTGCAAAAGCAACGACCATTTTTGTGCCCATGGCCGGTACCGCGGATTTGGAGGTAGTTCCTTCCATTGAATTGGAAATAATTTTTGTTGAGAATGAGCGTTTCTCTCACGTATCGGGTTGAGAATGGCAGGGTTGTTGCTGTGAAAATTATCGTATGTTTTATGAACTCTTTGAAGCACGATCCATTTGTCGATTGGACAAGACGCTTTTATCTTCGACCGAGAACACAACACTGAATATACGTGCTATATTACCTTCGAACTTCTCACGCTTTTCGCTTTTGAGTTCAACTGTGATTAAAGAATGGTATCTACCAACACGACGAAGCAGAGTTTCCTTGCCAAGTGAAAAAACGTCCCTCGAGTCATGAGGTGCGATACATTTAGTAGCTCATTTCTTTCTCGATAATCGCGATGCTCGAATTTCGCGAAAATCGAGACCGCAAAGGGAGTGTCACCTTGAGCGGTACTGTAATTAAACTGTGCGGAGCTTTGGATGCCTTTAATATTAAAAGAAGTTCTGTCGAAAAAAAAATCGTGCAGAGGTTCCACGTCGGAAAAAAAAAATACATGCAGACAAATTGGACTAAAAAGAAATTCATCCAATGAAAAATTCCCCCCCCCCCCCCCCATCCCGTGATTTCTTATGGTCCGCCCCTTAGAACATTTCGAAATGTTTTTCTATGTGCTTATTTTAACCTAATATCGGTTAAGACAGGTGCACGGACTAAAATTTATATCTGACCCGCAACTTCAAAGTTTACCGCGACGGAGGGACAAATATTTGCATTTTGACGGACTTGAAAAGCTCTCGCGTTGCTCTTAATCATTTACTTAAAGAAATTTTTACAGGAATCTATAGACCATCCTTCTAACATTCAACCACCAGAAGCTTAATCGATTTGAAGGTTTTGCACATGGTGAAAATTAATTTTATTCAGGAAGTACTTTTACTGCAGTGAATTGTATACCTTCGAAATCAATTATTTCGCATGCACAGAAGAACGCAAAATTTCCCAAAATCATTTCGACAGATATTTAGAGATTGTAAAATAAGATTTGAGTGTTTTAAAGGCGGTACAACGATTTTTTTTAGCAGGCGAGGCTGTCAAACCCGTATAATAATTTATCGCTTCAAATGACGATTTTAACGGATTTTCGTTATTTGCATTTTTCTTTGTTTCACCGGAAAAACTACACAGTGATTTTAGTTATATCCTAGCCTATCTAACATTAAAATATGAACGCAATCGAATTTTCCACCCTTGCCACGATATGTTTGATGAAGTATTGATCCGTCAAATTATAATTAGTGAAAAGTGCTGGACACTGTTGTGACCAACTTTAACTTTTCGTTTTCACCATTTATACTTTGAAAATTGCACGTCTTTTTACTTCTAACGAGAAGAACGTAAATAAGCTCATATCTCAAACACTTCCTAGAAAGCTATCGGGTCCGATTAGAGATTTATACCTGCCAACGGTTTTTCAATCAAGTATATCAGTCTGCCACTTTCCACGTATTTACTCTGTTTATGCTACCTTTCCTGGATGAACTTTTACAGTAGCTACAGTTTCCATATTCAACACAATCATTCTCAAAAAGATTTGTTTTTGCCTTATTAAGGGAAGTGGTCAAAACTACTATACTCGAACAGGACCCACCAAACAACAAAAAAGGTGGTAGCCTCTGCCTGCACTCCCCTTTCCTCAACCTCAAAAGATGGTGTCTTTATTGCATAGCCACCCCTCTATCCAGCAGTAAAAAGTGACAGTGAGATTCAAACCTCACTTTTCTTGTTTATCTAGCAATGCTGACTCTTGCTAGCTGAATATTTCTGTGTCAACTCAAATTTTAAAGCCAATAAAATTTTGTTTGTAATGCCACGAGATAGGTGGTGTATTCGATAACCCCCCCTACCCCAGACAAGGTGGGTCCTTTTCGAAAAAACTTGTTATGACCAGTTCCCTAAGTTTTCAAAATGACGGGGCTGTGGGAACCTAATTGATATGTTCTAGTGCACGACTACCTTCACTGGTTCATCACATGTCTGGACATGATTCTGACCAAAGAAAGCAAGTGAACTTTTTAATTGTTTTCATTAAGTTTGCTTATGTTCACTCTATATATGTTTAATCCATGGATAGAGTCCTTTGGTAAGTTTCACATGAGTCCCAAAATGTCATACTTTGCTTCTTTGCACTGAAATGCTTTATTTCTCCATTTAACGGATGGACTTTTAAAAGTGATAACTCAGTTAATAAAAGGGAAATTTAATATACCACGTGTCATAATCTAGTCACCCACTGAGTCACGTCACCTGAGATGCAGTCACATTTCCTGACTGCTATTCTTCATCAGACGAGAATTTTTGAATGGTTTTTAATCGCCGAAATGGTCTGCTACGTCCATCCAAAAAATGAATTTTTTGGTAGGTAGATAATTATCCTTA
This sequence comes from Pavona decussata, assembly GCF_977016875.1. Taxonomy (NCBI): domain Eukaryota; kingdom Metazoa; phylum Cnidaria; class Anthozoa; order Scleractinia; family Agariciidae; genus Pavona; species Pavona decussata. The sequence continues at coordinate 4,441,315 of NW_028145509.1, read as the reverse complement.
TTTTTGCCGCCAGAAGCTACTGTTTATCATCTAATTACAATGGGAATTGTGAACAGCGCTGACATCAAACTTATTTCCATTTGCTCATGCATGTACGCCAAAATGATTTTAAAATCATACCTATAACAACTGTTTAAAACAAACAACAGTCATTTGGATGAAAATATAACTGAGGTTCAAGCCTAAATAAAAAGTATGGTATTAGTTTGAAGGTATTGGTACAGAGAGTTTCGCAAACCGAACGCGAAAGGTTACGCGATACCATGGGACATGTAATCTGAAGTAACATTTTCAGAAAATTGTTTGCGAAGTAATTTTTGTCTTTGAGGGCCTTCTAGTCGCATTTCTTTGTTCATTTACTTTGCTTACTTTTATACGTATTATTTAGATGGGATTCGGAATGGCCGCTGGAGGACATATGGCTGCGGGAGCTGCAATGGTAAGTGAGTCGGAAGGCATTTCCGTCCGTCGTTATTCGCAATTACTGTTTTGTGTTCAGTGCAACCATAGGCAGCTCCATCTCATTATTCGATAACAGAAGTCTTTAAGTCGACGTTACGTTAATGTTATCAAATAATGACCTTGGGCATCCTGTGGTTTCAGGCAATGTAGACCTAATTCATTCCGCAACACCACAGGGTGTAGCCAGTTTTCAAGCCGTATGCCATATTACCCCGTCTAAACTATCCAATTTTCGTCCATCATCGTGTTGGAAGAACATGTTTGACCGTTTAATCTAGCCGCCTCTCTCACCATTGCATTTTAAAAATGGCTTCCCACGTTTGGTCTAGATCAAATATTTTCCATCCACATTATGCTTCACGAGCAAATGAGGACGATGAAAATGTGTCTGAAACCCGTGAAATTGTTCAGCTTAGAGATAAAAGTTTGAGCGTCTAAACAGTTACCATCCTAACATCGCTTTCACTGTCAAAGAAAACCCGGGCCACTTCCTCGACACTGCATTCACTTACAATGATAAATTCAACTGTAGAGTCTACGAGAAACCAGGAAAACTACCAACCCAATGGAAATTAGAAATCCCCACCAAATGGAAAAGAAATTGTATTACTGGTGCACGCCACAGAGCTAAGCGCATCTTTTCCAATTTTGATAGAGAAATCAAAAACACTGGAAACAACCTTTCTAAATGCGGGATCCCCCAAGCGTTTGATTTCTCACACAGTAAACAATTTTCTACAAGATCCACCTGAAGATGACAATCTTATACCGGGTTTTCTTTTTGAAGAGCGTAAAAAGATTTTCATCAAGCTCCCTTACTGGCAAAGAAATGAAAAACTTAGCAAGACTTTTATCTCTAAGCTGAACAATTTCACGGGTTCCAAATACATTTTATCGTCCTCTGGCAAACAAGACAAATCAAAAGTGTTTTCAACCTTAAGGACAAAGACACTCACAGATCACATGTGGTCGACAAAGGCGACTGTTCTTGCGGTGTTGATTACATTGGGGAAACCAGGAAAAATGTGGAGGTGCGAATCGATGAACATTCAAACCCCACTAATGACTCTGAACCTGCCCGTCACCTACGCGAGAATCGACCCATTCTTTTTGTTGGCGAATACTTTGTACGGCCTAATCTTTTCACAAACGCAGAATCATTGAAGGTTTAATGATCCAACACACCTCATAGTCTCTTGTCCAACAATGGATCCCCAGTCTAAATAAAGAAGTCCATTCTTACGTAGCGAAACTGTTCCCATCGGGAATCACCTAAAGCATATAAAATATGCATGCGGTCACCCTGAGGATGACTTGATTAGTCGAAAACGTTTGGTTTTAAAAATCATTTTTTTAGCCTTGTAAATAGTATTTGTGCGGTACGGCGTGTAATCCCGTAGGACTTTCGTACCGAAATTAATTTTTTTGCTGTTTCCCATGTTTCTAGCTACTTAAGGGTTTAATTTATGCTAATTAGATTCAAAAACGGTTTTGTGAATATCTTTGCTCTTACTCAAGATACATCGACGAAACTTGACACGAATCTTGATCTTGATGACGTACATCGTATGACTTAAATAAGTTACCATGGCAACCAGCGATGACGTCAGAATTAACTACCTGCTATTTTGGTGGCTGCCATCTTGGATCCGCCATGTTGGATTTTCGAACTCTCATTTTTCTAAAGCAAAACAGTGCATTTTTGATAAACTTTAACTAACAAATGATTTCCATTACAAGCTATGTCCAGTTAAGTGCAGAGGTTTCTTTATTTTCCTTTTTTTGTTGAACGCATGTACTCTTCCAGTTTTCTCATACAAAAATATCAGGCTTTCGTTAGTCCCATAGTAACAACGCAGACGCTATTCGTCTTCTTTGTGTTATGTATAATACTAATGTACAGTTCCGTTAAAAGTGTTCGTGCATAAAACGTGACTAATGTTCTTATACACTAAGAGCATCATCATCCTCTTCCTCGTAATCAACCTGTGTGTCATCTGTGAATGGATTTGTACAGTTTTTTACAAAGCATTTACAAAGAGGAGTGCATGGAATTCCGTTCTTGAAACAGACACAGCGTCCCTTGCAGCCTGACTTGCAGCCTCATTTGGTAAGCTCAATAACAGCTTGGGGTGCAGGACGAGCCAGGCACATAATGGGAACGTATGCTCCTTGGTGTTCACTTCAGCCATTCTCTTTAATGGGAGGAAGATCTGGGCAGCTGGTGGTATAGGATTTGTCGCGTATGGCCATGACGTTTGCGCGCGTGATGTGTGGGAGTAAGGAAGCACGTGTTGGAGGCAGTTTCTCACCTTCCAAGTTCTTGGATCGAAAAGGGTGGTAGGTCCTGCTTTGCAGTACACTTGGCAGACAAATTTCTCTAGGTCTTTAACTTGAGTCGGCAGCTCTCCGTTGGCTAACTGGTTTTGGATAAGACCCGCACCAAGCTTTCTGAAACAGTCGATCGCGGGATGGTTGTCATCTAGTGCCATGTAAGCTTTTACCCAGGTCTTCTTCGTGATACCAACACACTTCCCTCCCCAGTCGGCTCCGGTGAAGTTGTGCAATCCAATCAGACCTTGACACTTGTGTATTCCAATCGCTAGGACTCGCTGAATAACATCAATCTCTCTATAGTTTGCGCCCTTGCCTGTCAAAAACTTCAGGCTATTCAGGTTTCCATGACGTCCCCTGGAAACCAAGTAGAGCAGCAGGACTAGTACGTCAGTGTCCGGCGAGGATACACAAATCTCTTGCGACAAATGCTCACCTAGTGAACGCAACACCTGGTTAGGAATCAGCGTGTCCGCTTCTTCGTGGGTGTGTTCTTCTTCACAGTCGAGATATGTGATTTTGTTATCGTAAACCACGACCAGCTTGATGGCTGTGTTGCTGGACAAGCGCGCTAATAATCCATTGGCGAACAAAGTGACCAGCATGCTTCTGTACTTTGACAATGACGGAAGGTCCTTGATGGACATGGTGAGCCTCATTTCCGGATGTATCTGGAACTCGACAGATGTTGTGGATCTCTTTTGGCGCGTCTTGTTCTTCAAGGAGCTTTCCAAGTAGCGATTAAACACTACTCGGCCTTCACCAAAACCAGACACCATTCGCTCGATACGCTTGATAAATGATTCTTGGAGGTCAGGATAGCGCTTGTCTTTTTCAGACCTGTATACAAATCATAAATACCCAAAATTTTACGAAATATCATTATCATTATCATTATCATTATCATTATCATTATCATTATCATTATCATTATCATTATTATTACCTTGAAGACGGCCATAGCATCAATAACAAGTACTCGATGTAGATTTCCTGTTGCTGGAGGTGTTTCTAGCTGCGGTTGTAAGTTGGCCTTTCTCTATAAAACGCATCAGGCTGGCTTTGTCAGTTGGAATGAAAAGAGATCCATCAACCGTGCATAAGGAACGAGGCACCACTGCCATCTCGTACTCACCGATGGTTTCCTCGAGTTTTCGCACAAGCTCTGGCCTACTTCCTTGGATTATGACAGACCTTCCGAGTAACTCCCGTTCTTCGCGCAGTTTGATGACTTTGTCCCCTACGCGAACTTTAGTTTTCTCCATCCAGTTTGAGAAGGTCTTCAGGTTCAGCTTTTTCATAGCTTCCCATAACGAGTGCTTAAAAGATGGCAACAACCTGTCTTCAACGAATTCTTCAAACCGCTTTTGGCCTTTCTCTGCGTAGCACAGGATATCTTCCTCTGCTTTTTCTGGCACAAGAGCTGACGACACCACACTCTTCAAGGGAGACTCAACTGTAAATGGGTTGCCTTCGCAGTGCAGCTCTGTCGACCGGCGGAGTTTCATGGCGTTTCCTCACGTTCTTATAGTAACATCCCCAGAGAGCTGATAGTGCTCGTTCCGCTCAGAAGCCTTGGATACTTTAGGAAAGCTGTTGAGATACTGCTTTACCATACGGGCGAGATGCGGTGACGTGATAAGAAGGTGGTCAAGGGCGGCTTCGTCTTGACTTAACCAGACCATACCTCCGGGACGCTTTATTACTTTGATCTCCTGCTCTAGGGTCTGATCTGTGAACAGCCTCGTGAACGGGATCTCTGACTTCGCTACAACAAAATCCCCGGACTTCAATGCCTTCCATGTCATAGGGTCTTCATACTCGAGTGCGTTCATCTGCGCGAGGTGGACTGGCATTAGGCGAGCTCAGTTGAGCAGATCGTGGGCGAAGAAGTACTTTATGAGGTCTTCCAACGCTGCCAGGTAACCTTCCCATTCCCCAGAGCGGCAAGCATGGATGAGCTGTAACAGGTTGTCCACTTGTTTGAGGTACTCTATCATAAATCGCGCAAGTTCCTCAAGTCCTTGTTCTTCACGCTCTTGTGCTTTGATCTTTTCAGAGTACCAGGACTGGATGTTGTCATAGATGTCAACCACCTCTGGACTGCGCTCGTGGAGGGCCTCTCTAAAGGACGCGCTCTGTGCACGAGGTATATCCTCATTTGCTAGAAGGAAATGGTCAAATGTCATCATCAAAGGTGCCAGGCTGGTTGTTATGTGGTACTCGAGGCCACGCTTGTACGCCTTGCCGCTATATATCCCACGAAGAGCTGCAGAAGTGTAAATTCCACTTTCAATGGCGCACGTATCAATGCCACTTCCGTCAAGAGTCTTTCCAAGGGCGTGTAGTGCAGCAGAGGCGATGTGTAAAACGCCAGTTCGCAGAATCCAGTTACGGTTGCCTACTGACTGCTGAATCTGAAGGGCACGGCTGTACAGATCTAAGAAAAAAGTTATGACAGTCCGCCTCTCAGGGCCAACGACGAAAGCAGAAACCCCCTGTGTTAGTTTCAAAACGGTATGGAGATTAGTATAATCTGTTGGCAAAGTCCTGAACAACTGCGCAATCACCTCTGAGTGTGTCAGCTTGTCGACCTGATTTTCAGGGGAGTGTGATAAGAGAAGCGATTTGGTACCGGCCCACGTTGTAAGGACCTCCTTCTTTACCGTCTTCTTTCTTGTTTGTATTCGTTCTTTCACCACAAGAATTGGCTCATCAGAATCTTGGGCATTTTCCGATTCAAATTCACGTTGGGCTTGGTTTTCATCGACTTCTTGCTGTTCTTGGTTTTCCGTCGGAAGAGCATCTAGGCTCTCATCACTGGTGTCTTCAGCAGCAAGGTAGTTTGCAAGCGTCCATGTGTATGTAGTCATTCGATATTAGCTCCGTTCGGTTTCCAAGCTTGTAGGTCTCAAATCGAACTGGTTTAGGCTTGATGACTAGCTGTTCACAGTATTTCACTTCAAAGCCAACTTCCGCCGATGAGTCTGGTGCCTTTGGTGGGAGGGCGAGTGGTTGATTGACTGCCTCGCCATCTTCCGCACACTGGTTTAAAACAATCACCGTGCCATGGAATGTATGCTGTCCTGTTGGCGTGTCTTCTAAGAGGTCGATGTTGTCGACAGCAGACCAGATATTTACATCCCGTTTAACAAAACCAGGAAGGCAAAATCCTCCCGTTGCAACGATACGCTGAAGAACACTCTGCTCGACGCGCTTTTCGATGTCAAGGATGCATTTGTAGTCACTTCCGATGTACACGTCCGATAGGGTATTGAGGAGATTCTTGTCGCACACTCTTGAGTGAATAGCGAGGAGCAGAGCGACTGAGAGGGTAGTTTTTACGGTCTGTTTGAATCCTTCGTCTGCCTTAGGTTGATGTTTGACTTGAAGATCAGTTCTCATGTTTTGGACAACAAACTGACACGCTACGTCAACCATTTTGTTGATTTCTTTATCGCGCATCCCCAAAACATCGAGTGCGTGCGAGCCAAAGAGCAGACGTGTGAGAAAAAACCGAAGTAAGGGCGGATTCGGAAAATTTTCAAAGCTTCCAGCGAAGGACCACTTCCGTTGCTGCATAATTTCTTCCCGCAACATCCGGGCCATGGTTTCTAACTGCTCAATCGTATCCCTACTATCCATTTGAGCTGATAGTACGTCGACAGCCTTACTGACTGCTGCTGGCAGTACAACTTTGTCAGGCTCATTTTTGCACAGCGACTAAAGGAACTGCAAATTTGGAAGCCGCTCACTTAAAAGTTGTTTTAAGTACTTTCAGTAGTTTCCTGACTCGGTTATTTCCATCGAATACCTCTTTAATATCGCCACATAGGTGTCATTTACCTCAGCCATATTCAAGCTGCCACTGTCATCCGCTAGCGTGTTCTGGACTGCCAGAACTAATTCTTCATCACACGCCGAGTGAACAACTTGTTTTACAGAAACACTTTCACAATCAGCGCTGAAGTTTCGCTGAGCGTAACGCAAACAGTTTCTGTAGGAGTGTTTTTCAAGTGCCGAGGCGTCCCCTGTATCTACAAGCTCTGATACGCAAGTTCTAACCTGGTCGTCTTGCGTCTTTTTCGTTATTTGCAGTAACGTTGTTCCCACTTGATCTGAAAAAACTTGGTGTAAATCTTTAACAGTTTCACCGGGACAAAAACTGCAAGACTTGAACAGGCACACCTGCAACTGAGGAAGCGTTTTCGCCCTTTTAGGCCGCGAAGAGGTTGATGAGGTAGAAGGACGACCAGGGCCTCGCGGGAGAACGGATGGGGAGTCGTCTGGTAAGGCCCGCTTTGCACCTCTCAGTCGCTCGATCATGCCCCTGTTAACAATTGGTTTGCGGCACTCACTGTGGTAGTACGCAGATTTACGTTCATCTTCACCCAGGCTTGCTAAGCGGTCTGTAAATGACTTGATGTCAGTCTGTCCTAAGGACAGTCGTTCTTTGCAGGACTCGTATAGATGTTCAATCATTTCACGGTTGCTTATGAGACTCTTATTAAATGCAACACCCTCGTGGCAGATAATACACACCAAATCAGACGTGACTACTTTGCTACAACTTGACTTTCAAATAACATCAGATTTCTTTTCTCCTCTCCGATGCTAAACAAGAACAAATCAAGAGAAAGAATTTTTGTGCCTGTACGCTTATGTGCTGCTCAAGCTGATGAGCTTTTTTTTCTAGGCTAGAAATTGCGAAAATAAGCTTAGAGTTTGCAGTTTTATGGCTGTTTTTTTTTTGGTTTGTTTTTTTTTTTTTTGTCTTTTTCACTTAGGCCTAGTTTCTGGTTTAGACGTCGAATTTCACATTCGTGAGCGCGGGAAACAGTCATAGGCAGAATAAAGTTTGATTTTTCCTCCTGATGGCAAGTTTGTAATGGAGATTATTTGGGCAAGGCTAACGCAGAAAATGGTGAACATCTGGATAAAATGAAACGTATCTTCGATTGATCCATTTAATTCATTTGAGTCGCATCGAATTGACTTAGACGTCGCATTTCACATGCACCGAATTGAATTATTCGATTTGGCGCATGTGAAATTCGACGTCTAAAGCAGGCTTTAGGCGTGAACGTGCGCTAGTAAATGACAGATTTCTGGATCTCCATGCAATTCAACTGCCCCTAGGATTTAAATACCCCTGAATGTTTCCTGCTAGGCGTAAAATAACGCCAATGCTTTATTCTCAACTTTGATCCCTGCATTTTATTCCTATTCAATTATTAAAGCTTTACTTTTTATCGTGAAACAAGTTCTAAAACCTTTGCCCTTCTGATCAAACTAAAACTACGCTTGTCCTTGAAGTGTTTACCGATTACGGAATGTTTATGTTCCTCTGCACAGACCTGCAAACTCTTCTGTCTATCTTACATGCTGTCCATGCATGACCTTCTCTCTCCATCAAACCTGTTGGTTTCCTGTTGAACCTTCAGTTCTTTTGCTGACTCATCCCTCCCCTCTTTCATGTATGGTTTCATTTGACTGTGTATAAGCTGAGGCATAATCTCATAGGCATCGACGCCGAGAAATATCTTGTGCCTAAACGTGAGACAAGAACGCGTAAAAGTCATGTATTTAAGTACTGAATACCTAGAATTAGCAAGGACGTTTTAAGTTTTCGTTTTTTTCCTAGATCCGTATGCGAATGAAATTCTTTGCCCTCAGAGGTTGTAAATTCTGTGTCATTGCAAAGTTTTAAAACTATGATAACAAAATATTTTAAATTAATAAGTTATTTAAAGCTAGCAAATAGGATTTAAACTATTTTTCTCATATTTATATTCGTTTTTATTTTAATTTTTTTCCTTTATTGAGTTACTTATTATGTCTCACGACTTAACCGACTTAATTAAGGTTACCTTGTACCTTCAGGGGTGGCTTCAGTTAAACGGATATAGCGCCCCTCAGTTACATCACAGATACCCAAAATCCTATATCAAATTAAAGCTTATAGAACTGGTTATTCCAATATTTCATTGCTTTTCCAAGAAAATAAATTCCCAGGTTTTCCGTAAAGTCGGAACTTGAAGGTCCAGGTCATCGTTCAAGAGTTCCAACTCAATGCGATTTTTCATATTTTGGAAGTTTGTTTTTCCTCTCCGGGTCAGAATTCCAAAAGCTTAAAAAACGTGTTGGGGTTTTCCTTAATTCAATTTCGTTCAAAAGTTACTAAACATTTTCAAAACTGCGAGAAAGGCATGCGGAGTGAACGCACGGAAATGGCTTTCAAGGAAAGAATTTTTAGAATTATCGAATTCCTCGACACATTTTTATTGGTGATATATTTTTCTAGCATCTGGCCAAATTTTACTGAAATCGGCCAAATTGTTGTTGAGTTGTAACTCTTGAAAGTGTCCCCTGCAAGCGAAAATTAAAATTTGACAAAAAAGCGCTTGAAAAAAAATTCTCGCTACACAAACAAGTACCGCCCCCTAACGCCCTTATGGAAAATTAGCCAATCATTTTGCAAGCTACTTTTTCTTCCAGTCACCTACTCGCGTTCCAGAGTATAGAGTGTGTGCACGGCGGCCATGTTGGAGGACTAAAACAATAGAAGATATTTGCATAAAAATAGAATATATTTCCCAAAGGAAAATCATTGTATTGTTTCGGTCCTCCAACATGGCCGTCGTGCACACACTCTATTAAATCAACTACTTTACCAGTTTGTTGGATATCTGCGGTGTTTGTTGTACGCGCACGTCGACTTTGTAATCTGCAATGATTATGGGAAAAACAAAATGGGGACTGAAGCCGACCTCATCTAGCAAAGCTGTTGGGCCGAAGCAGAAGCGGCTGATGAGGGTAAAATTATCAGCATTACGGAATTATCGGGGAACCACCGTAACCGCATATATTGTCTCAGTCAAAACGAAAATTCTTGCTCTTCTTCAGTCGAAAAGCCGGCGAATAAATCTATTCAAGCGAAATGTCGTTGAGAATAGCGAAGTTTCGAAATTGCTTATCGAAAGTTCGGGTGAAAATTCGCTCTTGAATGAACGTCCCAAATTGTTAATGCTGCAAATAGGAAACAAATATCCGTTTGACGCTTGAAAGAAAACGTTTAAACGGAACCGTTTAAAAGAGCTGACTCCGTTTAAAGCTTTGGAAATTACCGTAATACAGTAAGTCTTTGTGAAAACGCTTCAAGCAAAAACGGCGGCTTTCCCTTTACTAGTTATCTTATAGCGACGGGCGACGTGAGAAAAGATCAAGACATAGGACATGATTCTTGGCGTTATTTTTCAATTGCTTTTTTGCTTTGTTTCCGCTAGCCGAGACTTGTAAGTTTTACGCACCCGAACACAAGTGATCTGATAACGTTCAGCCGCAAATAAAAAAAGGAAGCTCATGAAGCGCGATTCACGGACTCGTAAATTGAAACATTAACAAGCGCGTCTCCAAATATTCGCTTCGCTGGAAGATTTTAAGATCTTTACCTACTTTAAAGTGTAGCTTAAAGCTTTTTGTCTTCTTTTATGTCAGTGTCGTACTCGAACAAACGCAAGTTCTTCCACTAAATACAGGATATTCGAAGTGCGAGAACATGAGGGATTCAAGACTATAGAAAGGCCGTTCGCGCAAATATCGCAACGGTTGGTTACACCGGCAGCAATATGCTGTCAATCAAAGTAAAATTTAACTTCCGGTGGAAATCGCTTACGTCCCATTTTTTCGGCAAATACTCACTCTTTTCCGAAAATTCTTTTTTTGTTTGTAAGAACTTTACTGGGAAGTTTATTTGTAATCTAAAAAAATGAAAATCCAAAAATTTTCGGTAACTTTAAGCGTAGATGTAGATGTAGATGATGACATCCTCCTTTCCATCTACGTACTCGTATACTAGGCTCTGTTCCTGATCGCACCTTACAGTCTCCACTGCCATCAGACCTCGACCACCTTTGTCTCTAGGAACATAGAGTCTATCTACATCAGACCTGTGATGACCTGGAATGATGATGATGATGATGATGATGATGATGATGATGATGATGATTATTATTATTATAATTGTCATTATTATTATCATTATTATTATTATTATTTATTTGTTTGTTTCTTTTGTTTTTTGGCAGGCACGCGTCTGCGATTTAAGCGAAGAAGAGGTACAAGCTATACGCGACAAGGAAAAAGCGGTTTAAAATCCCCTTGAGAAATGATTTTACCAAAACGCTGGAGAATACTTTCATTTAGAGAATTAAAGTGTGTGCGTTTCTATTTCTTTTGTGTTGACATATTGTGCATATCGACCGATACCATAGCACGCCATTACTTATTGAGATTGCGCAATGGCCGTGGGCGAGGCTCTTATCAGCCATCCGGAGATCTCGGCTGCAATGGCGTGCAGAGTATCAGAGCATTAAGAGAATTTTGCGTTGAAATTTTTCTGGGCGTTTTGACTTGAAAACTAGATTTCGTTCATTTCTTGTGTGAGAAACTCTCATTTACTTGGCTCAAAATTACAATTCGTTTGATCGGATCCTTCAAGTTTTGCGAGTTCACCGTGAGGGCTTATATCAAGACTTAAATTTAGCACAACTTTAAATATAATTTAACAAGAACTAAGAAATTAGATAACAAACAAAGACCACAGTGAGTTTTGTTACATTGAGTTTGAATTTAAGATACGCCAATTTCGAAGTAAAAGTTTGGAAACTGTTTTTTTGTTTGTTTGTTTGTTTTTTGTTTTCGTTGAAGTTGCACTTTATTCAGGTTACATTAATTTCTCCAGATATTGCGGCTGAAATAATGAGTTCAGGATATTAGTTTGTTTCATTATACTTTACATTTTAGTGAGAGAATTGAAATGAATAATGTAGTTTAAGTCACTGAGCAGTAACACTTTGCCCTCTTAACCCGGCTGACTTCCTGGAACTGTCTAGATTATTAAATAAGTGATACGGTCGAAGCCGTGTTAATTTATAACTTTCCACTTAATAGTTTCTTGTTGTCTGAATTTTAACTATGCTGATCAAAAGTTGTTTTCGTCTGGTACCAATTCGGTTTGAGGCAAAAGTTCTGTTTTGAACTGTTTCCTCGTAAATAAACCAGAGATTAAATACGGCCAAATTGGTTTTCAAGAAATAACAATGGATACCTATTGAAGTTTTGACTTTCAGTTGAAAGACATTTTTTGACTTTCCAGAACTTGACTGGACTGAAATAACTTGTTTATCCGTTTTTATTATATTTTTTATTGCGTAATTCCGCCGTGTTTCAAGCTGAATTTGTACCAGTTGCTCTCTATCATTTAGTGAACTCATTAGGGCTAAGACTTCTAACCTCGAAGTGATTATTGAACGGAAACACCTATTGTACTAGACCTGCTGTAAACCGTAGCAAGATAGTTTATGGAAAAAAGAGGAACCTAGATTTGGAGAAGAAGGCTGTGTGACTTATTTAGCTTTCGTTGTAGTATGCAGTTTTGTAATGTTTATATTTAACTTGTGGTTGCACTTGTATTTAGGGACCGTTCATTTTTTATGAGCATGGGGGGGCTGGTGGGATTTGGTTAATTGCCACTACGAAACTGTATGACCCCCCCCTAGCATGCAATTTTTTTCCACATGGCCCCCCCCTAGCAGAACTATTTTTTTCTGATGACCCCCCCCCCCTCCCCCATTCCGCCCAATCAGAAACAAATCATACTCCTAACTTTAACAAAACGCTTATGTACTGTTTATATCAAAGATAAACGTAATTGTTACTGTGATTTCTTTACAGTACTATTAACAAGTAACCGTTCTCTACTTAGGTAAAGATTTCTCTTGTTTAAAAAAACGTTTTATAGACAGCAACACGTTTACGGCAACGACAAACCCTAAATTTCCATTTAGATTCTCAAAGAAACTATAAAAATTAATCAAGCAAATGGTTAACGTGAAATTACTCCCCTTCGAGTAGAAACAATTAATACACGTACAGATCTGACTAACAAAATACGGATCGAAGCATACCAATCAACGATTACGAGTCATATTAAACAGAAAAAAACAGCGGACGCACAGATATCAGTCGTGTAGGTAAGGGTTAGATAGGGGTGTTCGTTGAGCCCCAAATCTTGCTTACTAGGGGGGTCCGGGGGCATGCTCCCCCGGAAATTTTTGAAAATCTAGGTTCCCAGAAACCTCATTTCCTGCATTTTGAGACCCATTTTAGGCAAATCACAAATTTGTTTTACAGCAGCTTTTTGAGCTATATACATCATTCCTACGGCATAATTGTTTCAACTTAAACAAGAAAGTTCAATGTACATTCCGCGCCCTGTCGAGTTCTGATAGCTATTCGATCTACTGATAGTCATACACCAAGCTGGTAAACTGCATCATTCTCGGGTGTAGGCCTTCGAACAAATTGACTATCTCGTCAAAATTGACAGGCATATCATATTTGATATGCATTAGAACCAGGGCAGACATTCTACTCTCTCGCATGGTACACCTCATGTAATTGTTCAACCTCCTCATTAAGTGCTTTCTCTTCCGCCATTACTGATCTGTAAAGGGGGTTCGTTCGAACCCCTCGAACCCCCCCTCCTACGCGCCTGGATATTAAAGTACTGCTATTAAAAATGACAGTTACAAGCTTTTCTGAAGATGGCTTACGGCTCAGATTTACCGTCAACTGAAGTCACCAACAACAGTTCTATTATTAAAACTAATCTGGATGTTCACACTAGGCATACTACTGAGTCTACTGATACTCCTGGGTTCAAATAATTTACTAATCAACAGTCTATAAAAGTGAGTACTATTAAAAAGAACATTAAACAATCTATTGATATAGTTCAGAGTACAACCACTTTGTAGAAAACTACTCCCCCAAGGATGATTCAATAGTGAGACTGATACGTTTTTATATTAATTTGAACTTGTACAAACATAGGTGTCTACCTCAGTTTATATTCATTATTGCTTTTCCAACAGATATGCTTCATTTCCTCAGTTGTTGTTAATATAAAATGCAGATTTCGACCTCAGTATGTAAAACAAATTAAAAGTGGTTAGGAAAATCGCATTAAATAAAATTGAAATAATATTCAATTTCTTCATCTGTTTCTGTGTTGAGCCACTTTCAATTTCCCCTACTAGCCAATTTTTTCTGGTGACCCCCCCCTCTTTCACTCATTTTTTTTTGGTAGCCCCCCCCTTTAGTGCCATTTTTTTTCTCGTGGCCCCCCCCTAAATCCCACCAGCCCCCCCATGCTCATAAAAAATGAACGGTCCCTTAGGCCGAGAGTGTTCTTTTGTAAAAGATGGAAGTGTTCCTTGTAATTTTCATATTGCTCCCCTTACTTTGTTTCGTCCAGATTGTTTGGAAATCACATTGAAAACTTAACAACTTGAGAAATTTTGACTAATGTAAATCTGTCGAGGGAAAAAACGTAAATTGCTCTCGTGCGCAAGCGTACTATCGCATCAGTATTATTGCGTAATGCTGATTACGTTAGCCTAAATTTACGGCAGGCGTGATTTTGACAGTTGATTGACAGTTCCCGCCTGGACGTTATAAAAGTAATGAGACCAAATCCTTCGTTGCCATCTTAACTTTTAAAGAGTGATGCTGTAAGCCTCGGTGTGAACAAATAAAAAAAGTTCAAAAGAAGCACAAGACTGCACGTTCCCTTCTTTGCTCTGTTGTATTCTAACAAAAGAGCTCAAAACAATCGAAATTAGACAAATTAGTTCAACTTTAAATTAAATTTTGAAAACAAAATCGAGGCGGTGATTTTCAACCAAACCAAGGCAGTTGTAGCATAGGAACCACATGAACTGACACCAAAAAAGAAAACTTGCAGCTCGGGCGTGCTTCGTGGAATTAGAGACCTTAAGCAAAGTTAGGTGGAGGGGGGCGATGGCCGCGCGGGAGTGGGTTGAGACCGCCTCCTCTTGGCGCGAAATTAGATTATTTAAGCTTTCGTGAAAGCGGCGGCGAGCGACGGCTGTTTTGCTTTCGTTTTCAGTGGTCCAATTTGACTTTGTTCGTAAATTTTACGAGCATAATGGCCACATTTCTAGAATTCCGAGATCTTCTAGCTGTTGCATGCTTTGAGGACATCATGGGAGGTGCCTCGCATGGGTCCTCGCGTCCCGTTCGCACCTGCCCTTTTGACCTTATCACTTTTCACGTATTTTTCATTTCTTTCTAGTTGTTTAATTTACTGTATTTAACATGTGTGATGGTCAATAAAGCTGTTAAAAAAAAAAAAAAAAAGACGAGGAAGAATTTCTGTTGTTGTGGGATTTACACGAGTCGAAAAATCTCGACTTTCCTTATGAAGACTACGTCCGATTTGACCTGGATGAGATGGACGATTCAGAGTGTTTAGCAGAGTTTAGAGTCAAGAAACGCGACCTTCCGGAGCTAGCTGCTGCCTTGCAAATACCTTATCAATTTGTGTGCCTTCAGCGGTCTGTGACCGATGGTATGGAGGGACTCTGTATGCTGCTCCGACGACTTTCATATCCCTGCAGATACTCAGACATGACAGCGCGCTTTGGTCGGCCGGTGCCTGTTATGAGCATGGTCACAAATACTGTGCTGGATTATATCTTTACCACCCACAGTCACAGAATTTTACAATGGAACCAAGCTATTCTGCATCCGGCGCAGCTTCAAATATATGCTGATGCAGTCTCATTGAAGGGAGCTGCATTGAACAATTGCTTCGACTTTATCGATGGAACTGTCCGGCCAACTTGCCTTAAAATCTTAAAATATTTTAAAGCAGAATTTTAAACTTTTCTTGAAATTGAGACATATTGCAGATAACGTTGTGTAATTTAAATTCATGTATTAAAAAGTGGGGGTCACCGTGCTCGTTGGCGAACTATTGCTATTGATCCTCAAAAAGCGAAAATCCTGTATGAAAATCATTACGGACGAGAGAAGACTGGGTCCAGTTTAAAAAAGGCAGCTCCCCAATCACAGGTACTGTAGAACGTTCGTTCATTAAATTTATCTCCGTTTGCATGTGTACTGTCTTCATACAAATGGCCAGTGAGAAATTACTTAAACGAAAAAGAAGGGTCGACTGTTATGCACATAAGAGGTGCGCAGTACAAAACAGAAAATCACCTTAAGCGACTTCAACTGAGAACTGAGACAAGTGGTGGCCTTGTGGCACTTGCACAGTGCATTGGGGTTTAAAAACAGCCGTTCCGTGACAGATCAATAGTCACCATGTTGCTTTTGGTCTGAAATTTTAGGAGATTTCTAGATTTCCAGGTGGTTGCATAATAAATATAACAATGTTACACTGGTTGAAAGGTCAGTTAAAAAGATCTTAATGTCCCAACGTTTTGGCTACTTGCATAAGCCTTCTTCAGGGGTAATAAAACATTTTAAATATTTTAAATATCTTAAATAGTTTAGTTTGTAGTTCATTGTATCAGTGACCTTCCTTGTATATTATTTCAGCCAATCGATAATTACAAGCTTAGATGTAAAGATTACAAAAGAATTAAATCGACTTAATCTTTGACATTCAGTTTTAATCCTGAAGCGA
>NW_028145509.1:4192500-4417500 GCF_977016875.1 Pavona decussata | reverse complement strand
GCGGGACAAATACTTTTAACAAGATGCCTGCTATACTGGCATTACGCGTGATGCTTGGGCTGATTGATTTATTCCAACTGTATGTTTCGCAGATTTATAAAACTATCCTTGCTAATGGAATAGTTTGAGTCACGAAGATCGCGTTACGTTGTTTCCCTTGTGTTGCGCTACTCAGGGTTTCAAGGGAAATTGCGGGAATTCCATTGCGATAACGTAAGCTTCTCAATGACCTCTTTTCTGTCTGCAATCGTGGTCTAAGACTGTCAAAGAAAGGACGATTCCTTCGCCAGGAACTCTCCAATTTCCACCGTTTTAGATGTCGAGTGCTTCTTAGAAGTTCTTTTTTAGATTTACCGCTTCAAAATGGTGAAATTTCCGTTTGAAAACGGCACACTTGAGTCCAGAAAATGTTAACAATATGGCGACACAAGTTTAATCCAGTGTTAATTAAATGATGCTTTGACGTCACACAGGTAGGGGTGAGTGGGTCCCCTCCCTCGCAATATAAGCGACAAGAATGGATTTTGATTGGCCTGCTATTGTTGAAGACAATCAGAACATTACATCCCGAGTAGGAGAGGGGAGAGTTTAATGAATAAATTAATGTACCGATTTGTGACAACGAGGAAGAAAAAAAAAAAAACAAGATGCCTGCTATACTGGCATTATGCGTGATGCTGGGGCTGATTCATTTATTCCAACTGTATGCTTCGCCGATTGATAAAACTATCCTTGCTAATGGAATAGTTTGAGTCACGACGATCGCGTTACGCTGTTTCCCTTGCGTTACGCTACTCAGGGTTTCAAGGGAAATTGCGAGAATTCCATTGCGATAACGTAAGCTTCTCAATGACCTCTTTTCAGTCTCGCGTCGTGGTCTAAGACTGTCAAACAAAGCACGATTCCTTCGCTAGGAATTTACCAATTTCCACCGTTTTAAATGTTGGGTGCTTCTTAGAAGTTATTCTTTCGATTTGCCGCTTCAAAATGGTGAAATTTCCGTTTGAAAACGGCACACTTGAGTCCAGAACATGTTAACAATATGGGGCCAAATTTAATGTTTTTAATAAATAGATCAAATGATGCGTTGACGTCACACAGGTAGGGGTGAGTGGGTCCCCTCCCTTGCGATATAAGCGACAAGAATGGATTTTGATTGGCCTGCTTCTGTTGAAGACAATCAGAACAATACACCCCGAGTAGGAGAGGGGTGAGTTTAATGAATAATTTAATGTACCGATTTGTAGCTACGAGGAAGAAAAAAAAAAAAGAAATCGACCCGTTTTTAGACACGGTATGCCCCCTCAGGGCATCCCGCGTAATAAGCTTACATTTATAAAGTTTTAAAGCCGATCTTGAGAAATAAGCTTACATTCTTTCGCGATGACAGTCGTGAAACACTGCGTGGCTTCTAGTTTCTTCACAACTGAATAAGCATCGAAATTGAAATCTACTATTGTCGACGTACAATATCTTCCTGAGACGACGAAAACCGTAATCGTTCGCTACATTACAAATCATATTCTTCACCACATACACTCGCTGGTAAAATCTCAGCTTAGCTGAGAACATGTCGCTCGCAATTTCAATGCTGACGGCTCTACTAACCTAAAACAAAGCTGGCACCTCATTCCAGCGGTCTTGATTAATCGTAGTGTTCAATCTTCGCACTACCGCAACAGGCTAACAGTAGATAAACAATAACTTAATATGAATGCGTTTTCCACCGTCGAGTCGCCACGGACAAAATAGCATGAATCCTTCACATTTCGCGCATGCTCGTTACGGTTTTCGAATGATTGACAGATTTCTTTACTGGGGCGATCATGTCTTTCCGAAAAGCGGTGAGATCAAAGGTAGCTGCCAGCCCCCCCTGATGGCTATTATATCCCTGTCCGTTTAGCAGTGGGCGTATTTAGGCCTGACAGAGCGTATAATTTCATCCCCTAACGTTTTTGAATGAATAAGTTTTACCCCTATAATATTCGGATGTGTATTTATATTCCCTAAGATTTTCGCTAAAACTCCATAGTCACACGTATAAGGAAAAAAACGTCCCCTAAAATTTTCTAATTAACGTGTACTCGAACTTTCTACAAGACCCATCAGCATAGCTAAAACTTTCGGATGGGACAAAAAAGTCCCCTCAAACTTTCGACACGACCAAAGTTCCCCTAACATATCCGAATACATAAAGAGAGAATATGACTTAGTGATGCCAAAGGTAATAAAAAGCTGATTATGAAGCCTGACAAACTTCTTTGTTATATGTTTCTTTTTAGCATTTTCGGCTGACGTGTACAAACCACAAAAGATTTTGAAAATTGTTGGAACAACTGACCAATAGAAACGTTCCTGTTAAGATATTCAACTGCAGCGTCAACGTTAAAACAAAGGATTGTGCACGGTCGCGGCTCCTCCAACATAAATTGCAGCACCATTGTTTTCATGGCAAGGTTTCATAAACAGTCCACCAATTAACTATGGTAGTGCTTGAAGGCAAGGAATTCTAAAGGCGAGAACCAGTGGATTTAAGGGGGCGTGAACCATATTGAGTGGTAATAGCTTAGGCTACAAAAAGATTTCCATCACATGATTAGCAAGTTGACTAGGGATGAACAGAAAAGGTAAATTTGAAATATTAACTGAAACATGGAGCTAAGACTCTACATGAAAATTGATAAACAAAACACATTACCTGTGATTTAATAATATTATTGAGAGTAGGTAGGTTGAGAGATTGAAAAGAGGTTCAGAATGGGATTGAGTTTCAGAAATATATAATATTTCAACTGGTTTTTCTTTTGATTTTTGGATAACAAATAGTTAATAGTGTTAGAAATGAGGGAACTGTTACACCCCACACATGGACACCCTAAGCGAGGAAATGATAAACCAGGGAGCAGCAAAGCATGACAAGAATGTCGCTGTTGACAAAATGTCTCACTTTTAACAGGATAGATACACCAGGGTTTAGGATCAGAATTTCATTGCTTTTAATATATAGCCTACCTCCCAATACCTATGAGCGGCATCTCGTCAGAGCAAGCTGACAGGTTTTAAACCGCAGGTTTTTGGCAATAACAGTGATAAAGTTTATGATAGGACGGTGACTTAGACAAACGTTTGGTATAGGTAACTCCTTCAATTTGCCCTTGGAGTTGTTGAAAAGAACCGTTTTCATTTTCAAACAGTTGCTCTTTTAAAAACATTTATTAATCTCCCTTCTTGCTTGAAAGCCTACTCAAACCATTTTGCTTACATAAATGTGCCCTGTTTATATTGATATTGATATGTTAGCATAGTAGCATTAGAATGATAGCAGCGATCCTTTAGGTAGCGGTAGTCAACAGTCTTAACACTCGGTTTATAAGAAGTAATTCAGTTGATTTACAATGTTTTTTTATTTCTTGCATCCTTGAAGCTAAATGAAAGAACAAATTAAAATATTGGAAATTGACTGATGTGTTAGTTTTGATTTCATATCTGATTATCGGTTGAGGAGGCGGCGCAGTTGTTTTGTCACCGCATTACAAGGCGTAGTGAAGCAAAGTCGAGCTAAGCAATAATCTAGATCACACCTGAAAGTCAACTGAAAAGTGCTTTACAGTCCATTAACGCTAAAAAGGTAGCATTCTGTACACCAGCATGCGAGATCTCACAGAACTAAGCTCTGCTGCGGGGGGCTCGTCACCATAGTAGTCACTGTCTGTGTTAGAAATCAACTTCCATCGCTTCTGCATCTCTAGGCTCTCAAATTTCTTCTTGTAACCATACTCTTCGTTCTCGTACGAGTCAGAGCGACAGTTAAAACAAATAATTCCACCTTCAAGAAAATGTAGAAGCAAGTTGAGTTTTTGTTATAAAGCACCAAGATTGAAGCAAATTTTAGTAAACAACCCGCCTCTCATTTAACTCGAATGAATAAACTAGCTTATCTTTTTCAGTGCACACAAATCCGAGCTGATTTTCCAGAAGGTGGCTGCAAAAATCAACGTTTTTGTTAACTTTTCTTAAGGTATTAATTAATTAATTTGTTTATTTATGTATTTATTAATTTATTTTTTTGTAGCGTTTCCTATTGAATTGCACATCCGTAAGTAAATAGATTACAAGGGTCATAAGAAGAAGTTTGTGAAACAAAAATCTTTTTCTCCCTCCCCCCCCCCCCCCCCATTTCCCCTCGTGTCTGTTTATGGCACAGTCAGCCCCATTCTCTCTCAAATGTCTCTAAATCGCACAACGATTCGCTTTGAATTAGGCGCGCACTCTAAGCTCAGAACGACTTAATTAGACCTCGCGTTTGTTTGGCTTCCTGAAGCAGAGTTTTCCCGAGGACATTAGAGAGCTTAAGCAACGACGACGGCAACGGCAACAAAAACGTCACCTGAAAATATAACTTTATTTCATTTGTGCTACCTCGTGATTATTTCAACTCGCTCAACTTTTACAAAAATGGCGAACTATCCAGGAGCCAAATTGGTCGGAGTGGTGTACAAGTTAAGAAAGAAAATGAAAAATTCACCGTCATGCGTTCACGTTCTACACAAAACGTTATATGTGGTCATTTCACGTTGTTGTTTTGCATAGGACGGCAAAGAAATGTACCAAAATGTAAAACGTACGTGCAGAGCGATTGTTTTTGCTCATTAAACCTATTGTTTTGCGGCGTTGCCGTTGCCGTTGCCGTCGCCGTCGTCGTTGGCTCCTAAGTCTAATGAGGGAAGAAGTCTTACGAGTGCATTTGTTCTGCCCTGTCTAATTTGCTTCCTGTCTCGGTTCTCTTATGAGGCAAACGGGTAATTTCAGTTACTCGCACAGAGGGCTAACGGTTGCATATTGTGAACTTTGCTTGAGGAGGTGACATTCTTTGGCCATAGAAAGTAGATCTTAGGGATGATTTCTAGTCGCCCATTGTGAAATTATCGCCGGGAATTTTTTACAGAGCCAAAGACTTAGTTTAGCTTCTTGTTGAAAACCGCTGTATGTGTTCCCCGTTCAAAATTTTTTTGTCAACATCCGGGACTTAAAGTTATAGAATTTTCTCTTCAAAAAGGGTGAGTTTGAAGAGCTATTCGATTATTTTTCGCCGTTATAACTGTAGCGTTGTTAGGCCAGTGATCGATTACTCGAGAAGTGCGATTTTGGGTCAGATTTCCGGACTCAATGTCATAAAAAATTTCCAGATGTTCGTTCGCAGTGATTCGCATTGGGTCATGAATTTAGAATGAAGACGGAAAATCAATCTAAAACGCTGTCTTGCTCCAATTAAGCCGATTCCGTTGAAGAAAGCTAGACTTGAGCGCTTAAAGACCGGGTTTTAGGTGATATTTAAGATCTGTTGGCGCCCTCAATAATTGCCAAATGTCACACTTGTTTAGTCGGATCACAGGTCATGTTTCATTTCACTCAGATGTCAATGTCACGTCTAATTTCAAAAAAACGCCCCTCTTTTCTCTTGCATAGTATTTCATGGCCTTTCTTTCTTGTGAAGAACCGTAACTAAAGTATTGTTAATGACTATCATATTCCTTCAGCCTAGAAAGTCTCAAAATGTGCTTAATTTCTGTAGCCACCTTTTGGAAAATCAGCTCAGAAGTACTTGTTAATAAATTTCCCCACAAGAGCCCCCATTACAAGCTAGATACAGTTCAATACCATGCAATACAATAACAGTCTAATGGCCTTTTGCTATATAACCCTTAAATAAGCTCTTCTTGAAAATCATGAACCCCTTTCCCTCGAGATATAACCCTCTCTCAAATACAAAGCCTAATTCAGCGTCATATTTAAGAGTATTATTACCGTGGCTGTTTTAATAGAGGGGGTGCTTATTATGGTTGGAGGACTCAATACAAAAATACAAAGAGGCCTTATTATGGTGGGAGGGGGGTGGCATAATGAAGAGAAGTATTATTATTAGCGTTGGGTGGGGGATTAATAGAGAGGGGGCCTTAGTTAATCAAATTTATGCTGAAGGTTTATTTTCGGAATTTAACTATGCTGCTAAGTAGAAACTTACCTGGTTTTATCCAGCGTAGAATCTCCTCAAAATCATCCGGTCTTATCTGACCTTCGCAGATTACTCCAGATGCCAGGACACCTTCAAATTCAGCATT
This sequence comes from Pavona decussata, assembly GCF_977016875.1. NCBI lineage: Eukaryota > Metazoa > Cnidaria > Anthozoa > Scleractinia > Agariciidae > Pavona > Pavona decussata. Next base: position 4,411,381 of record NW_028145509.1, on the reverse strand, counting down.
TTCAATACCAGCGACTCCCGCGTTAGACACAAATGAACAAATCAACTTGTTATAGATTCCTTTCTCTTTCGCTTTTTCCAGCATGTCCTCAGACACGTCCAATCCTACAAGATTGCCAAATCCAAACTTTTCCTTCAGGGTTTGTCCTAGCAATCCAGTACCACAGCCCAAATCCAGTAATTTCAGGTTTGTCTTGCTGTCACCGAAGGCTTCAGACGCTGCTGCATTGAAGGCATCAGCGCACTTAATGTGACCGACATAGCCGGGAGGGACTGGGGAGGAACCAAGCTCTGATCCCATTACCCACTGTAAAGGCAAAAAAATAACACATGAACAGGAGATAAAATATCTGCTTCGTCTAAACCAAAGGTGCATCAGCTCAAACCCCTCAACCACCCCTCCCCCCCCCCACCCCCATCCATCCACCCACCCACCTCCTCAACAAACACACGCACGCACATACGCACGAGGATTTGGAAGGCAATGTTCAAATTTATATTTTTTAATTGTTAATCACTGAAAATTGTTTAGTTAGTCATCTGAAAAAAAAAAAACAACAACAACAACAACAAAAAGGGTGTGAAAGAATTCCCCACTCCAGAAAATGTGAGAAGGCTGGTTACGAGTAAGGGAATGCGATGAAATAGCGAACCCCTACTGATTCTGCGCTGGTGAAGAGCGAAAATGGCGGGTGGGTCCAGTTCAAGCGATTTCAACACCATTCAACATTAATGCGAGAGCAAACGAAATGTTGAATCAATGTTGAATGAAAGTTTAAACCAATTTAAATTTGATTCAACATCCTTTCAACAAGCTTTCAATATTTTTACAATTTCAACAATGTTAAACGACCTGTTCAAACGCACCCGACATTTGCCGGTGTTGAAAGCATTAGTTGAAGCAAATATGTTGAAACCGTTAAAGGGACCTTTATGTTAAATGATGTAGAAGTTGATAATTAAAATTACATACAATTGTTTAAAGTTTAAAAGACTGAAGAGACGAAGTTAAAAATAAGCTTAGGAAAGAGATCCCAAAGTTTTCTCTCGATCACAACCTCCACTGAGACTGAACGATAATATTATTACGTACTTTGTCATAGGTGGTGGCCCAAATTTTGTATCCCTCCTTCAATAGTGCTTCAGAGGCGTTAAACCAGTTGATTTCAAGTATTTCCTTCGGGTAAAGAGTAGCTGGCTCGCTTTTGTCGGTTTCCATGCCTCCTACACGTTACTAGATCTCCGACCTTCAACAACAACAACAAAAAAAAAAACATCACAGTTATTGCTAAGTTCTGCCGATGTACCGTGGCTAATATTAGGGTCTTCAACAATAGAGCTTTTTCGCTTAGATCTTCTGTCGATCGACCACTTATACCCCCTGTTGATCGACCTATTTTAAATGTCACTTTGAGTAGCGAAAAAACAAATTTCCATTGATTGGAACACAAAGATAATGATTTGCGTTTGTTAAAAATAACCCTACTAAGGCGCAGAAACTAGTATCAGTCATTTTCGTCTGCAGATGGCTTGGATGGAAATGGATTGCAACTTGATAGAATAGGTTAACTTTTCCAAGTTCCTACTGTGAATTTTGGAAAAACTCCTAAAAACTGTTTAGACTTTACTCTTTTGTGGAGAAATCAATTCATATTTTTTCTCTCAGTGCTATAAGAGCGATTTCACCTTATAGAAGGGGTTGTTTGTGAAATATTTGAGCTGCATTGGCCAACATACAGCAAAATCTCCGTGCGTGAGTGCCCCTTTAAAGACCATTGCGCGTAACTACGTATACTGTGCACCACGTGCTTCGTATTTCAAGATGGCGAACACGGAGGAGCAGTAAGGGTCCTTAATTGTGTGTATAAATTTGTCCTCTAATCGTTTATTAGTTTAATTTTGAACTTTAACGCTGTAGATTGTCAACCAAAAATTTCAGGTGTTCAAATTTCGTTACAGAATGACTGCGAAATACCACAGCCGATCGAGAAGATTCTTGTGCAGTTCCAAAGCTTCATCTGGGTTGTCCGGTGACTGAAGACCTTCATCTGCCTTTATCATCTCAGCCAGTTCTTCTAAAAGTTCAAATGAATTAACCACTGTATTTTAAGCACAGCACATTTCTTCTGCAATTTTTTATGTCATCTAGCGTGACATCATGAATGCACTTAACTTCGCCATTTAATCCAGGCAAAAATACAGGACATCTGGCCGACCAGAAGGAGAATCGCGGTTTGAAGACTGAGGTCGTATCCTGTAAAAATTCCACAACTCTGTAAGACGATACAGCTCCTATCTTACCAATGGCATAAAGCAAAACTTGAGACATTGTACAGGCAAGAGATTATTATCGCTACCAGGAGAGGATGTCGCTACATAATCCTATCTCCCTCAAATCCTTAAAACAGGGCCGTGCATAGCGGGGGGAGGGGGGGGGGGGGAAGCAGAGGGGGCAGCTGCCCCCGCCAGGAAAACTCTTTTTGGTTTGTTTTTGTTGTTGCTGTTGTTGTTGTTGTTGTTATTGTTTTGTTTTTGTTTTGTTTTTTTTTTTCTTTTTCTAACATAGTGTTTGAGTTTGCTGAGCTATTTATTGTAGCTATATTGGTCCGAATTAATCACAGGAAAATCAACTAATTGACTGAAAAAACATTCCTTCAATGTGAATTTCAATTAATTGTTTTAGAAAACATAGGCTTTCCGGGCAAAAGCCAGTACAACTTTTCTTATGAAAATAACGATTTTGTAATTTGGGCTGACTGTGGTTTAGAATTTGGTGTGTTAATAAAGACTGACAAGCCTACGCCACTCCCTGGAGCAGTTTTTAGCCTTTTAAAATTTAGCTTAAACGAGTATGTTTTTTCAGAGTTTAATTGGTTTTTTAAGCCTGTGCTACTCCCAAATATTTGTAGCAGGTTTGGAGGATTTGATAGAGCCTTGGATTTAACCGGTACCATCGTATGTTGTACATCACAGGTAACTAATGAGTGTTGATTTTCTTCTTTTGAATTCTCTTCATATAACCTCTTATTTTGTGTGTTCAACGACGCTGTTTTATACCACATAGGGCATTTCAGCTGTTTTTGGTTTGGCTCCTTTACGTGCGTGATGGTTTTAACTGTCTTTCTTGTTGAGATTTGTGTAATGTTAGGACAGGAATCGTGCAATGAGGTTCATTCTGTAGTTGTTGTAATGCCGGGCCCGGCTATTAGTTTTTTTCACATGGTGTTGTGTTTCTTGCCACAGCTTTTTGGTTTTTTGCTTCTCTAGTAATCGTTGTAGCGTGTTATAGAGCTATGCAACGTTTCACAATAACAAAAGGCTTGAATTGTACGTAAACCACGACTGTGTTTTTGCAAATGCTTCCCTCCACTGTTGAAGTGCGTTTGAATTGTGTGAGCTCAGTGATTTTCTCTTTGTCTACAGCAGTGCATTGACTGTGAATTAAATTTACCATTAAATGAGAGGCAATGTTTGGTTCTAGCTAAACAAGGTGTTTATGCCATAAAAGGTCATGACCTGTAAGATAAAAGGCATCTGCTGTGTGTGTGCTTTTTCTTATAAGGCGTTAGAGGCAGCCTTTGGTGTAGGGTGTGAAAATAAAACGCCCAATAAGAAACCCTGTCTGTATACGGGAGACCGCATTTGGGGAGTGTGCGTAGTTTGGCCTCCCCCCCTCCCGCCCAGACAAAAAAACCTAGGTACGGCCCTGCAAAATAATCAATCCAGAAGTCTGTATTCATTTTGCGAAAAATGCTCCACGAGGCTTCGATTCTTTGGTTAGAAACAGACCGTCCATACATGAGACTGTTGTCTTTGCAAACATACCTTTGTGTCCCTCTCTGAAAAAACGTTGCCGGGATAGCTGCAACGTAGCAGTTCTCCGTACTGCAGTCCCCTCTAACGGCTTTTAGAGAAACTGCAAGTGGTATTTCTTTTCAGTCTAACCAAAAAAAAAGGCCAACTGAGGAGGCATTTCCTACAGCGCTTACGATTCTTTTTTTTTTTTGTACAATGACTTCGCAAGTTTTCTAGTGTCAAGGAATAAAAACCTACAGAGGAGTAGCATTACATGAAATACGCCCAATTGAATGAACAGAAAAAGGCCCACCATAACCGAATTTTCAAAGTCTGAGGTGTCGGACGCACTCCTATAATCTTTGATTACGCCTAGTAATAAAACGCAATAACTGTCGGCCACTGTATAGCTAAATTTAAAGAAATATATGGTGTTGAACGTACTCAGTCCGCAACATCGAAAAAACTGCTGCTCTTATAAAATTGGCGCGAAAACGGGACGCGGGTTGAGTCGTTCCCCATATCTCGTATTTCGCATAATTATGCCATTCCGCAAACTCACTCCTTCATTTACCCCTCACCGATTACCAAAACTATCAGAAAGTTAACTGAAGAATCCCTGATTTTTCTCAGCTATCATGTGCACAGAGCTAAGCTTGTAATCTCACGGAAACCGACCATTGAGCTCTAGATTTTCAAGTAAACGCCGACAAAACGCATAATAATTTTCGGCATTGATAAATACTAATACTTTCGACTCATTCGTTTGTTGCAGAATTTGTTAAAGAAAAAATTTTTCGTGAATGGCACGCCATTGCAAGGAAAAGACACTTGCGGTCATTTGATACAATTTGATACATTTTCATACCCTAACTTACGTGGCAGTTTTTAAGGCTGTTAAACACGCCTCTTAGCACCTATACAATCTTTGGCTTTGGGACAAGTCCTGTCTCTAGATTCAACTGGAATAATAAAAATAATTTCCTCTTAAATAATTTCGTTGTTCAGAAGACTTTACCAAACACTGTTAAATCAGTCCTTTTCAAATGTCATATTCTGTAAGTTTTGTTGGTACTATATCATTAAGATGTACCTACCTTCTCTCGTTTGTTGTGCTCGCGACGAAAGCTTAAGTAAAATGTATGGACGCCGTCACCGAAATAATTTGAGTGTCAAATTAAAGATTAAACAGAATTGCAAAATAGAATAAATGTTTTAGAAATGAAGTTAGAACAATACGAATAGCCTTATTGTCATTTGTAAATGGTTTAAGCAAACCATTTAGACAGGTAAGAAGTTGTCTAGTCTCCCATGTTGAAACGCCAACCAAAGCAAAATCGGTATGTTTAAATCAAGACCTGTCTATCTTCCTTGAGGTCGATTTAACGCAATGGCAAATAGTTCAAAGTGAAATCGTTAAGCCAAGCATTGGACAACAGCTAAAATTTGCATACTTGGGTCTTAGACTCAAGACTATTACCTCCATGGAACATTTCCATATGAATGAGAATGTCTTCTATGCAATTAATGAAAAGGATCTCTTTTCTCTAAACTGTTTTTCTTCCAGTTTTTCTTTACCTATTTCTTATTGCAAGTAAATCATTGCGCCAAAGTTAGGTTATTATTTTGAATTTGTCATCATTATTGTGACCAATTATTGATGAACTTTCTGCCCCATTGGCGTCGTTTGCTATAATAGCTTGCTTTAAAATGGGCTACTCCCTTTTCTCATTTGTTAATAAATGAGATGTTTAGTTTATGACTGAGGCAGGCAGTCAACCTTTTGATGCCAGAGTTTGCTAATTATAACAAAAACTCCACTTGCGAATAATTGAGTACAGAATCACAAGAACAAAAAACTCAAAATTTCAAAATCAAAGTTGAAAACGCAGATAGAATAGTTGATGAAGATAGGCATATGCCTCAAGGGCATTCAAGACATTCAAAAAGATCGCAGTGGTTCCTACGGTTACGGAAGAGTTCTGAAGAACAAAAAACGCAATATCGCTAACGATCCCCAAAGCAAACTGGGAATTTAAACTTTTGTTGTTTAAGTAGGTGCCAAAATAAAATTGATGACTTGTTTTCTGGCAAAAACGCCTGATTATTGTCAAAAGGCATCTTCTTCGGTGTCAGACTGAAAAACCAAGATGTATGGATATGGGGGTTAGTTTCTAAAGACACTGTGGTGCTGCAACGGTGAGTAGTTGAAACAAATATTTGGTTTTATAGTCCATCAAATATTTTCGCTCGCGCGCGATTGGTCTAAACGCGTCACGTGACCGAATATACCCAAGCTAAAACTGTCGTTAATATTTAACAATTATTCCATGAGCGCGCGTTGGATATGAGATGGTAAATAGCCAACGAGGCGCGAAGCGCCGAGTTGGCTATAACTAATCTCATATCCAACAAGCGGGAATGGAATAATTGTTTTATTAAATTCTCCGCGTTTGGACATTGCTGTTGAAGTTTATTGAATTTTTATATGTTAGGAAAAAATTTCTTTCAAATTTAAACGACCGGATGTTGAGGCAACCTCCGACCAAAGCGCGCGAAACCTAATGATCACATGACACGCGCAGCGCTTTGCAAACGGAGTTGAATGAAAAATCGAAAGCGAAGAAAATCGGACACAGTCGGACATCTAAAATTCAAGAAACGTTTTATAAATGTACGAATTAGAACCTTTCTGAGACTAGCATTCAAGTGCTTTTGAAGTTCCAGCTCATCGAGAAGCGTAATAGATGTGCACATTTGAGCAAATGTTCTGCTGTGAAGCGAAGGAAGAGATCAGGGCAAGGACGGCTTTTTTCATGCTGAACTGAATTCCTCGCGGACGATTTAAAACACTTCAGGCAAGTCCAAGTGTACGAGGTACAACCTCACTGAGACAAGCATTCAGTGCAAGTTTTTAAACTTCAAGCTTATTTGAGAAGCGTAAGAGCTGTGCACATTAGTGCAAATGTTTTGCTGAGTGGTGCTGAGCGACGGAAACGGCCGCCGCTCGTACGGATTTCATAGATGAACCATCTGAAGTCCTCGTAAATTCGTAAAAACATAAAGGCAGGCATGAGGCTCTTCCTGAGAAATTTCTTCGATTGGCTTTAACCTCTTACCGCCAGGATTTGCAAGCCATCCTGAAATTTTTGAAGGTAACCGGTTGTTATTGTTGTTGTTATGTGATCTAAAAAATCGTAAAATCTTGCAATTTTGAAGATTTTAAGGGAAACTTCAGAGATACGTACCATTAAATAGTGTCATACCGAACTTTGTGGCTTTTATTGTTGTTATATTGAGATGGCATTGTTTGGTATTTCTTTCTTTTCCTTTTTTTTTCTACATTTTTCTGAAGAAACTTTTGCTTCCCGCCGAAAAAAATTTAGCTTAGCGACAAATGAGGCTTTCATTTTCTATATAAGGTCAAACTACGGTATATGAGCTGATAACCGAGATTTAGTGAACCAATCAGAACGCTAGAAATGCAATATCCGAGGCTGAGAATTTAATAATACCAAATAATCATCCTAGGTATCCTGTGGTGTAGCGCGATGTAAACTTCAGTTCATTTCGCCACACCACAGGGTTTGTACAGTTTTCAAGCCAAATGCCAGATCACCTTAAAGGCTTTAGATTGTTATCTTTATTGTTACTGACAGAAGCTACTGCTTATCGTCGAATTACGATAGAAAGTGAAAACAACACTAATATTAATAGAAGCCATTTTGTGGGGGGCCTGGAACTAAAAAAAGGCAGATACAATACAGGCTTAGCGCTTTTAAGGGGGGGATACACCTTAATTTGAATGAAATTTGAAGAGGTTTTAAGAAGGGACAGAGGAAAGAAAATGATTTTTGGAACACTAACAGACAGGTTGATACCCACGCAAGAGCACCCCAGGTTGCTAGTGGACTAACTTGGTGTCCGTCTATTAATTATTAACTACAAATTCTAATTTTAAAACTTCACTAAATCTTCAATATTTCTTATTCCTCTTAATTTTACCAATCCTTCTAGAAAAACTATCTCCTCCCAAATATACCCAAAAAACACCCAAAAATTCACAAAACACCCCATAACAAAGGTTCACGGGATGAGCGTAGAGCTTTTAGGATTGCTTGAAACGTGAACGAGATATTTCCATTAAAGCCATGTCAAGTGGCGGGAAAATGGCGTTTAGGTTGAATCCCCCCTTAAGACAAACATTTCAAGAAAGTACTTGATGTAATCGACTTCAACCTAAAAGATGCCAAAAAATTTACGCGTTCAAGACTTCTACCGGAGTTGTGAATGAAAACAGTAATTTTATGACGTTATAGGAAGAAAACAAGCTTCGCACCAAAACGAAGCTGCGCCTCGTGCACATCTAAGAAAATGTGTCCAACATGGAAGGAAAAGACACTCTCGCGTCTTATATATATATGTTTTCAGCATCATCAGGTTTGTAAGAGCTCCCTCGGTGGGTGGACTGGTAAGGGTGGGACCCTACAGAGACTGCGCCCAGTAACTGTACCCCAATGACAGGGGTAGGGGGGAGCAGAGACGGCCCTAATTTCAATTCGAAATCTAACCCTCGAAGGTCGCTGTCTTCAACTAGTGAATTAGCATATTAAAAAAAAAAGACTTGCAACTTCATTTTTACTCTAAACGAGAGATAATAGAAAGATTTACTTGCAGCCGAGATTGAAAAACGGGAGTCGGTTATCGTTGCTGTGTGCGAGCCTGCTAACAATGCACGATTTTCCCGTTTTTTTCCGGGGGGCTGAATCGGGCGTGTAGCCGTAAATTCAACTGTACTAATTTTTAGAAAATCGAAAGAGCGGTGGAACTTTTAATTGTAATTTTTGAAAATAGTTCACCAAAGGGAACATTTAGGTGAAATAAAATGAAATCTGAAATTTCCTCTCTGTCGTGGGATTTTTGATATTTACAGTCAGTTGACATTCGATATTAAACCTGAAGCGAGGTGGAAACACATTTTGTGCAAGGTCACGAATGGTTATCTACTCACTATCAGTTTTCCCATGGGTTCAGCTGCCTTTTTTCTTTGAAGGAGATTCTAAGAAAACTCCTGGCTATTGACTGAACATTTTTGGTTCCGAACTATGCTTATAAGGGGCAATTTCTTTAAGCTAATCGTCTTGTTCTTCACCAAAGCACGCCTTGACGACTTCAAGGGGAATGTCAAACGCAAGAACCGCCTTATAATGCTAGTGCTTTGAGGCTTACTTTTTGAGGGTAAGGCAAGGGACTGAGTAAACGATTGAGCCAAGATAATCTGAAATAAATTAAGAAAATTGAAGACCCGTAACCAGGATTCATAGCAACCTAGTTCCCAGGGCCCTTTAGGGAAAAGGCCCTGGGAACGAAGTTGGATTCATAGTAATAATGATAAAGCGTTCTCTGGCTCCATTAAACATTAAAAAGCTGTTAATTCTCTCACTTCTATAATAACATGAATGCTCTTACCAAAATGATGGCACTTATTCAAAACCACAATGGTTATCCAGTTTCAAATTCATTGAAGTTCTTTAAAGAAACATGACGATGAAACTTTGGTATCTTTTGATGTTGCCTCTCTTTTTATTGACATCCCTGTCGACAAAGCCTGTGATTATATCAGAAACAGACTTGAAGACGACCTTTCTCTACACTCCAGGTGAAAATTAGACATTGATCAGATCAGATAATATATTTAACTCAATTCAGCTTTAAAGAGGAGGATACAGATTATAAATAAACATATACATGCAAATCAGTCCGACTGGAAATTTTTCGAAAAAAAAAATATCTCCAGACGTATTCCTCTTTTCGTTTTTACCAAAATAACCAGAAGATCACTGAATTATTTGCTTTATCACACTCATGTCCCATGTTCCTTGTTGAGAAACGCGGTTTATTTCCCAAAATTGCCAGTGGAAGGAATCTTTCAATTTGATTCCCCAACGGAACAACTGGTTTTTTTTTTTTTTTGTTTTTTTTTTTTTCAATATAAATGGAAAGCGCTCAAAATGACGACGGCTATCTCGTTTTCCCGCCAAGCTAAGTTCACGCGTGCGCACACTTTCTGTACTGGAAAATCTCATACTCGGACTAGAATAATAAGGATTTCTAAAAATTCTCTGCATAACGAGACAAGAAAAAAAGGGACAGCATCATTTTTCTTTTCTGTTTTTCCAGATTCTTGGACAAGCAATCAAGACCCAAATGATTACACTCAACAGTTCAATTTTTATTTGTCTTTATTGACATTGTGTATGAACGCCTTACTAATACATCACATTGCATTCAGAGATTGAAGGTACTTAGAATTGCCCTGTGAATTTGCAAGAGGCATCAATCGTATCCTTGTTGGCGTTGATAAGGTCGATATCATAGAGAAAAGCTCGGCACAGGTACTTTCCGTTATCTGATTGCAGGGCGACCGTCCCATCGGATTGCTTTAGGATTTTAAAGCGGCACGATGCATCTGGCTGAGATCTAAAAGCCTCAATTGGATGAAAATCCTCTTCATGATCCTCTCTGCACAGGAATTTGCCATTATCTGCCTTCAAGAGGATCGTATTACCAGGCCGACGCTCGACATTGAAAAAACAGGAAGCATCTGGTGTCAGCTTGGAAGCCTGAATGGTTTCAATTATGTCTTCCTCGTCTTCGCCTTCGTTGTCTTCAAATTCCACGGTTAGTCTGCAGACATATTTCCCGTTATCTGCTCTCATGAACGTCTTACCTTTTTCCCCTAACAGTTAAAACGTAACTCATTAATTAAAAAATACTACCAGCGTCTAAGATCAGAAAGAGCGGATCATTTTCAGGGAATAGGTCATTGTTTGGCCTGCTGAATTCTAAAAACTCGCCAAAAATGTTGCAGAACAGGCGTTATTATTTATTTACTTTTTGGGGCTTTCACACGAGTGGAGGCAAGCGCGGAGCGCGAGTCATACAGGACGGGAGGTGCGCGACTTCCGCTTCGCCCTCCGCTAGTCTGGCTCGCCTTAAAACGCAAAAAATAACACCTATTCTGCCTGCTTTTTCAGACGCCTCGCTATAATGGCGAAAATACAATCAAATCATCAGTCAATAAATCAATCAATTAATCACGTCCAGTGAAAGTCACTGGTAGTTTACAAATGCGGCTGATTTGAAATGGCAATGATGCTAACTCAGGTGATGCGTTTCTGGGTTGCTTGCATCCTTACCTGCCACAAGGGCAGCACAAACAAGCACCGCAAGAATGGAAATGGGCTTCATGGCGAACGTTTCTGGGGAAAAAAGAAAATTAAAGAAACATTAGTGACACAAAGGGAAGCTGGAAGTTGTATTCGGCGATGGAACAACATCGAACCTTTATATATCATTAACTTTCAATGTTCAAGGAAAGTACTGTACATAGGTGAAAATAAATTGGGTACAATTATTTGATAGGAAAAAATACAACAAATTAAAACGTGAATATTCTAAAATCAGTTTTAGTTTCTAATCAATTGTTTTTTAAAGCTCTAAATGGTAAAGCTGTACGTTCATTTATAAAACGTTCACTGCAGAAGAGGACATATAATATGAAAACTTACGGCGGAATGTGACGGGATGTTTATCCTCTCAAAGGGAACAGTAATGATTATGGGCTATTCTGTACTTCAGTAAAAAATTTACGAGATGACTGCTTAAACTCTACGATTATTGACCGCTTATTTAACGCCAGAACGATAATCGAACTATTTTCTTGAATAGCCACTGTCGGCTTTTTAAAATTCTTTCCCCCCAGTAACGGGCATGATACTGGCAGCTAATTATAACGCCCTTTGTGATGACACAGTGGCATACAAAGGTTTTCAAGTAGGCAGTGCCACCTATTATTAGTGTCACTATGAATAAAAAGAAAACGTATTTGTTTGAATGGAATTGTCAAAATAATGGTTGATGTTTGTTGACAATAACCCCACTAGCGCACAAAAAACTATTATTAATTAGTTTGGCTGCGGATCGCTTGGATGGAAGTGAATTACAATCAATTTTTTCAAGTTTTTCCAGTCTATTTTAGAGAAGTAACAAATATTAATTATGGTATGTTTTTCACACGAGAAGAAACCTTAATATTTTCTTCCCGATGCTGTAAGAGCAATTTCATGTTACAAAACAGGTTCTTTGTCAAATAGTTTAGCAGTTCTGACCAAAATACAGCAAAATTGCCGTAACAGTGCCCCTTTAAGCGAATTATTCTGAAAAGCTAAAACGAAACCAAGGTTACCACTGCTCTTCCAAATTGTAAATGATGAAACCAATACTGAAGAGACCGGCTTATAAACTTTACCCCAATAAATATACTTGGATAAACATAAAAAAATTCCTTATATAAAAGCGAATAACACAACGAGGAATATAAGAACAAGTGGCTAAAATGTCGGGTAACTAGTGGATGAATGCAAGACTTTTGTTGTTGTTGTTGTTTTTTATGCAGGTTTTCTCATGCAAAACGCTCCAAAAGCATAATTCGTTATTCCCTAACTATAATTTTAAAGCATTAAAACTATACAACTTCAACAAGCTGACATTTCTCTCTTAACTGGACGAATTTTTTTTTTTTTTTTTTTTTTTTTTTTTTGCTGTTTTCGCACCAACGCCTTGCCTTGAAACCTTGTACCGCCAGGCATAAGAACTGTTTTTCTATTGGTATGTTCAAACGCAAACTTAAATCACGCCTCTCTAACCGAGCGTTTTTAATATGAACAATAATATCCTGACTCATGGCCGTAAATTTGGTAAAGTGTCACATATACCGTGTTTTCTTGAAACACGAAAAATATTTTTGCAGACTGACAAAATATTTCGCATCGTTATTTCAGGTCCCTTTTAAACAACAACAACAACAAAATTGAATTTGCGTATGGTTGCAAACATTATCCATAACTAAATTTGTTGTATGATCATGAAAATTTTTGTGGAATGATTATTTTTGTTGCGCCATGATTTGGAGAACTTATTTTTGCGACGTGGAGATATTAATATATTTTTGACAGGGAACTAATTTTTGCTATACCGCCCAGTAACTCGGCAAGAGAAGTTTACATTTCAAAATACCGAACGGTGAAGGTAAAAGGAGGGATGAGTTTGCGGAATGGAATGTGGCATGGCGATGAAAACTTTTTGTAGTTGTCGCATTCAAGGAACTATGATTAAATCCGTAGTAAATTAAATTTCATGTTCACTTTTCTCCTTGCGACGACAAAAATAACGCGGCAGCGTTCATTCGTAGTTGGACAAAAGATTGATCCTTTACTGAGGGAAAATACTAAACATTTATCTTCTTTTATCTTCTTTTAAACCCTCGGTAAAGGATCAATTCTCATACCCTGAATGCTCGATGATTGACATCTGAAGTTAGGTTATGAGGTCTGGCCCTGAAATATATACCTAAAATACGGATAAGTTAAGTTCGATAACGTGTAATTGTATAATTGAACTGCCTGAATCGCCGTATTGAATAGCTAGCCAGCTCATCAGTGAATTCCGTACTCTTTCAGTACTGAGCTCGACTGAAATGTAACGTGAGATAGAGTAGAACATATTTTTCCTTTGATTTAATTACAAATTGTTTATTCGTTACGTTACATCATGCAACCGTTAAATGTCCACAGAGTCCAATAAAATGACCGACTTTAAATTTAAAATTTCTCACATAATAATTTTGGCCTTGAAAATGTTAAGTCTCTGCGTTCTTTTAGCCAACTAGAAATTTAATATATATAATGTTCCTTGAAAGCGAAAACTATTAACAGTATTCATCGATTTCTTCACTCTCATTTCTTCCTAATATTCGGCTAGAGTCCGCAACATCGAAAAAACTGCTGCTCTTATAAAATTGGCGCGAAAACGGGACGCTCGTTAAGTCGCATAATTATATGTCATTCCGCAAACTCATTCCTTCATTTACCCTCACCGATTACCGGAATTATAAGAAAGAAGACTGAAGAATCCACTTTTTTAAGCTATCATGTGTACAGAGCTAAGCTTGTAAACTCACGGAAACCGACCATTAAACTCTAGATTTTTTAAGTAAAACGCCGTCAAAATGCATGATATTAGATAATTTTCGGCATTGATAAATAGAAATAAAATTGGCGCGAAAACGGGACGCGCGTTAAGTCGTTGGGCATAGCTCGTATTTCACATAATTATGCCATTCCGCAAATTCATTCCTTCATTTACTCTCACCGATTACTGGAACTATAAGAAAGAAACTGAAAAATCTACTTTTTTCAGCTATCATGTGTACAGTGCTAAGCTTGTAATCTCACAGAAACCGACCATTGAGCTCTAGATTTCCAAGTAAACGCCGTCAAAACGCATAACAATTTTCGGCAATGATAAATAGAAATAGAATTGACGCGAAAACGGGACGCGCGTTAAGTCGCATAATTATGCCATTCCGCAAACTCATTCCTTCTTTTACCCTCACCGATTAATGAAACTATCAGAAAGTTAACTAAAGAATCCACTTTTTTCAGCTATCGTAATCTCACGGAAACCGACCATTGAACTCTAGATGTTTTTTTAAGTAAACGCCGTCAAAACCGATAATAATTTTCGGCATTGATAAATAGAAATAGAATTGGCGCGAAAACGGGGCGCGCGTTAAGTCGCATAATTATGCCATTCCGCAAAACTCATTCCTTCATTTACCCTCACCGATTACCGAAATTATCAGAAAGTTAACTAAAGAATTACCCTTTTTTTTCAGCTATCGTATGTACAGCGCTAAGCTTGTAATCTCACAGAAACCGGCCATTGAACTCTAGATTTTCAAGTAAACGCCAACAAAACGCATAATAATTTTCGGCATTGATAAATAGAAATACTTCGGATTCATTTATTTTTGCAGTTTTTTTAACAGAATTTGTTAAAGGAAAAATTTGCCACGCCACCGCAAGAAAAAGAGACTCGCGGTCATTTTTGACGCAATTTCATACCCTAACTTACGGGGTAGTTTTTAAGGCTCTTAAACAAGCCTCTTAGCACTTATACAATCATTGACTTTGCGACAAGTCCTGTCTCTTGATTCAACTGGAATAATAAAATTAATTTCCTCTTAAATATTTCCCTTGTTCAGAGGACTTTACCAAACACTGTTAAACCAGTCCTTTTCAAATGCAAGGGTCATATTCTGTAATTTTTGTTAGTGCTATAGCATTAAGATGTACCTACCTTCTCTCGTTTGTTGTGCTCGCGACGAAAGCTTAAGTAAAGTGTATAGGCAGCCGTCACCGCCAAAATATAAGAGTGTCAAATCATGGATTAAACAGAATTGCAAAATAGAATAAATGTTTTAGAAATGAAGCTACCACAATACAAATAGCTTTATTGTCATTTGTGACATGGTTTAATTAAGCAAACCATTTAGACAGGTCAGAAATTGTCCAGTCTCCCATGTTGAAACGCCAACCAAAGCAAAATCGGTATGTTTAAATCAAGACCTGTCTATCTCCCATACGTGAAATGACTTGAAGTTTAACAACAAACAGTTAGTGCACTTAGGCTGTAAAATTAATTAGCTTAAACGTGCACTGCCGGCTTATTAAAGCAGTTGGCAAATGGTTAAGTGTTATGGTTCATCGGGAAGACAAATAATTATCAACCGAGAGGCTGATTTAACGCAATGGCAAATAGTTCAAAGTAAAAACGTTTAGCCAAGCTTTGGCTGAATGATTTTACTTTCAACTATATTAAATTTGGCTTCACATCCTAACGGTTGACAACAGTTAAAATTCTGCATACTTGAGTCTTTTTTAGCACTTAAGCCGGATCAGAAGTTAGGCTTTGAGTGGAACATTTCCATATGAATGAGAATTTTATATGTCTTCTATGTAATTATTGAAAAGGTCCCATTTCTCTAAAGTGTTTTGCTTCGAGTTTTTCTTACCTCTTTCTTATTGCCAGTAAATCCCGATCAGTGCGCCAAAGTAAGGTTATTATTTCGAATTTTATGGATAAGGGAATTAGTTTGTAAAGAAACTGTGGTGCTGTGTCGGTGGGGAGTAGAGACAAATGTTTGGTTTTATCACCAGAGTTGATGAGGTAGTTTGGCCACTCGTTTTGAAACAAAGGCTTGAAACCACACGTTTATCGCTGAAAAGGTCACTTTTTTGCATGCCAAACCAAACCAAAACGCTTGGTTACATACCAATAGACCAAGAACCTTACCTAAGATACCTTAGTTAAAATATTTAATGCGCATGTGTTCAGTAACACTGTAATATTTTCGGACACCTCAAAACGTTTGGCAATGCTAAAAGCCTCGGACTTCAGTAATACACTGTAATGATAAAAACGGTATTGGAGTCTTTTATTCTTCAACTTACCATGAGAGTTTTATAATTAATTTTTTGACAACTAAGAAGTTTCTGGTCAGAATGGAAATTGTACGAAGGCAATTTACCCCCTTGACTTCGGTTGATATCAAGCCGGAGCAAACTAGAATTAACGGATATTGGTTAAGAGTCTTAAGGTCATGCATCTTGGAACTGGCTTATGTAAAAATAAATGAAACGAGTAAATAACTAAACAAATCCGCTGATTTAAAATTTATGTACATTTATTCGTTCGTTTTAGTGCTAGATACTCAAAGTGAGTTGTTCCAAACATTTGCTATTTTAAAAACATTTATTAATCTCCCTTCTTCCTCGAAAGCCATTTTGCCTACATAAATATAACCGATTTACATTGATATGTTAGCATAATAGCATTGGAATGGTAGCTGCGATACTTTAGGTAGGTAGTCAACAGTCTTAACACTCGGTCTATAAGAAGTAATTCAGTTGATTTACGATGTTTTTTATTTTTTGCATACTTGAAGCTAAATGAAAGAAAAAATGCAAACATTGGAAATTGACTAATCATTGGTTGAGGAGGCGGCACAGTTGTTTTTTTAACGCATTACAAGACGTAGTGAAGCAAAGTCGAGCTAAGCAATTCTAGATCACACCGAAAGTCAACTTAAAAGCTCTTTACAGTCCATTTCTTTGATATTTAACGCTACAAAGGTAGCATTCTGTACACCAGCATGCGAGATCTCACAGAACTAAGCTCTGCTGCGGGGGGCTCGTCACCATAGTAGTCACTGTCTGTGTTAGAAATCAACTTCCATCGCTTCTGCATCTCTAGGCTCTCAAATTTCTTCCTGTAACCATACTCTTCGTTCTCGTACGAGTCAGAGCGACAGTTGAAACAAATAATTCCACCTTCAAGAAAATGTAGAAGCAAATTGAGGTTTTGCTATAAAGCACCAAGATTGAAGCAAATTTCAGTAAACATCCCGCCTCTCATTTAACTCAAAATTAATAAATTAGCTTATCTTTTTTCAATTCAATTCAATTCAATTCATTTATTTTGCCATTAACCAAATAAATACAACATAAATACATTAAAGATGATACACAATATTCTTACTACTTTTCAGTGCACACAAATATTTCTTAATGAATTCCTCCACAAGAGCCTCCCTTACAAACTAGATACAGTTCAATACCATGCAATCAGTACGATAACGGTCTAATGGTCTTTTGCTGTATAACTCTTTAATAAGCTCTTGTTGAAAATCATGAACCCCCTCCCTTGAAATATAACCCTCTCTAAAAAGTAAAGCCCATCAGCGTCAATTCTAATAGTATTATTACGATGAGGTTTTAATAGAGGGGGTGCTTATTATGGTTGGAGGACTCAATACAAAGAGGGCTTATTATGGTGGAAGGGAAGGGGGAGGGGACATAAAGAAGAGAAGTATTATTATTAGCGTTGGGTGGGGGATTAATAGAGAAGGGACTTATTTAATCAAATTTATGCTGAAGGTTTATTTTTGGAATACAACGATGCTGCTAAATAGAAACTTACCTGGTTTTATCCAGCGTAGAATCTCCTCAAAATCATCCGGTCTTATCTGTCCGTCGCAGATTACTCCAGATGCCAGGACACCTTCAAATTCAGTATTTTCAATATCAGCGACTCCTGCGTTAGACACAAATGAACAAATCAGCTTGTTATAGATTCCTCTCTCTTTCGCTTTTTCCAGCATGTCCTCAGACACGTCCAATCCTACAAGATTGCCAAATCCAAATTTTTCCTTCAGGGTTTGTCCTAGCAATCCAGTACCACAGCCCAAATCCAGTAATTTCAGGTTTGTCTTGCTGTCACCGAAGGCTTCAGTCGCTGCTGTATTGAAGGCATCAGCGCACTTAATGTGGCCGACATAGCCGGGAGGGACTGGGGAGGAACCAAGCTCTGATCCCATGACCCACTGTAAAGGCAAAAAGATAACACTTGAACTTAATTACGGTAGAAGGAGATAAAATATCTACTTCGTCTACACCAGAGTGTCATCAGCTCACCAACTCTTTTTCTCAATTCTGTTGTATGGTCGCCTGGTTACGCATCGAAATGACTACTTTTTCTGCACGAAAGACTTAGGCTGCCTTTAGAGGGAATGTACCAATATATAAAGTCTCTTTTGAATGGATCCTTAAATATCAAATATAACTCCCTCTTTGCCGAACTTTACTCGCCTCTAGCCACCTATATTATTCGAATGTGATGAAATAGCGGACCCCCACTGATTTTGAGCTGGTGAATAGCGAAAAGTTGAAACCGGGGGAGGCGGGGGGGGGGGGGGGGGGGGAGGGTTCAACACCATTCAACGCTTCAACGCTCATAGGAGAGCAAAGTAAATGTTGAGTCGATGTGAATGAAAGTTTAAACCAATTTAAATATTTTTACACTTTCAATAATGTTGAACGACCTGTTAAAACGCACCTGACATTTGCCGGTGTGCTGAACGCATCAGTTGAAGCAAATGTTGATGATGTAGAAGTTGATAATTAAAATTTCATATAATTGTCAATAGTTTAAAAACTGAAGAGACGGAGTTAAAAATAGGCTTAGGCAAGAAATCCCAAAGGTTTCTCTCGATCACAACCTCCAGTGATTCAGACTAAACGATAATATTATTACGTACTTTGTCATAGGTGGTGGCCCAAATTTTGTATCCCTCCTTCAATAGTGCTTCAGAGGCGTTAAACCAGTTGATTTCAAGTATTTCCTTCGGGTAAAGAGTAGCTGGCTCGCTTTTGTCGGTTTCCATTCCTCGTGCCTCCGACCTTCAACAAAAAAAATTTGACGGTTATTGCTAAGTTCTGTAGTGTACCGTGGCTTATTAGGGCTATCAATAATACAGCTTTAATCTTCGCTTAGATCTTCTGTCGATCGACATTCTAGCTGTCGATTGACACTTAAAGGTGGAGTGTCCCCTATTTTAAGTGTCACCTTGAATAGCGAAAAAACAGATTTTCATTGATTGGAACACGAAAGTAATGGTTTACGTTTGTTAAAAATAACCGTACTTGGGCGCAGAACCTAGTATCTATCATTTTGGTCTGCAGATGGCTTGGATGGAAATGGATTGCAACTTGAAAGAATAGGTTAATTTTTCCAAGTTCCTACTGTGAATTTTGGACAGACTGCTAAAACCTGATTATAGTTTACTCTTCCGCGGAGAAATGAATTCATATTTTCCTCCCAATGCTCTAAGAGAGATTTCACGTTAAAGAAGGGTTTCTTTGTGAAATATTTGAGCTGTTTTGGCTGACATACAGCAAAATCTTCGTGCGTGAATGCCCCTTTAAACACCATTGCGCATAACTACTGCACACCATATGCTTCGTATTTCAAGATGGCGAACACGGAGGAGCAGTAAGGGTCCTTAATTGTGTGTATAAACTCGTCCTCTAATCGTTTATTAGTTTAATTTTGAACTTTAACGCTGTAGATTGTCAACCAAATATTGCAGGTGTTCAAATTTAGTTACAGAATGACTGCGAAATACCACAGTCGATCGAGAAGATCAGTCTTGTGCAGTTCCACAGCTTCATCTGGGTCGTCCGGTGACAACCGCCATTATCATCTCAGCCAGTTCTTCGAAAAGTTCAAATGAATTATTCACTGAATTTTGAGCACAGCACATTTCTTCTGCAATTTTTATGTCATCTAGCTGACATCATGAATGTAATTAAATTCGCCATTTAATCCAGGCAAAAACTACAGGACATCTGGCCGACCAGAGGGAGAATCGCCGTTTGAAGATTGTTGTCGTACCCTGTGAAAATTCCATAGCTCTGCAACACGATACAGCTCGTGTCTAATCAATGGCATAAAGCAGAACTTGAGACAATGTACATGCAAGACGTTATTATCGCTAAATAATCCTATCTCCTTCCAGTCCTTAAAATAATTAATCCGTAAGTCTGTATTCATTTTCTGCAAAATGCTCTACCAAGCTTCGATTCTTTGGTTAGAAACAGACCGTCCATACATAAAACTGTTGTCTCTGCAAACATTTCTTCGTTTCCCTCTCTGAAAAAACGTTTCCGGAATAGCTGCAAAGTAGCAGTTCTCCGTACCGCATTCACCTCTGACGCCCTTTAGGGAAACTGCAAGTAGAATTTCTTTTTCTGGCGAAAAAAGACCGACTGACGAGGCCCTTTCTACAGCGCTTAGGTTTCTTTGTTTGTACAATCACTTCGCTATTTCTTTTAATACCAGGGAATACAAAACCTACAGAGGACTAACATTAAATGAAATACGCCCAATTGAATGAAAAGGAAAGGGTCCACTATAGCCGAAATTTAAAAAATCTGAGGTGCCGAACGCACTCCTATAATCTTGCCTGATTACGCCTGGCAATAAAACGAAATAACTGTCGGCCACTGAAGTCCACCATAGCTGAATTTAAAGAACTTTATGGTGTCAAATGTACTCATAAAATAATTGATTACTGCTAATTGTTAGAATTGTTAATATTACTAAATATGTCTCAGAATGTAGGGTAAGACAAAGTCGTATTATCTTGGTATCTCCTTCTAAATTAATAAATGTGTGGTACCTCGAGCTCGGCGGTTGTAAAATAAAACACAGAGATATAAACCTTATGAAATAGTAGTGTATACGTTTATGACATAGTCAACACTAGTTTTTTTTTTTTTTTCATACTGACCTGTAAAGTTGAATTTTCTTCAGTGTTCTTATCGTAACGTTACTGGATCGATAACCTCAGCAAAATGTTATGTTCTTTGTTATGCCACGTTATGTTATATGTGCCACGTACAAAACATCTATGAATTTTAATTGTTTGAAACAAAAAAATAAATTGTAATAAAATGGGAAGATTTATTAGATGACAAAGATTTTAATCAAGTTGAAAAATTGAATTATACTTTCCGCAACTGTCAATCTCTTAGGAACTCAAGTTTTGGAAAAAAAGACAAGTTTATTAGGGAAAATTTTTCGTTCCACTTGATTTTATTCTTGTAAATACGAGTAGAAATTGAAATTTTAATCAGTCAATCATTTTATAAATCTAAAATTTATCTCCTAATGTACCGATCGTTAGTCCAAACTGATATACCGTTACTGTTGGTTAAAAATATTAAAGTTGTTTTAGATACACATTTATTTATAAATTTATGTCATTCTTATTGCGAATACAAGTTGGTCGCTTTGACAAGCGGAAAAGGACGGCATACGGTGAAGTCAACCTTAATTGTTTTTCAGGATGAATTTTCTCAGTGAAAATTACCGGCTGGCTCAATGTCCTCAACATAATGTTATATTCCAAAGAATGCATGCACTTTAACCAAGTACGCTACATTTATATAATTAATATACAATTTTAGTCAATTACGCACATGAAAATGTAAACGGTCGGAAGATTTATATTTGTAAGCAGACCACAAATTTTTAGTTAATTAAGTTCTGTAAATAAATCATACCTTTCGGACGCTTGTGTCGCTTGGAAAAAAGAACGCGGACACGTGCCACGGCACAAAATAGGAGAGTTGCTAAAGTTTAAAACACGCTGTAAAGTTGCGCAAAGCTATTAATGGATGTTTAAGCAACGTTACGCGAATGCGTAATGTTGTGTGTAAATTAGAGTAAAGTGCCGCCCTTTACGACAAGCATCCTAGTCATGTACAGTAAAAGTCGAAGTAAATCTAAGGTTTAATTATTTTCATTCTAATTCTTATTCTGGATACAAGTTGGTCGCTTCAGTTGGCAAGCGGAAAACGACTGGAAACTATGAAGTCACCTTAATTGTTTCTTAGGATGAATTTTCTTCAGTGAAAATTACTGGCTCAATATCCTTAGCATAATGTTATATTCCAAAGAATGTACTTTAACCAAGCACGTTTCATCAGTTACTACAGTATACAATTTTAGTCAATAACGCACATGAAAATGTAAACGGTCAGGAGATTTAAATTTGTGAACAGACCACAAAATTTTAATTAAGTTCTGTAAATAAATCATACCTTTCGGACGTCTGTGTCGCTTGGAAGAAGGAATGCGGACATGTGCCATAGCACGAAATAGGAGATTTGCTTCACTTTAAAACACGCTGTAAAGTTGCGCAAAGCTATAAACGGATGTTTAAGCAACGTTACGCGAATGCATAATGTTGTGTGTAAATTAGAGTAAAGTGCCGGCTTTTACGACAAGTATCCTAGTCATGTACAGTAAAGCCGAAGTAAAACTAAGGTTTAATTATTTTCATATGTGATTAATTAAAACGCCTGTAAAATAGAATTGGCGCCTTTGATCCTTTTCCTTATTTACGAAGTAAGCAAAGAGTGGGTGAACATCTCTTATTTGGATCAATGGACTTTTACACGGCTTAGTTTTCGATTTTCATTCATTATAAACACAGTTAGGCCTGTTCCAAACGTCGTGCTACTGCCCGGCAATAGCACACCGTTTGACACCAACTCGCGCTACTGCCGTTCGGCACCGGACAGAGCCTGCGTGCTACCGATGTGCTAAATAGTCGAGCCAAACTTAATTCAGCCTGCCTAACTAAATGGTTTCAGATGTCGTGCTACCGCTATTTTTAAGTCGAATTAATTTTTGAATTTAGTCCGGCACGGCAGCAGCGCGACGTTTAGAACAGGTCTTAGATCAAAGCAACAAATATTGCAGTTATGATTCCAGTTAAAAGTCCTCCAAAGAAAATTTCCAGTATAGGAAATACGTTGAAAACGTTCAGTGAATCGGCCTTGGATTGTTTCCGAAGTCGATGGCTGCCGGTAATCCTTATTTACGCACTCGTTAAATAGACCTTTCCCACTCGGCGGTCTATTCGTACTGCACACGAAACGTAACTTATTTTTGTTTTGATCTGCGTCCCTGCCTATCGTTTGAAGCCGCGACATTTTCACCCAACTTACAGGATAAGACAAACACATTGAGAACTGCAAACGTCTACAGCTACAAATCTACAGCTACTACGGTAGTGACATGGAGATATCTGGAGACCAGTTCAAAACTGAGGTCAAAAGATGGAGGTCACAAATAAATAAAAATAAATAAAAATAAATAGGAATCCGACGTAGTGGCTCTTCTCTCCACTGTTTCCAGGTCGACTTGGAATTTGGAAATGTTGGTTTTTGTGGAGGGAGGAAAACCGGAGTACCCGGAGAAAAACCCTCGGAGTAGGGACGAGAACCAACAACAAACTCAACCCACATATGACGCCGAGACCGGGAATCGAACCCGGGCCACATTGGTGGGAGGCGAGTGCTCTCACCACTGCGCCATCCCTGCTCCCATCCCTGCTCCCCACAAATCGAGTGGAATGGATCAGAATGTGAAACCACAGACCTTGGTTGGGACTCTTGACCACACAAACCCCCAATTTTATCCCGGAGAATGGCTTGAATTATTGTTGCTGTTATAAAATTGTTAACTTATCCTGTGTTAAAACGCACTCCTGAACGTAGCTTTAGTAGTATGAAGCGACTGAAAACTCCCCTTCGAAGTATCATGATTGAGCTCGCTTGCAATTCTACACATACATCAATACAAGGACGGTGATACTGACGCCAGTGTGATGACAGAGTTTGCTCGTCTGAAGGGCAGACGTCTCGCCCTTTGCTTCTAAAACGTTTGATGGCGTTACTGTTTGCTTTTTTTTTTTCCTAACACCGGTAGCTTACCGAAAAACTGAGTTGGCGATAGATACGTAAACTAAAGAAGCAACCTAGTACTGCATTTTACTTCGTATTTTAATTATTTTTAAATTACCATTTTTGTCACACGATTCCAATCTTATTTAATGGCGATTTTCAAGGTTATTATATACCAGATCTAGAAATAATATCTGCAAATCCACTGCCAATAGAAAACGGTGGGGCCACTGGTTGTCAATTAATTTTAGTTCAGAAATCTGGAACAGATTAGGTCCCTCGATAAGGGAAGCAGAGTCACTGACTGTTTTAAACGTGGACTGTCAAAAGCCATTTATGATCCTTTTAGTGCTACTTTTAACTTTTGTATATATATTTTTTCATTTCTTGCTTCTGTTTTTCTTGCTTTCTTGTTTCTGTTTTTCTTTGTTCTTGGTTATTTTCTAGAGGACCCTTCTGAAAACCACTCTTGTGATGTTCACATTCTCATTTAAGATTACCCTCATTGAAAATGTCCGGCCGCGGAAAAGCAGGAAAGGGCACTTCTGAGACCCTAAATTGTTTAAAAAAAATTTCTTGGGGAGATCCCCCTCCCCCCCATCCCCCTCTAGAAATAAGCGCCTTCGGGGCTAAAATTTGTCTTCTCGTGCGTACATCTTCAAAATCGCACGCTTCGCCCCTGAATATCGATTATACTGTTACTGTACTTACCAGCAGCTCGCATATATAGGAAAGATTTCTGCACAGCAGTTGTAGAGTTTTAGCCTGATTTATCTGTCTGAAAATGTATACAAGCCGACATACGCAAAACACGTACGCACTATTTGGCAATCTTTGGCCAGTGGCTAGTCGTAAGGAGAGACTCTGGGGACATCGAATTTTATTACCGCAGGATCTCTGTGGTAAAACAATGGAAACCGTTACGGAACAGCCAATAAAAAAAAAAATGAATTTTTTCGAAGTCCCCAGTCTCTCCTGGCGCTCACCCGCTGGCCAAAAAGCCTGAGGACTCTGGGTTTGGTGGTCGCAGAATTACTGTCACGCAACGCATGTACGTCCCCGCATTGATTCACAGCGTGCATTCTTCGATAACTGCGATAAGTTTCTGGTTTGAATTTGCTGGAGCCCAGTTTTTTTGCAATTGACTGGTTGTTTCGGTTCATCAAAGGTAAGAAGACGCCGTGTTTCAATTATTGCGAGTAAATGTTGTCTGTAAATTACTAATGTTTTCCACATTCATGGAATATTGTGGCGGGGTACTGACTTGATATCATCAGTCACTTTGCACTTTTGGCCTTCCTTAAGGAGGCTCGCAGTAGTTTTTCTGCACTTAGGGTGGAAGTTTTGACATTGCAATCTCGCACAGAAGATAAACTTCGATCTTCTTCTACATACTACATCATCATTTCAACATATGATCAAAGTTAAGTTTTCCATTGGTTTACAAGCAACTATTACTATAGCAACGGTAGTGCATGGCCTCTCATTTTTGATCGATTATCTCGAAATCTAGTCAGACACTTTATGACAAAACTTTAGGGATTTAAACTATTCAATCAAGACAACTTTCAGCTGTACTTAGAAAAACAACTGTAAGAGCATTTTCAAGTAAAAAATGAATCAATTATTTAGGGTTGATTTTGTTTATTCCCACATTTTTCACCAATACACTGTATCTCTGGCAAAATAAAACTTGACACTTTCACTTTTCTGTTAAAAGCTCTTTCCTCGTAGTAAAACATTCTAAATGTATAAACAAAGACACCCATGACGCTCAATTTGAGCTTCATGGGTGTCTCTTATTTTAAGATATTTATGTTTGAAAACAGTGATTAAATAAAGCGGAAGACATCTCAAAAATGCCCCCACAGCTTTTTGTGTTAAAGTACAAGTGGTTAAATTAAGAATCGTTTTCAATATTCGCCCATGTCTTTAAGGCTCAAGAACCAAAACCAGAGATAAGAAGGCTGAATCTTGGTCAAGTTTCAGTGGTTTTTATTCACATTCTCCAAGCAGGAGTTTTATTTTGTTTGTCCGGGTCTATTTCACTGCTATTCACATGCTTTGAATATTTATGATTACCTGAATAGGAAACCGATGAAAAAAATTAAACGACCATACATGTATGTTGAATGATGATGTAGTATGAAAGAGACTGAAGTGTATCTTCTATGCCAGATTTCAATTTCAAAACTTCCACCCTAAGTCCAGAAAACCTGTGCAAGCCTCCTTACTGTGCAGCTACTATTACCGGGGTCACTAAAATCTGGCCAATCAGAGATCACAGTATGAAATGAACAGTGAATAATATTATTCAAAAATTTTGGGTTTAAACTGTTGTTTTCCATCTACTCGTGATTGGTTCAATCAGCTTGAAATTCATTGTTCTTGTCTTGCAATCTGATTGGTCAGTTTTGTAAAAGTGACCCCGGTAACAATAGTTGCACTGTAAACGTATAAAGTTTAACTTAAGTGTACTGTTTCAGTTTTTATTTATTTATTTTTATTTGCCCAAAATCAACAACCATTACAATATTTCATTCATCACTGTAGTGACAGCATTGAGCAGGAGCTACAGCTAAAATATACTAATAACATCAAACAGATGTTATGTTATTCCCAGACAAACAAAATAAAACTCCTGCTTGGAGAATGTGAAACTTGACCAAAATTCAGCCTTCTTTTCTCCGGTTTTGGTTGTTGTCAGTTTATATTGATCTGTGAAAGTGCTGCAGTGCAAATTATTTTACAAAAGATCGGTGGAAAATTGAAAACATGACTACTCATTTCCTGTAGACAGCTACATGTAAAATGCTGTGGATTTTGCACTTGATCAGTCTATAAGCATAAATACGGTGTACAGCTGTATTTAGCTTTGGTATTACTTACATGTAATCTTCTTGGAGGTACATGTATAAATTTGTGCAGTTCCAGAAAAAAATCCATACCCACCCCACCGAAGGTCATCGGAAATTCCTAGGGGGAGGGGGTCTTTAACGCTCACAATTTTAGAAGCAAAGTAGGATGGGGGCTGCAAAACAAAAAGCCTTCCATGGGGGGAGTATGGATATTTTCTGGAACTACACGATAAGATAGTTAAATTCCATATACAGATGGCCTATAATTTTTCACACAAGGTGGTTTTCAATACAGGATTAGCATCAACCTGAAGCAAAATATTCACAAAAGTTAGCAGGAAAGTCTGGAACCTAAAATAAAAAAATACACAGAATTGTGAAAAGTTCATTTTCTCACTGGTATTATTTTGTGAATATTTTACTTCAGATTGAGGCTAATGCTGTAAAAATGCTCTTTTGTCTTTTTATCCAGCAGTCTTGGTAAATTCAAAACTGGACTTATCTATTGGTCAATGAAAAATAAGTAAGCAATCTAGTAATAATTATTAACAATTAGATTAATTGAGCTCGAGATTTCTATCGCGTGATAGCTGATGTCAGGGGGCAGCCCGAATCAGCTAATTTCACCCATTAAACTCATCGTTAGTGGATGAGCTTGGGGGTTGGTGCCTGAAAGACCGGTGGTGCCACAGGTGAAGTGAGTTAAGCGAGGTGCGAAACCATGGCAACCCTGTGAGCGGCAACCACCCGGCACCGTCACACTGAAAGATCAGTGGAGATAAAACAGAAAGTATACAAATAAAAATACTTACCAGTCACCCACCACAAACCATACTTACCAAAGGGTGGGAGGGACTGGGAGCAACAACCTTAGACAGCACAAGCTCCGGCAAGTGAACAGATGCGAAATGAATTGGCACAAACATGTGAGCTGTAAGAACCCAGGGGCCCCTGCAAAGTAGGGTGGCCGCCCCGCATGTCCCAGCCATGCGGGCGACGCTGACCAGCACTTGCCTCGATTTTAACTTTGCCTAAATTACATTTAGCCACATTACAAATCGAGAGCGAATAATCTAATTGTTTTAGTATAAATCTTCTAGTCTGTCAAAACTAAACAAGTATTATTGTATCTATTTCCTCATCTCAGACACTTCGAAAACGCGACGAGGCGGCCGCCATTTTGTTGAAAATCGCTACTCACTATCTATCACAGAATAGATAGCGAGTAGCATTCTAGCCAATCAGAGAACGGCATTCGTGATAGAACACTCTAGATTTATACTAATTATTGATAGTAGCTTATTATAATTGATTGATATTGGAAATCATTGAAAATCAATCAATCATGTCATTTGAGTTTCCTTGAATTTAAAGCCATTCCCTATTTTGCCATTTTCCGTCAATCTGGTTTCAAAATTTAGGGTCTGTCAGTTGGACATTTTTGTCACATGATCACATGAAAGTTGATAAAATATCACGTGACAAAATGTCCAGGTAGATCGCTGGGAGCTCATATCCAACGTCAATGTACAGAGCATCGATGACTGCAGTGGGTGACCACCTGAGGAACATGAGGCACTCCCTCGATCTTTCTTCCTCTTCATTTGTTGTAAGGGAAGACAACAAGGGAAGACAACACCTTCAGTAGAAGAATTGAATGAATTGATCAAATTCATTGCCAGGCTCTGACAATGAATTGCGACATTGGATGCTGTATGAGCTCCTGGCAAATTCTACCTGGACATTTTGTCACATGATATTAATTTTTATCAACTTAATCATATGACAAAAACGTCCAACTTCACTTGACAAAGATTCCGTGAGGGAATCAAAAGCTTGTGCTTGAACTTAAATTTTTTATCCTGAAAACAAAACCTGTTTTGTTGATATAATATGACAGGATCAAGAAACAAATAATTTCACCCACTGAAGTCATCAAATGAATGCTCTAGTGTACATTGAATCGTGATGTTGGATATGAGCTCCCAGCGATCTACCGGGACATTTTGTCACATGATATTTTTTCAACTTACATGTGATCATGTGACAAAAATGTTCAACTGACAGACCCTAAATTTTGAAACCAGACTGACGGAAAATGGCAAATAATTTTGTTTGAAATATTTTAAAAATAACGTTACTGTTGAAGTGTGGTTTATTAATGAAAGCTGAAAGAAACCACACTTGAATTATTCAAGCTAATTATTAACCTGCCAAAACATTGCTGTAAAGCACAGTGTATTGTAATCTGTTGAAGAATCTCCCTGGTGAAAGGCTAATCTCTTTGAATTTATCAAAGAAAATTAGCTTTTCGCATATACTGTAATTGTCATCAGTTTAAAAGACAGTTTGGCACATGTAAGTACAATATTTACATGGAGTTGTCTTGACTGTGCAGTTCCAGAAAATATCCATACTCCCCCCATGGAAGGGTTTTTGTTTTGCACCCCGATCCCCCAGGAAAATCCAGTTTAGCTTCATATGACAATTTGCTTCTAAAATTTTGACTTTTAAGACCCCCCTCCCCCTAAGAATTTCCAATGACCTTCTATGGGGTGGGTTAAGGGATTATTTCTGGAAATGCACATTTCATTGTATCTTACAAATGTAGGGAGGAACTGTACAATGAACGACCACTGAAAGAACCACTAGCAATTTAAGATGGCTAAAGTAATACTAATAGACCCTGATTACATGAGACTGGTATGAACTCAGACCGGTACGACTTCAGATTGGTCTCTATATAGATGTTTGTTTCTGTTTACATGAAGCTGGTCTGAAAAAGCATCTCATGCCGGTTTCACTTATTCTGGTTGCTGAACCGACACGAATGATTCGGACCAGTCTGA
This sequence comes from Pavona decussata, assembly GCF_977016875.1. NCBI lineage: Eukaryota > Metazoa > Cnidaria > Anthozoa > Scleractinia > Agariciidae > Pavona > Pavona decussata. Next base: position 4,381,880 of record NW_028145509.1, on the reverse strand, counting down.
AGTCGGGCCACGGAACCATGTAAACACGAACTGATTTGAGACCGGTCTGAGATCATTGTCTTGAGCATGTGCAAGAGTGTTGTTGGACCATTCTAAGATGGCGGATAACTGGAAAAATTCCAAAGAAAACAAATTCTTTGGGTTTTAAACTATGCGATGGTTGAGGATTTGATTGAAACACTGGAAACATCAAGGGTAGAATATGGAAGCATCAAAGGTAGAGGCTTTGACTTTGAAGGAGGTCTTGTCAAATTGTCTTCAGAATTGCGTAAGACAATGTCAGAGAAATACATTATTATATTTCCCTTTTTCTTTTTTTCACGCTTTCAGCTGTATTCTTTCTTATTTGCAGTGCTACATTAAACATTAAAAAGGCACAATGAAACAGACCACTGAAGAAAAATAGAAACTTCATGCATTTTTCATGTAAACATTCATGCCGACCTGAAGTAATCAGGGCCTTAGTATTTGTAGTGCACAGGTGAACATGATGATTTGGTGGATTTCGGCCATGTGTTTAATTGTCACATTTTTTTTTTTTTGCAGTCATATTTTGATCTCACAAATTATTTCTTCATTATGCGCTCTGTGGTTTTCTCCTTAATTTTTAATTTACCTGTTGTTTTCTCTGTTTTGCAACTGTGGTTGTTATATGCCCTTTGAGGCAATTTACATGTAGCTAGGTTTGTTTTGACTTCAGTTTCTGTGCATCCGGTCAAAGTGCAACCTCTTTTTCTGGGCAGAAAAGAACACTGTCTAGCTAGCTATATGCCAAAAAGATTCTGTTAATCTGGCTTTGCAGCCAAGACAGTGAGCAGACAATTAATTAGGCTGTTCCTTCTTTGTCTGTGATATTTTCCAAATCAGCGTTAGAGAGTCATCCATGTGCTGTTCAAATATATGTCAGTTCAAAAAACTACGGAAGGGAACTGTACAAAGCTTTGGAACCATCAAGTTGTGGATGCAATTATTATTAGGAGGATTGCCCCCCGGAGGAGGGGGGTACTCCCCTATATAAAGTACATGTATATAGGTATGTACCGCCCCAAAGGGTATAGTTTTTGAGCTGTTTTGGTCTGAAAACTGGTGTAGATTTTGACCTTATGGTCTTAAATTGGGTATGGTTTTCAACGGAACCATGAGAGCCTATAAACGTATTTGTCTTTTCAACTCCAAATGAATGTAATTTAGAGAAAGAGAAGTATCCAAAATATATTCAATCAGAATTTTCAGGTGAATTTTACCAATTCTTGAATTTGGCCCTTCAGATGCGAAGCTTAATTACATTACAAGCCAGGTCTGAAAATGGGTACGGATAATAGCATGTTTTGGTCTGAAACAGGGTTGGGATTTGGAGAACCAAGCGACACACCCCTTCCGAGAATTCACATGAATGCTTGCTTAGAAATTTTCTGGGTGTGGGTGGTGGGGTTGCAAATACTGATTCATTCGGTTCATTACAATACAACATCAGTAACTGAACTATTTGGAAGCCAGGAATGCCTTAGTACAAATGAATAAATGAATATTTTACAGTCTAGCACTCTGTAACATGACTTTTGACACACACCTCACATAAAAAAAAACGTTGTCCCGAGCAGGAATTGAACCCACATCTCCCCAGATTCTAGTCGGGAGTGATAACTGTTACACCATCAAGGCTACCACGTTGTTAACGTGGCAACTTTTCAAAGTGAGTAGTAGTATCATCCATGGGCCATTCCACAGGACGTTTTCTTTTCGAGGTATACGTGTGTTTCATGGCTATGAAATACTTCTGTTACTGATGTTGTGCTAATCACGTTTCGGGATTTAGAAGCCATGAAACACACCTCCAAAAGAAAACGTCTTGTGGAAATTATGGCCTGCAGATGATATTACTACTCACTTTGAAAAGTGGCCACATTGCCAGCATGGTTGCCTTGATGGTGTAGTGGCGGCAAGATTGTTATCAGGGTTAACTCTGTCTTTTTCCAAACTGTTGCGGATCAACTAAACAAATTAATCAAGTTTCTACAAATGTTTTGCTCAAATTGGCCTCGGATGTTATTATTGTTATTGTTATCATTATCATCATCATCATCATCATCATCATTATTATTATTATTGTTATTATTATTATTATTATTATTATTGTTATTATTATTATTATTATTATTATTATTATTATTATTTCCCATGAATTTTTTGATGTTACTGCAAAATGGACATAACTGCCAAGCAGCTACATATAAAACCCTTTTGATGCCCCTCAAAAAAAGTTAAAGTTGCACCTTGGCCCAAGATGACTTAATAAATAGCCGGAAATAGTACTTCTTTCCCGCTCCCCTTCCCCCGCATTTTGTTATGTAAACTACTGGATTAAGACCAAGAGTCAAACATTACTTTTAAAGAATTTCTTGCATTGCTCGTTGTGCTTCTGGAACCCTAAATTCCCCCTCTCCCCCCACCCCACCCCCCCCCCTTCCCTTCGCCCTCCCGCCCTCCCGGCATGGGGAGTGGGGCATTTGATGCAAAAGGCCTCCCAAAGGGTAGGGGGTTTGAACTTTACCTAGGCTGGGTGGGGAATATGAACCTGAAGTACAGAGTGTAAATTCTTGTCTGGCAGAATACACATCGTTCCTGATCCATGGTCGAGTTCAAGGGAAAAATGTAACTTTTGTGAGCGATCGGCTCACCAAAAAGAGTCTCCACAGAATTTGCATTGTTTTTGAAGGTATTTATACAAAATCTGATTGGATGTGAATAACCAGTTTCCAAATAGTTTATACCAAAAGTTCTTGTTGAAGAGGGACATTTCATTGTCAAATTCGACGTTAGGGTAGGACATTTGAGCCGGTGTTTGGTCCTGCGGGCAGGAATTTCAACAACACCTTTAATAGTTTCGGATGGGGCGGGGGTTGAAGTTTCGACGAATTGAACAGCGCATAAGCTTATCGACTGGATCCTCAACTTGGGTTCATCCTACATGCCTTATCTACGTTTCCAAAATCTATGCTATCAGAGGGACCTCTTTTCGTTGTTTTTGCAGGTCGTAGGAAACCAAAATGTCTAAAAGCAGAAACAGTTTCAAACACATGCATGTAGTGGAGGGGAAGCCTTTTACGTGCAGCCAGTGTGATGAAAGTTTTAACCAAGCAGCGCACCTCCGAAGGCCCGAAAGAACGCATACAGGAGACAAACAGTTTACTTGCAACCACTGCGACAAAAGCTTTGCTCCCTCAAAGACTCTCACCACACATGTTAGAACTCACACGGAAGAAAAACCTTTCACATGCAAGCATTGTGGCAAGGGGTTTAGTCACGCAGGACACGTGCAAAGACATGAAAGAACACATACAAAAGAGAAGCCTTTTATGTACAAGCATTGTGGCAAGGGTTTTAGTCAGGCAGGACACGTGCAGAGACATGAACGAACACATACAAAGGAAAAGCCTTTTACGTGCAAGCATTGCGGCAAGGGTTTTAGTCAGGCAGGACACGTACAGAGACATGAAAGAACACATACAAATGAGAAGCCTTTTATGTGTAAGCATTGTGGCAAGGGTTTTAGTCAGGCAGGACATGTGCAGAGACATGAAAGAACACATACAAAAGAGAAGCCTTTTATGTGCAACCAGTGTGACAAGGGTTTTAGCCAATCTAATGATCTCAAGAAACATATCCAAACACACTCTGGGGAAAAGCGCTATAAATGCAAACAATGTGATAAACGTTTTAGTCGATCAGAGTCTCTATACAGACATATTAGAATACATACTGGGGAAAAGCCTTATTCGTGCAACCTGTGTGGAAAGTGTTTTGGCCGCCTGGAGGTTCTCTATGGACATAAAAGAACACACACGGGAGAGAAACCGTTTACCTGCAAACAGTGTGACAAGAGCTTTCGTCTAGCAGGAAATTTTAAAAGGCATAAATGTCTATACTACGCAAAGGAGTCGTCAAATTTAGAGCAGCATGATAATTGTTTTAGTATCTCTGAACTTTTGGGTCAAATCGATGTCGAAATTTCGGAGTGAAACCTTTGAAGTTTGTGTCATTTGCTTTTTAGCCCATGTGACAATAGCTGAAGATATTTTAAGGGAACCGGGTCCGCTGTTTTAATACGATAAGATTTGTGTCGACATTTTTTTGTCGTCGCCATTTACAAACTAATCGTTATTATTTGGATGTAAAATGCACCAAGAGAACGGTTGTTGCGAAACCTAAGACCCCGAAAACTAAGACTGAAGACCGGTATCCAAGACCCCCTTATTTCATCATTTTTGATCAGGGTCTTACAGCTGTAGCTTTCGTTTATGCGAGAACTAAGACTGGTGTTTTCTTGTTGTTGTTTTTTTTTTCCTTCTCAGTGGGTTAAGAATGAGCGTTCATATCATAGCAGTATTTCGTTTTTGACGAAGGAACTAAAGAACGCCTTTCATTTCTTTATTCTTTTAACCAAGGTCTTACTAAGAAATTAAAGGGGTTCCTTAGTCCCCTTTGCAAAACGAAATACTGTTATGACATAAACGCTCCTTTGACAATAAATAAAAATTAAGTAACGCAAATGGGAACATTCAAATAATACAATGGGTCAACAAAAATAGCAAAATTGTGATAGAAACAACCAAAACAGAAAGAACAGCTGAAAGAATCAAACAGAAAGAGACGGGTTTGCATGTATAACTGCGTGTTTCCCAATCAATGTGCTTGTCTTTGAGCTTGATATGAAACTTGTGGCGGAAGGAATCGGTTAATTAAGTGAGAATTCCAGCTAATCACGGAAGGCTGCAAATGAAGGCACTTCTCCGTAAATAAGTAATCGTGGATGCGTGTAGAAATATACTAGTAGTTTCGTCAGTATAGCTGCCATTTACAGTTGGCATGCAGGAACGAAAGTAAAATGAGATGCTAACAGATCGAGAGTCCACGTGGGAATGAGTCTATCACACTGAAAAGGGTTTGTCATAGAAAAGAGTACCGTAATACATGCATGGTATTTAGATTATTACAATATCGTTTAAGAAGCCCTCTGATCCAATTTTGTCCAACGTTTGTAAAGGGGCCTATACGGAGTAGTTTGTAGAAATGTGAAGGTCTCTGGCAGGGCTTGTCAAATCGAGCTAGTAATAGGCTAGTTTTAGTTTTATACTTTCTATATCTATTTTTTTAATAAAATATTCGTGCATGTAATTCAGGTACTTGACTTTTTAATGTGAAATCCCGTTAAACGATTGTTCTTTCTTACTCTCTATTGCTCTTCCTCCTGAACGCGAGTACAGAGACTGGTAATGACTATCCGCAACCTCGTTCCGTTCCTGGGGCTCATAAAACAATTTATAAGGGAAAGGCCCGGGAACGATTGTCCACTGGTCCTAACGGGGCCAACCGAGTTTAAACAAGAAGGTTAGGAAAGAGTTCAGAGCTTCAAGCAAATCTTCAAAACCGGTACGTTAGGGTTCAAATGGTTGTTCCAATTATAACACAACCTTGGGGCCTCCCTCTGGCGGCCAAACTATAAGCAACGAAGAGCCTTGGAGGAAAACCAACCTAACAAGACGCTTTTTAGAGCGTTTACACGGGATGCTTGGGTCTATGTAAGCATTAACTTTGAATTGAATGGCTTATTACCGGTTGGAGTTGGAGATCGTTTAATTGCATAAAATAATGACTTTTAACCTCGTTCCCAGGGTCTCTCCTCTTCATGTCCCAGGGACGTGAAGAGGAGAGACCCAGGGAACGAGGTTGAATGACCTTTTAGTAGTTAGTTATCAATCAATTTTATTAGCTGTTAACAAGAGACTATGAATTTTTCAGAAGCGATGTTTTATGAAAATTATTTGACCTCGGATTTCCATACAAACACAGTTATTTCAAGACGTGTTTGCTTACTCGTCAAAATGGCGTCGAAAACCATGATAAGGCCTATTATATTCTGGTTACCTACTGTCATCAAGAAAACAGAAAGACGAACAGACACAAAGCTTTCCTGAATGAAAACTTTTACTACAAATTGATAATCAAACCTTTAACGTTTTTAATTTGTTAGTTCGATTATCAGTAGCGCTTAGGATCAGCAGCGTCACGCACCAGTGATGATCTACTGTAGCTTCCTCTTTGCAGTAAATCATTCAATATGTCATTTCTTCTTCGTGAACTCTCCAATTTCCACCATTTAAACTGCCGAGTACTACTTAGAAGTTATTCTTTATTTATTTTTATTTATAACTTCTATTTACCCTCGGCAATGTTTATAGCACAAGTGCTAGTGGGGCCGAGCATTAAACATCATAAAGAAATAATACAAATTGAAAATAACATGGTTAAAAATCCCAACTGGCAGGAGGCAGACCAGATGACTATTTACAAGCGCCGCCGAGGAGTTGAACTTGGGGCTACCGAGAAACAACTCCAGCTAGCGGTCAGAGCGGGACTTGAACCCGGGACCTCCGGATTTCAAGTCTGGCGCCCTAACCACTCGACCACCCTGCCTCCCCTCTTTCGATTTACGACTTCAAACAGGTTTGTTTTCTTTCTGAAAATGACATATTAGAGTCTTAAATTCATGTATGTGGCCGCCATTTTGATAGAAAGACTTTTCTTTCTAGGCTACACTGTATGTTACGTCACACAAGTAGGGTTGAGTCGGACCCCTCCCTCGTAATATATACGTCCATAATGACCCTGAAGACAATTAGAACAATAGATCCCTTCTAGGAGAGAGCACAATGCAAATTAATAATTAAAATATACGCTTTTGTGACTATGACGAAAAAAAAAGGATGCCCGACCGAAAACTTGCGGGGGGGAGGCAGGGGCTTGAAATGTTATTAAGGGCAATGTCGTCTCAAAACAAAAAAGTAAAATATTCAAGTCATACAGTGTATGGAACCCAAAGATTTTGATGAAATAGAGTAAAATGACTTAAAGTTGTAGTGTATTTTGGTGTTTCCATTTCTTGAATCAGAGAGATCACTTAATGCTATTGAGATCAGTGACCAGTATAAGATTTACTAAAGGTGTCCCTCTCCTTTCCAGTATGAATTGTAGTCGAGTTAATTGTAATTTATTTAATGAAAACGATAACGTGTTATTTTTACAAAGACCTCACTGACGGGGGATGTTGTAAAAGTTATCACACAAAAAAATTGGGCTCACTCCAAATTTGGCCACAATGCACGCCCGTCAGATTGGCATAAAAAATCACAGTGGCTAAACAGATACTACACTACTACTACTACACGGAGAATGATACAGATACTACACTACACTACTACTCGGAGAATGGGTTTAAGAAAGAATTTGGTAGATCAAATGACCCATCTCGTGACGAACTACAGCTTAATTACAACAACTACACTCAGTGGCAGAGGGGTATATTCGTACGTAGACTCTTGGAAAACTAGTATTTTGTCTCCACTACACAGCAAACAACACAGTAGCGTAAACCAGTTAGACTAAAACAGTGGGTAGGTAACCGGACGTTTCGCCTACGAGTTGTTTCGCCAACAGCCAGTTCGCTAATGTCTTAGGTCAATAAGCTATAATTTTCTCTTTCTTTAAACACTGACCATGACTAGTGAGCCGCCGAATTACTAAAACAAAAACCTTTCTCGTTCTTTAAACTAACATTGCGACTGGCTAATCACATAACTCATTAGCAAACTGACTTACGGCATTGGCGAATTGTCCGTTAGCGAAACATTTCGTAGGCGAAACGACCGCAATTCAAACTGAGTATGGAATCACACAAAACTACACAAACCTCAGTAGTGCCGGCCAACCCCAACAATGCTCGAAAACTTATCTCATTACTGGATCTTTTGTTTCACAGCACACGCAAAAAAACAATAAAGCGTGAGCCATCGAACCAAAAAGTGAGTCAGTCAAACTTCAATAGAAAAGCTGAATCAGAAGTAAGGTCAAATCTGACACAACACACGGCAGGGTTCTATGGACTTCACGGAACTCGGTTTATACGGGTTTTAAGCAAATAAACATTGTCAAGGAACACAAACAAAAATGGGATTTTAAAAAGAAGAATATTTTCTGCATTTGAGTGAAAATCGTAAGAGAAGAAAGAGTAGCATGAAAATGCCCCATAGAATGCAAAATCTTGCAAAAAAAAAAAAAAAGACATGTAATTGAGCCTTTCATTTTTTATTTAGTTGCCGTGTTTGTCTTATGAATCACCAAGTCCTGCAGAATGTTTGAAATCAGTCGTAAGGACGTTGATTTTTCACTTAACAAATCATTTTGCGCCTCATTACTCGGGCCGTAAGGCGGACCGAGTTAAGGTTTCGGTAGCATTATCACATTCTTTTTTCTTTTTGGGGACGCGATGGGCCGAGAGATAAGACTTCGGGCCACGAGTTATTGTTCTCGGTCTCGTTTTTTGTACTCGGCTGGTACGAGTTACGTTTTCTGTCGTGTTATCAAATTCTTTAAATTCTCGGTCGCGTTCTTTGTTTTCGGGCCGTGAGGAGTGTTTACAATATGCGAGCCAGACGTGCAAAGCATGAACAAAACATGCGAGGCATGAACAACCCCAACATAAACTGCTAACCGTTAAGCTAGCCGGGGAGCTTATATTTTAAGCTAACCTAAGTGCTATTTAGGCTAACTGGAGTGCTCTTTATGCTAACCGGAGTGTTTTATTATATAGGCTAACCTGAGTGCCTCAAAGGTTAGTTTTGTTCCCGGGTTTTGTTTAACCGAAAATTTGGCAACTAAATCAGTCTATGTCCTCGCGGATCAAGATAGATAAAGATGTCTCACGTTTACTATAGAAAAACAATCAATGTAGAAACGGTTTCTGTCTTCAAATGAAAGGTGAATAACAAATGCTTTCCCTGAATTTCATTTAAAAATATAAACAGCGAAACATTGAAAAACGTACAAGGATATAAACGTACGCGTGATGCGTAACATTACTCTAGATCCGGGGAGGGGGGGGGGGGGGGAAGGTACTCAACGGATGCTTGGGTAGGGAGGTGCGGCCCGGGCGTTCAAACCCTGACCCTGTTTAAGACACAATTCTCCCATTTCCCTATCCCGTTTAAGACAGAATTCAAAATTTTCAGGCCCTTTCCAAGACATTTTAATTTTATTTTTTTTCCGGAGGTTGTAAATTATTATCGTTGTTATTTTTTAGATTAGCCATTCATTACTTTAAGATTTGTAATGCGCATTCGATCATATCTTTATTGCATGTTAGACTGCGCAATATATGGCACTGTAAAGTACGGAAGACGTATCCCTCAATAGATTATTTCACGCGCTTCTTGGCCTATTTTAAAAAGTGATCTCAATATGTACTGAATTTGCAGGAGGTCGGAGGCAAGGACCCTGTTCTTTTTATTTATTTATTTATTTATTTATTTTATTTATTTATTTTTTGTCAAATGTCTGTCATGCCTGCATATCTTTTACTAATTTTTGTCTTTTTTTTAATAAATAAAAAATGTTTTTGAGACGGTAGTTGTAGCAGTAGTAGCAATGTAAGTAGATTATTTAATAGAGTAAGTTTTGTAAACAATGTAAACCAAAGTATTGTTAGTATTTATTGTAAGTGCAAGCAGTGTTACAAAAAAAAAGGTATTGTAAGTACTGGCTGTACTTTAAACATTGTAAGTTGAGTAAGCATTGCTGGTTCTGAAGTATGTTAATTATTGTAAGTAGTGTTTAAAGTGTAAGTAGTGCCCAGAATTGTAAACCTTGTATTGTGTGATTTAAGAGTAATTAAAATATGTTAAACTGCAAAAAAAAAAAAAAAAAAAAAAAGAAAGAAATAAACATTATTATTTAACCCAAAATCACACCCTGTTTAAGACTAGAATGAAATAAGAATACGCTAGTTTCTTACTGTATTTCAATGCATTGGCAATCACAATCTGTTTAAGCCATTCGCACATATAGGGATACCCTGTTTAAGACAGAAAGCGATGAAATAGATACCTCGTTCAAGACAAAACACCCTGAAAACCATGCCCTATCGGGCGGCACGTCCCCGTTAAGGTCACATAAGGGAGTACCCCTCCGGGTCTAGATCATACCGAAAATTACGATCCGTCATTGACCCGGCGTCACATACATTTAGGACCGTACAAATGGTTTCTGTTCTATAAACGAAAGGTGAAAACGTAAGGATTAAAGCCCGGGGATTATAAAAAGCATTCGTATGACAAATGTCGTTTTCCCCAGTACTTCATTCTGACTGCAAGAAATGCAATTCTGTCTGGTGGTTACTTATTGCCTCACTATATCTCTGTATCTATCTATTTGGTAGCCTGCAAGCAAGCTCTCTTGGGGGTGGGGGGCGGGAGGGGGAAAGGGGATCCACCCCCAAGAGAGCTTGCTCGCAGGCTATCTATTCGGGAGGAATTGGCGATGCTGGAGGTTATCACTGTTAAAAGATTGTAGGCTTTACGCACCACTCAGTCAAATATGGCCCGAGTATAAGCTGGAAACAGCTTCTTGTTAGTTATAATTTATGCCCAATAAACGATGAGGTCTAAGGGTTTTCTCCTTAGATCCAGGAGTCCATTCCACTCGGTTGTATTCAAAGTCGTCCCAGAATGTCTGCAACAGACTGGGAGCTAGTGTAAGTATATCAGTCTACACAGTCTACATGTTTGGCCGTTTGGCGTAACTTTGCAGTGCAGAGCAGCCAGTTTATTGATTGTTTAAAGGTTTTGGCTCGTTTAAGGTAAGAAATAGCTTTCAACTAATGTTCAAAGATACAAGAATGGCTTAATAGCTAATGGTGGTATCACGGGAATGAAAAACATGTAATCCACAAACTGCTTGCCATCGAGGCGTGCGAGATACTCTATTTATTAATACTGTAAACAGGCTCCCAATTGGGTTTCGGACGATCCATCTATCGATTACACGATAGGCGCAAACAGGGCTAAACCGTTTTTATACAACTAACAAGGTATCTTCCACAACTGGAGAGGTGCGTTTACGCCAAACAGCAGAAATAACCACGTGACCAAATTGTTTACCTTTTTGCCGCTCGCGGTTTTTAGTTTCTCAGTAAAATGTTTGAAGATCTTTGGAGATCTTCAAAGATCCTATAGCGATCCTATTAGGATCTTTATCTTTAAGGATCTTTGGTAGGTCTTTGAAGATCTTCAAAGATCCTTGAAGATCCTGTGAGGTTTTTCACCAGGGATGGTAGCGAGCCACCAAACGGCTTGAATAATAAAGTACTTGTTCTACATGTATTTGACTGGTGGGCCTTCGAGCCACTAAATTACTTATAAACCACTAAATTACTTATAAACCTTATTGTTCTTTAAATTCTGACCATGCCTGGCCAGCCACCAAGCCGTCAAGCCACTTAATTGTAAACCTTAAGTACCCATTGACTGCAACTAGGGAGGAGCCGAACTGTTGAGCACATACTCATTCTTAAAATTCTGGCCACGACTGGTGAGCCATCGAGCCACTTCATTATAAACCTTACTCATTCTTTAAACTCTGACCGTGATTGGCAAGCCGTTGAGGTACCTCAGTTATACCACTGGAAATGTGACTATGTATTCTGTAGTTGCTCCACAAATACAAATTACTTCAAGAGAATATGTAAACAAATAATATTGCCAAAGACTGAGGTAAATCATGGCAAACAATAACTGAAGTGGGTTCATGCAATCATGCATTTTTAATATACCTTTCATTTTGAACTGTCAACATCCCTTCCCTCCCCCCTCCCCTCATACCCCTGGTATTTGACCATGTTCCGTACCCAGGGGGTAAGGCAGTTGACATGAAGGTCCTTCCAGAGGGTGGGGGATTTGAACTTTACTTGGGTGGGGTGGGAAATTTGAACCTGAAGTGTGAAGTTTACACCTTTCTTCTTGTCCGGTGAAATGCACGTGGTTCCTTATTGATCCATGGTCAAGTTGAAAGGTAAAATATTGCTTTTGTGAGTGATTGGCCCACTAAAAAGTGTCTCTACAAATTTTGCAATGTTTTCAAAGGTATATATAGAAAATTTGATTGAACGTGAATGGACCAGTTTCCGAATAGTGTATACCAACAATTAGAACTTTATTTTGTTTTTGGACAGGGGTATTTGTAAGACTTTTTCTGACTGCGGGGCAGGAATTTGGGGTGGGGAGGGGGGGGGGGGGTTTCCAATTTTCAGCAACCGAGGAATAGAGAAACCACAAAAGGAGCAATCCTGTTTTGACATCACAGCTATACTATTCCCCAGTCTCCTATCTTGCTCAGTATTGCATCCCACAGGAAGTGAAATTTCACATTTTTATAGGGCTCAAATGCGGGGAAGAAAAATTGATAAGGAAGCTTTTTTTATTAGTTTCATTCGACAACAACAGGTAGATTGTATGGTGACCTTAAACCACGACTATTATAATCCCTGCTTGATAGAAGGGAATAACAGTGGTCTCAAAGAAAGTCCAGACCTGTGGAATAACCCCAAACCACAAACATACACCTGAAGTGAGTTAATTTTATTGATTGGCAGTTAAAATTTAGCATTGTTTAATGTTTGGAATCTACTCTATTTTATTTTTATTTTATTTATAAACTTCGCCAGAGGAGAAAAAAAACAAAATGAAAGACCTCTGACAGGAGAGAACTCACAGAACGATATGTTCCAATAACGAGACCCCTTGTATAAATAAAATCACATCATAATAATTAAGTATTGACAAATGCAGTCTTGTAAAGCATTCAAATTCTCAACCCAGTACTGCTGGTACTCATTGGTCACCATCCCACATAATGACGATTGACTAATTATTGCTCACTTTCTGCTGGTAATCTGAGCTTTAGGCTACCTATTCTAGTGGACGGAAACGAAAATAATAGCAAGGAAATGTTCATCTCTGTGGTCACAAGGCAAGCCAGAGAAAGCTGACAGTTATAGTTCATGAGTTCTTTTCACTTAACTTTGAGTAGCCATTTTTATGCATAAAGGCTCATGAAATAGTGATACCAGACATCAGACCCTTACACCAATGTTACACTTTTAAATTCCGTCGAGGTGTGATTTATTTATTTATCACACATCGTTGTATATATTTCTAGCAGGACGCCGTTATATTTGCATTTTTTACCTTTGCTGAAGAAGGCAACAGTAGTGGCCGAAACGTCCAATATATATATATTTTTTAGCCAGTGTCAACAACTTTTTAATTCTTTTTAACATGCCTGGCTACACACCCAACATTTTTAATCACAATATATAGTGGAGCAGAAATGTTTGGAATATAATAATTTACAGTCAGCATAAGTGTTTCTGTGGAACTCATTTTAATTTGTGATGTGGCTTGTTGCCATAAGAACTTAAGAATGTGTTTTTGAAAAGGCATTACCAGTAAAGCAGAATTAATTTACTGATGGTACTGAAATGGCTGAAAAATGGCCTTAAAATTTAACAAAATTAATGTTACAGTTCATGGTTGTCTGAAGCTCTACATCAACATTTCATTTATTTAGTAATCCCAAGCCAAGTCCAAATATAAATGGAGAAAAATTACCCTGACAACAGTTTGCCACACATTGACATTCCAATCCTAGCAGTATGCAGGATTTTTGTCCCATGAACCTAGTTTAATGGCCTTAGTTCCCATGAGTCTCCTGTAGCTCAGTGGTAGAGAATCCAAACTAGTAATCGGAAAAGTCTAAGGTTTGATTCCTGATAGGAGCACTCAGATTTTTTTCTGAGTATGCCTGTGTTATTTACTAATTAATACAGATTAATACTGATTAATACTGTACATCATTCTCAGAACATTTTTTGTCAAAGTTTGGAGGGCTATGGTCCTCCTACATCTCTCCCCTTGGGGACATAAAGGCCTACACCTGTGTGCCAACTTTTATGTTAATTTTTGATTTTTCCATCACTGTCTTTCAGAAAAATAATGGCCCGAGTTTCTTGAATTGACTGTCTAAGGCCACTTGCAAGAAATCAGTGCAATCCAAAGAACACACACATACAAAGAAACCATTTTTTTAACTTTTAGATTTTTTCCTATAATTATTTAGTGTGCGAATGCAGACATATTTCCAGCTGTTGCTTTTCTTCGGTGGAGAGAAGCGACAGCCGGAAATACTTCTTTTTTTGCACACTTATAATTACATGTGTTTGTCTTCAGTTTATCCTTATTTTTTGCAAGTGCCATACAGCAGTTCATTTGAAAAACTCCATTTTCAACCTCCCAGAATTTGGTCATATTTTTGTTAAAAACCAAAACTCAATCTAAAACGCAAAACAGGCCTTCCATGCTCCCAGCTCCTCAACTGGCAGCAGCTTCAAAATGCTGTGTGTAACCCTGTGTTGGGCTAGCTAGTATCCCGTCCAGAGGGAGTAGCAATGCTCCATGCCACAGAGCTGACCAGGTTAAGCTCTAGCCATGTTGGCTAGCTGTGGTTCATTTATGACCTTGCGTCATTTGAGGGTGGGGTTTTTTCTGGGATAAGTGCTTACTGAAAACTGGTTTAAAAAAAAAAATGAATAAAAGATGACAGCCGCTCTGGGTCCAAATTCATAAAGCCCTTCTAAGTTTAACCAGTATTAAGGTAAGTATTGTTTCATAACAATAGGCTTTTGTCGGTCTAATGATGGCCTTTTGTGAATTTGGTCCCAATTACCACTTACAATGTACTGTAATATTCTCATCTTTTAAGAGTTTTTGTTGACACTTCGAAGAAATGCTCCTTTAGAACTCAAGCGTGTGACTTCTGTTCAAATAATGACTGCATTTACATCTACTTTGTTATACAGTGGTGCAAGTTTGAGTGTGTTGCTAATATTTCTTTATTTTCTTGGATTTTCACCCATCTTATAGGCTGTTCTGAGAGCAAGATTTAAGCAAAAGATGAACTGATTAGCTTTCAAAAATGTTTCCTCAAACTGACTGAAATGTAGTAGTGGTGGGTGCATATCACATGTACTTTCGCACAATAGTACTTCAACATAATTACTAGGACTTAGTTTTCCTGACTTTTGAAGTATTCCTTTTGTGTATTCTCACATGGAAGGAGCCTCGCTAAATAGAGACGGGGCTTATTAAAAAATCTGGCCTTAAACATGAGAAGGCTTATTACAGAGAGTGATTCAACTGATAGATGATAGAGAGGGGAAAGGGCTTAATAGAAATTTTAAGGTATATCTGACATTTACTTTTTCCTTGTTCTCTTGTCGTATTCAGAATGGTAGTTTCTCCTTTTCATCCTAAATTTTGTGCTGTGTTTATTATTATTATAAAATGGCAGGAAAAACTTCTGGATGCCCAGATTACCTAAACAATGATTGGGCAGCCAGCCGTAGCCAATCAAATTAACGACCAAAGTCATTATTATTATTATTATTATTATTATTATTATTATTATTATTATTATTATTATTATTATTATTATTATTATTATTATTATTATTATTATTATTATTATTATTATTATTCAAGGCAGTGTAAACTTCTGGATGCCCAGAACCTAAGCAAACGATGGTTGGGCGGCAAACCATAGCCAACCTCGCGAAGACTAAACCGTAACAACTAATCACTAACTTCTAATCAAAGCCCTAAATAACATACAAATGAATCAAATTATAAAACCCTAAAATTACTTTTGGACTAAAATGCTTTGAAAACGTCTAACAGAAAATCCAAACTTCTAATGTTTTCTTAAAATGATCCTGCGCAAGAAGGCGTCAAGATGGATTCATGCAATAAACATCTTTGAGATGTATGGACTGTTCTCTTTGTAACGTAGCTGTCTAGTTCAAGATCTTGACGGATTATTGCAGATAAGCCAGTATACCCAAAAAAAGACCTTATTTTACTGCTACACCCTCCAAATATTACATCCAATCCTCAAAAATTTACGGAGTGTGCAGCAAGAGAAGACGAGCCAGTTCATCCTCTCTTGGTGTGCAGTCAGTCCCGGATAGCAACTGTTTAATGACATACCACTATATGTACATGCACATGTAGTAAGTTGTCTGCTCTTTTTATTTAGGAATAAGGCCATTACTCTGCGCTTTGACATCTACCATGGCATCAGAAGCCAACGATTGTGAGGATTTAGTTGTGGAGGAACGCAGGACTCCGGGAGGAAAGATGAAGTTCTCGTGTGATAAATGTGACATGTGTTTTACTCGGATAGGGAGGCTCGTGGAACATAAACGAAAACACACAGGGGAAAAGCCTTTTGAGTGTAACCTCTGTCTGAAGACGTTTACTCTGGCAAGAACCCTGCAGCTGCATATAAAAAGACATACCGGTGAGAATCTCTTTGCGTGCGATCATTGTGGAAAAAGATTTGCCTCAGCTTCAACTCTCAAAGTACACAAAATCTCCCATTCGGGGGAGAAACCTTTCACATGCAAGGACTGTGGCAAGTCATATACGCAGGCAGGCAGTCTCCGGTTACATATACGGAAGCATACTGGTGAAAAGCCTTTCGTTTGTAACCAATGCGATAAGGCCTTTTATTCGTCATCGGAACTGCGCCAACATGAAAGGAAACATACGGGGTCGAAACCTTTTAAATGCAACCTGTGTGGACAGCTGTTCGCTTGGTCAGTTGCTCTTCTGAGACACAAAAGAGCACACACAGGGGACAAACCGTTTGCGTGCAATCAGTGTGGGAAAAGTTTTGTGGCTTCATCACGTCTCCAGATTCACAAGAGATCGCATACGGGGGAGAAACCTTATACGTGTAACCAGTGTGGAAAGAGTTTTTCTAGGTCAGGAAGCCTTCGAAGACATGACAGAATACATACCGGTGAGAAACCCTTTAGCTGTCAAGAGTGTGGCAAGCGTTTCAATCAGAAGATACATGTGAAGGTTCACCAAAGGTCTCACAGAAAAAACCAAATAAGTTGAAACATTGTTGTTTTCACTTACATACGCTGTCAGGGGTAAACAAGCTATTGGCAGGTATTACACTTTTTCAGTTCCAGGGTTTATTATAGAGAGCGGCTTTGTGGGATTTCCGCCATTCGAAAAAAATGCTGCATAAAATTTACGTTGGCGGGTCAAATGAGGGCGCACAAAATTGCTCCCAAGGATAAGTACTTATTTTCGGAAATATAGTATTCGAAAGCAGCACTGACGATAAGATTGATATGACCGCCGCTCTATACTTCGAAATTGATAGCATCTAACTTTCTCAATTTCCTTCGCTGTGTTTGTATTCTGCACTCTCTGGAGTTACTTCTGAGTTATTCTGTTTTTCTCCGTGCATATCATTTATGGCGATAATAACGTAAATAAATAAATAAATAAATAGGGAAAGTCACCGTGTACAAGCGACAATAGGCATTTTTTGCGACACAAGTTCTGCAGTTACTCGCGTCCTTGCCTTCTCAGTCACAAAGCGTCCGGCGCAGGTCAAAAGGCAGCCAGTTGTTTTGAATTTGGCTGAATAGACTGTACAAAGAGGTTCAAATTTACCCCCCCCCCCCCCCCCAATAATTACAGAAGGAGGCCCACTGGGCCCTCATTAGCCAACTTGCAGAATAAACCCGGCTGCAGTTCAGTTTAAGTTTTAGCACACAGAACTTGCACCAAAGTGTGACTCACTGCACATGTAGCAAAAAAAATATGGTGTTGCGTACGTTTTACCTCAAACAGTTATGGTTACGAGCACTTTCTTATTTTTCTTAAGCCCGCATTAGACGGTACAACGTTTTGTTACGACTGTCGCATGCGATTTCTAGAGCGTGCGCTGCTCTCGTCTTGCGAAAAATCGCACAACTCTCGTCATTCAACATTGCCTATACCTACGATTGTCGTAGGATTTTAAAACATGTTTTAAAATCCTACGACATTTTTTGTAACGTACATGACAGTTGTAAGCGAGTTGTAGGTTTGATTTACACGAAACAATTCGTGTCGTAGGCCTGTCGTAAGCTTGTCGCATGCGACAAAGTCGTACCGTGTAAATCGCGCGGAAATTGGCTCTCGCGAGAAGACGCGACATGCTTCCCTCCGTGCGTCGCGTCTCTTCGCGTGAGGCAATTTTTTCGCGCGCTTGCTCGCGTGGTTAGCTCCTCGTTGGCTATGCAGCGACGGAAATTGAATGTAATGACAAATTGAAGTTGACGTTTCCCTTGTAGTAAGTTGTTAGTACCGTGAATATGTAACTATTTCTTAATGTGTTTATTGAGTTATCACTGCTCCGTATGTAACTGTTCTTACCTGTAAGGTCGTAAAAAGGTTAAGTAAAGGGACTGTCACCCTATGCGCATGCGCGCGTTGATGAGAAGCACTTACAAATCACTCTGAGAACAGAATACACAATGTATTAGTTGAGGTAAATGCCGAGTCAGTTGAAAATAAAATTGGTGTTGGTAGCTTAATGTCTTTAATGTTTTGTTTTGTTATTTTATGTTACGCAGTTCGATGATATAAGGATAAAAGAAGTTTTTTTTTTCGAGTTTTGAATCCATGGTTTTGACACAGTTCACATTTGAAGGGGAGGGACTGCTTTCGGTAATCTGTGACAGTTCGATGGTTCATTTCTGTTGGCTTCCCCTTTCTTTATCAAAAACTGCAGAAATGCAAGTAATTCATGGTAAGGTACCATATAGTCACCCACATAACCCTTACCCTCCATATAGTCACCCTTACCTTACCGTGAAGGATATGCCGCAGAATCACACTACTAGAGTCATAACAAAATCTAGGTGTGATACGAACCGCAGGCCTCTTCTCAACTCCCTTGCTTGGGACCCCTTCTGCCAGAAGGGCGAAGCAAAAGGTATTAGCAAGCTTGCCCCCGGTTATCTTTCTGACATGTTCGAGGACATTTGCGTTCTATGATTTCCGCGACGCTGATCATAAAATTGGTCTTAGCAAAGCCGAGAACTGACTACCTTAAAGGCAGCTTTGCCACAGTGGAGTTTTTCTCTGGAACAGTCTCCCCGAGGAAGCTAGAGCAGCTACAATCCCGGTCATAAACCTTGAAACAGATTGAACAGATCTCCCCCTTCCCCTTTTCAATGTTTTTTCCTCCACAAAAGAAATAACGGTTTGTGTACATTGAGCGGGGGAGTGGGGTATTTCAAATAATTTTGACCCGGATTGTAGCTTGCCTGAAAATGGCTTCAAAACCTTTCTTTTCTTCGATATGTCACTCCAACGTATTCCGGCCAACTCTTTTGCTTTGCTTGTCAAAGCAGCAATCCTCAATCATACGCGTGGCCTCAAATTAACCGCAACAGTCTTAGTTGCTGTTGTCGAAAGTTTTGCTCTCAATGCTCGTTACAATATGGCAGGTCGCAAATTGGGCTGCTTCAGATAATTTTGAACCCTGTCATTAATCCAATCATTTGCACGGTGAAAAACAAACAATTCCGAACTGCCCTTATTGATACGCTGCTAAAAAAAAAAAGCTACCAAGGAACTAATACTTTTGAAAGATGTTTACGTTATAGAAAATTAACGCTCGTCTTAATTAAGGTATTGGAAATTACCGCGACTTAAATTAACGTGAATTGAAGGGAAAATTAGTTCCCAATAAAGGAAATTAACGCGATAGAGGTACTAGAATTTCAAAATAAGGGAAATTAACGCGACTTACTCAAAGAAACATAATTATTGAGACAACAGGAACAACTGTATTTTACCGCTAAGTGTTAAGATACGAAATGCAAATAATGTTCATGGAATTGTTCCTAAACGTAGGGGTTAAGCGATGGAATCTGTGCACCTCGAGCGTTCTTCACAGTGTCCATGATACCGGTGGATCTCCACCCTGATAAAACAACGATGCTTTTTCCTTTCGGTAGTGTATCGAGAATTTGGGGCGACAAACGCGCCACTTAATTAATGACCCGGAAATTAGCGTTAACAAAAATTAACGCGCGTTTATTTCATGAAGCGTTAATTTACTATAATAAGGTATTTGGATCAAAGTATAGTTAAATGACTCTGATTTAAAGTCGTAAGACTGGATTCAGTGAAGAAAGGAAGGAAGGGAGGGAGTATGCCGTACGTTCGGTGCACTCGTATTTCACTTAAACTGATGAGGAACAAGAAGCCGAAGGTCAAAAGCAAAGTTGAGTGACACTGCTCTTATATTTATCAATTCATTGAACACAATTATTGTAATTTAAGGAGGCTCGGAGTAGTTTTTCTGGACTAAGGGTGGGAGTTTTGAAATTTCAATCTCGCATAGCAGATAAACTAGGATCTCCTTCATACTACGTCATCATTTCAACATATGACCAAAGTTAATTTTTCATCGGTTTGCAAGCAACAACTATTGCCATAGCAACGGTAGCGCATAGCGTCTAAATTTTACCTCCGCTGCTCAACCCCGGCACAAAAAGTGATGATATATGGGCGCGTTGGCCAGGCACGTGAATAGCAGTGAAATAGAATCGGACCACGATTCATCCTTCTTATCTAACACCGGTTTCGGTTCTTGAGCCTAAAACTTGCGCAAATATCGAAAAGAATTCTTACTCTAACTGTGCGACGCGCATTACCGTGGCCACCCAACAAACTTTTTTTTACCAGTTAACCAACCGCACTGTAACAGAAAAATCTGTAAGGGCATTTTTAAGATATCTTGATTTATGTAAAGTAGGAACTTTTTCACTGATCTGCGCTTTATTTTAACTGTTTTCAAGTATAAATATCCGGCTTCGTGTTTAACACATTTGAAATACATTTACTTAATTTGTATAATATATTTTTCCGAGAGAATGACAAAGTTATGGCTAGAATACAAAATGTAATACTCTAAACAGTTTTTAATTGCTCTGTATTCCTGTACAAAAAAAATATTCACAGCTAGAGTGACTGATAACTTTTTAATGCCACATCAAAATTCGTAAAGGCCAATTTGCCGTGGCATGTTTTCCGCTAACACAACGTCAATATGATCGACATATTTTAATATTGTACTTCACGCAACTAGTACGTTTTTTTTTTTAATAAACAGAAGAGTAACAATTTGCTCATTTCTTAAATGAAACTGTACGAAACAACGACATTTTCTATCTCACAGTCGATAACTAGGGTTAATGACTTGTTCACGTTTTTTATAACTACAGTGTAGTATCCGAGTTGTGTTTACCTGCCGCTTCGATACCGCTGATATGAGATAAAATTCCATTTTCTTTGGCGCTTTGGCATATTTTCGAGTAGACGGTTTCATCTACACGTGGTTTTGCTCACTGAGGACGAAAATTCCATCAAACAAACGTTACGGAAATTTCATCTTTTTCACAGGAGTTCAACTAACCCGTGTAGTCTGGCTGTCTGTCTGTCTGTCTGTCTGTCAGCCGGTTAATAAATGACCTTTATCGTAGCTAATTAAACAGCATTTGCCAAGTCTTTTTGTGGAGTATTTTCTTCAAAAGTGGTTTCAACGCATTCAACTTGTTAATAGATACATAAGTTTGCTGAAAATAATCTCTAGATCCCAGGCGCTTGGTAACGGACACCAACTCAGTTCAAAGACCAATTGCTTTATTTGAGATTCCAAATACTTTGAAATCAAACTCTTTTGTATTGCTTTTTCCAACCGGCCCTCAAACAATCTTGAGTGAATGTGACATTTAAAAAAGAGGACAATGAATGTAGTTAATACGGGGAGAAGGGGAAGCGGGGAACTATTGTTTTATCTAAGAGCATAGTCTGAAATGTCAGCCGTCTCCTCCCCCTAACCCAAAATGGCTAAAAGTGATACCCTATTTATGACCAAAACAGCCGAAAAACCATACCCTTTGGCGCCGCACATACCTATATAGCCCATATAAGGGAGTACCCCCCCCCCCCCCCCAGGTTTTGGTCTTACCGTCTGAAATACTAACATGTACAGTAACACGGTACCGCAACAATATCATCATAAAAGGCATTTTAAAAATATATTTTGTATTGACTCTGATTGTAAGAGTTCCTACACACGTGGGAAATGGAAGCTGGTGATCGACGCCGTTACACTTTTTCCCAAATCACGAATTCGCGATTGCTGATCAAATATATAACGTAAACATAAAAATCGCACTTACCTTTGCGACCACTGGAGGCCTAGGATGACGATTGACTTTATTTTTCATTCAATTATTGGAAAATGATGTAGAAAATTAGCTTGCCGAAAAGTAAACTCTAAATTTGCATCGTAGAGACCATGGGCGAACAAATCATTCATGTTATGGTTCGTCGATTTAGGACCATTTAGCGCGCCAATTAGATTGGCGGGAAAACAAAAACCTTTAGCAAAAATTGTCATTTTTCCGTTTCCGACAGTCGATGTGTAGTCAGGCTTCTGGACAGATCACAGGAGTTTTCGTTTCCAGTTAACTGTGCGTTTCCACAGAAGCCAAGCTTTGTGGTCACAAAAACTTCATTGCTTTGCAGCAAGCTCGATCCAGACATTACACGCGACTGAAAAAGATTCTTTACTATACTGTTGATAGATTGCTGCTTTCGAACATAGCAACCGTCACTCAACCTAATTAGTTTTAACACCTCTACGCGGCTCCTCATGTGAGGAAAGCGTGACACAACACCTGAACCGTTTTCATTTTTTCGTTTGCGATCGGTGATCACCTACTTGGAATCAAATTAATTTTTATAGGGATAAATCCATCAACACATGAGATTTTGTTTCCGAATAACAACTTAGTTTTATTCCACCAGAACTGAAACATGAACAATATTGAAATTTATTTTAAACTCGTTAACTTGTACTTGCGTGACCACGGCCGTTTTTGAAAAAAATATATTAAAATTGTTAGGAGTGGCGAGGTAATAGGGAAGGTCCGGCATATTGAATTGTGAATTTTGAATAAAGTTGTATGGCGTTTTCCAAAATGTTTCCTCAACATCAGAAGCTAACAGCTAAAGCATGATTTGTGCGAAAAAGCTTTTAATGTTACAGGCGTTAATATTACGTATCCTTTTGAAATGATGAAGAAGACTGGATGCGACTTATTTGTCTACAGTCAATCTATTTTACAGAGACTGCGACAACGTAAAATGTCTCCATATATAATTATATATATATATATATTGGCTAGGTACAATCAGAATAACATTGTGACACGTACGTCCTTATGTGTAAAATGTATTTCCGTAATAACGGGAATACGTAAAGCTTTGCAACTCTGTCGCCTCATCTTGTGGTTATAGTTTTTAAGGGTATCAGGTTAGGGTTAGGATTAGGCTAACCCTAACCCTAACCTTGGAAAGTAATGCCATAGCCTTCAATTGTAGTGAAATTGCGTTCAGTCCATCACGTTTGATTAGCTACTATATTATGGTTAGATATCGGCGTTTCTTCATTCGTTTCTTCCAAGGCTGTTGTGACTTTGGAGCGAAGAGTCACAAACCATGCATCATTATAGGTACAACTTATAATTTTATTCAATTTGGAATCCTCATATTTTAGTCAAATTTTTTCAAAATTTTCTGGGGGGGGGGGGGGATGCCCCCAGACCCCCTAGAAAGTAGCGCCTAAGGCGCTACT
Source organism: Pavona decussata (assembly GCF_977016875.1). NCBI lineage: Eukaryota > Metazoa > Cnidaria > Anthozoa > Scleractinia > Agariciidae > Pavona > Pavona decussata. The sequence goes on along the minus strand of NW_028145509.1, from coordinate 4,358,429 downwards.
GAGGCGCGCTAACGCGCGCTGATTAGTATTCTTGTTTGGCCCTCGCTTTCAAAAAATGCTAGATCCGTCCCTGACGGTTATCCGATCAGCTTGTTTCATAGCTACGCTTGTTTACATAACATCACTGTGATTAATCTCGTACCCAGATCTCCCACGGTCAGGCGACATTCCCGAACCGACGACTGAGATCGGGGTACGAGATTACACTGTGATTTAAACAAAAGTAATATCGATGAGATTTACTGACTTATTTTACTGGAAGATTCAGCGGAATTTAAACCCTGATAGGGCAATACAATTTTATGTTATAAAATTATATATTCCGATTCCAAGTTTGCTTCCGAGGCGTATTTCGTGAAGACTCCCGGCTTCCACTTATCGGGCAACTTTTCCTAGCTACCAGGCGACAGACGGTCTCCTCAACAACAGCAAGCTCTACTCGATCTCTTGAGATGTTGAGTGGCATAAGTGAGGGTAAAAATGTGCCGCGGGTAGTTTTGGTTATTAAAAAGATCAACATTAATATGGAGAGCTTTTCAGATCTTTAGTTGAGCGTCGAAAGTAATTTCGTGTTTTGTTTGGTGTTTCTTTACTATACGCTCTATGACTGGTTACTAAACCCATTCGCGGCAGTTTCTCCACCAATGACGACCAAAACCAAATCGTGCCTTGCTCGCACGCGCCTTCTCGCGCTTACCGCCGGCTACTTGTATTTGCTTAGAATATTTATCGGTTTGTAGCGCTGTTTAGGTCTGTTGTAATTAATTGGCTTGGCTAATGAGTAACTTGTTTCGTTTGAATTTTAGTGTTTTGACACCCAAGGTAGGTGAGCCAATCGAAATGCTCTGTTCCACTGAAGAATGAAAAATAAAATAAAAGAAAATAAACAAACCTCGGAGAAAGATTTGAAGCATTCAGTTATACGCTTCCTTTGTAAATTAATTGGGTGTTTAATACTTCAAGATAATAAGTGGGACACCATTGCAATTATGAGCGCAACTTTGGATAAGCAGCTGCCGAACAGAACGCCTGAAAAAAAAATTCAAGCTTGAACGGGATTCTAATCTATGATCTATGGTGCATTGCTCTACCAACTGAGCTAATTGCATGGAGCCATTAAAATTAAAAATCACAATGATTTTTTTTTCTGAAAAAATGAGGGAATTCGATGGAAAAACAAAACTTACCAGAATTTTTGTTCCTAAACTATTTATTTAATCAACAGATAACCAAATAAACGTTTGGTTTGTTACTTATAGTTAAACTTTTAGACAGGATTCCAGGCCCGTAGCAAGGCTAAAACAACTGAGGGGGCTTAGCAAAATGGTGAAACAGAAAACTCCCCCCCCCCCCCCCCCTTCCCCCCGTCACTCACAAACAGACTGATTTGGGAGTTTAAGATGCAACGACAACATCAAAAAAACCCGGTAGATTTAGTAAGTAAAAATATAACTTTGCACCTGGATCACACTCTTATATTAGGTACATGTTTTTGCCTTTTCTTTAACGTGGACTACTACGTGAAGTCTCCTAATTTCACACTTGAAGGAGGACGTAGACAAACGACGACAAATTTTTCTTCCTCTTTTTATATTTAGAAACAGGCAGTAAGAATCCGACTGCAGGAGAATTTTTTTCTCTGGTCCTGAGGACATATTTGTGTGGCTTTTTTGTGTGAAACGCGGGAACACTAAATTGTTATAAACTGAGGACATTTGTATTGCTTAAAATGAGCGGATGTCTTAGAAAACAAGTAGTTTATTTCGACAGCTTTCACGGCTTCAGATTGGTTGATTTAAATCCATTTTAATTATTATTTCCGATTCAGAGATAGGAGTGCCTGTTAGCGAAGGAAACTGACAGGTAGTAAACAGACTATTAAAGGTTGTGAAAAGGCACTTGCAGTGTCAGAATTCAACATCAATTTGTTTTAATTATATATTTTTTTGGAACATTTGCTTTTAACTTCCGGCTCAAGCCCCCTCTTCCCCATTTTTGGATAGCATGCAACCAAAACGACAAACTGCACCGCGCAAAATCTGCATGGGCAATATGGTTTAAAAATAAACTCGTCTGGCAGAGATGCATCCACTCTGAATGAATTCACAGTTAAGCGAACTCGCGTTTGTTTTGAGGTACAAAGCTGTTAAAACTCTGGCTGACATATTTTTTGTTTTCTGCAGTCGAATTCAATATTAAATTGCTCCTCTTCTAGCGGTCAAAACTACACATGCCATCTCACAACTGCATCTCAACAAACTCTCAACTAACTCCGATTATTCTCAACTAGCTAGCATCTTAAATGTTAACAATGATTTAGAAATCTTTGGATTAAACGATCGAAGTAAAACTAAATAAGATTACACAGCAATACAATTTAATAACAGGTATCCAACGAAAATTCGAATAGAACAACAGTTTTAAAAAAATCGGAATGTTCAAATACAATGATGCAAGCTAATGGTTGACAAGAACTCCTAAGCACGTCTATTTCGAGGACTAACGCTAATTGAAATACCTAAATAATGAACCAACCAGACGACAACCTAGAAAACGTTTATGTAGGATAACCAAGACTTTGAATTAAGTACACCTAATGGTTTATTTTGGTGGATATCTGTTCGGAAGCGGCCTTAATCGTCTCAGAAATTGGGATGTAGTCGTAATGTTTGCTTGAAATTTCGTATCGACGGAAAACTAATTCTTTTCGTTTTCAAAGGGGCAAACGTGTCTTAAAAACGCGAAAAAGGGTTAGCCTGGACTTTTCGTAAAAAAAAGAGAAAGACAACAACAACAACAGCTAATAAATTCGAGAAATAAAATTTGAGTCTCTCAAAAGTTCCTGAACTTTAATTTTCAGCATCGCAACAAATCAATCTCTATTCCAACTACACAAAAATGTCTTTAAAAGTCCAGAAAGCGACCTGGGAACACAGGAAAAAATCGACGTATTTCGCTGTAATTAATGTTAGTTCTCGTTCGGTTCCCTTACATGTTTGGATCACAGGATCAACATGACGGTCACAAGCTCTTACGTCACACCACTAACAACTCAAACAAATAAGGTAATTCTATTTTGTAACTACAGAGACAATAGGCATTTTTCAAGTGTCAGGAATGTGACACACAGCACAGCTGCATATGCTTAGCAATAGCACTTTGACCAAGAATTACCTAAGATTTATTTTCAAGATCAATTTATTGCTATAAATTTCGGTAAAATTACACCAACCGTATGAAAAAAAGATCAACGATTGTAAGTTTCTGGAAAAGAAGAAAGGTACCGCTTCAGTGTTGTTGACAATGGTGGCCAAAGTATGCGCGCTATATTGCCAAGTGAAAATTTTCAACTGGAGGAGACACTTTCAAGAGTAACAACTCAACAATGATTTGGCCGATTATATCCTATTGTTTTAAGTATTTGTGTTTGTCCTCTGTCAAGATTGTCACAAATGGGAGCTAAAATTAGAAATATATACGAAAAAATCTTGTCAATAGTTTATGCCAAAGATACGGTGTTGCGAGACGTTTGTTTGACTGACAAATTTTCTTATCTTAAATGAATTAAAATAGGGTGAGATTATAAAATAAAACTCCAAGGGAAATAACTAATTTGGACCGAAAAATGAGCTGAAAAGACTGCTTTGAAGTTAACAGTAAGTACCTTAAGTTCGACACTGAGTTACAGTGTCAACACGGCAAGAAAAACAATCTTATGCAAAACAGCAAAGTTTAGTAAAAAAAAATCACATGAATGTAAGCTTACTCGCCTCTTTGGAGAATAACCAGTCCTTTTATTCGATTGCTGAATTTTTCGTTTGTTTAAAAACGTTAAGTGAGCGAAAAGTTTCATCTGATTTCGTCGCGTCGAATTAGAGTATGATGATTTCTCTTCAAGATTCGGTCGCTGTTTATAATGTGCAGCCTCAAAAAGAGTCCATTTGTTTAATTCTCACGCCTCGAGTCGTTTTGCTCTTTTTCTCGCTGCTGGAAGGCAAAATTGGACGAGATTAGAAAATAAAACTCCAAGGAAAATAATAAACATTGACCGAAAAAATGAGTTCAAAAGACTGCTCAGAAGTAAGCAGTATTAAGCTTAAGCTTAGTTAATCTGCGTGTCAACACTGCAAGAAATTAATATCTTGCAAAACAGCAAACCAGCGAAGTTTGTCAACAGTATCAACATGAATATACTCGCCTCTTCTGAGAACAACCAGTCCTTTTATTCCATTACTGATATTTTCGTTCGCCTTACAACGTTAAGTGAGCGAAACGTTTCACTTCAAGAGAAAAACTCCAACATTTCGTCGCGCCGGATGGGAGTAACATGTTTTCACTTAAAGATTCTGATGAGCACCAGCCTATCCGTTTAACTAAAGCTACCCCTGAAGGTACATGGTAACCTTAAATTTTTAGCATCGGACAAAGAAATCTCTATTACAATTACACACAAATATGTCCTTAAAAGACCAACAGAAAGGGACCTCGGAAAACAGGCAAAATTTGACCTGTTTTGCTTGAATTAATGTAAGTTCTCGTTCGGTTCCACTGCATGTTTGGATCACAAGATTAACATGACGGTCACAAGTGCGCGTGGAAAGCAAAGGTGAAAAGGGTGGAAGCGACTTAGCCAGGCGAGACCTAGAGGTTCATTCATGGTTACATCGGACGTTTTATCATTGACCAATCAGATGTGAGATCCAATGTTCCAAAGGTTTCCTCCGAAGACAAACATCCGGACACGAGAATAGATAGTGACTGAAAAGATGCCTGTGTCGCTTAAGTTCTGTTTTGCGGCTTTGATGACTTCATGAATAAACTAATGTAAGTTCTGGTTCGGTTCCACTGCATGTGTGGATCACAAGATCAACATGACGGTCACAAGCGTGCGTGGAAAGCAAAGCTGAAAAAGGTGGAAGCGACTTTCATCGGACGTTTTATCATTGACCAATCAGATGTGAGATCCAATGTTCCAGAGGTTTTCTCTCAAGACAAACATCCCAACACGAGAATAGATGGTGACTGAAAAGATGCCTGTATTGCTTGAGTTCTGTTTTGCGGCTATGCTGACTTCATAAATGCTTCTTAAAGGGTGTCACCTATTTTCAGTGTCACTTTGAACAGCCAAAAAACATGTTTGTACAGACGTAAACGTCAAAATTAATTTTTCAGTTTTGTTAACAATAACCCATTAGTGCACAGAAACTAGTATCATTCATTCTTGGCTGCTGATAGTTAGGATGGAAATGGATTGCAACTTGCTAAAAATCAAACAGTGCTCTCAAGTCGTTCTTATGTATCTTGGAAAAGTAGCTTAAACCTTTTTAAAGTTTATTCTTGAGAAGAGAATTTATTACATTTTTTCAGCCCTCGCTTCTCCAAAGTGCAATTTCCTGTTTTAGTTTCGGCAAACTAGATACAGCAAAATCTACGGAATAGTGCCCTATTAAGGCCCGTTTAGTTACCGAAAATGGCTTTAATTTGTAAGTTGCTCTTTAAAAAACAAAAGGTCAAATGCATACTGAAAAAAAAAGCGTCAGAAAGCCACATGCAAAAAAAATTGACAGTCTTGAATATGAAATCATAATTTGAAAAAAGCCAATGTTTGGGACAAGGCTCCATTCAGTGTATCCACCTTTCAGGATGCTAAATATCGATGAAAGATTTGAGAATTATTGGCTTTCAACTAACGGTGTTTTTGGTCCGTTTAATTTCTGGATACAACTTAGCTATTGCCCTGGCATTGCTGGCGAACACTTCTATTCCTATTTTTTCTCTTTATTCCCATTTATGTAATCAGGCAAGAGCACCAGTCAGGAATTTTCAAGGCTGGGAATAAATGTTTGCTCAAGTTAATATTCGGACCATACGTTAATCTGTTTAGATTCATTATTTGACATTTCAGGTCGTAGAAATTTTTAAGAAAAAGTGATCGTTCTTCCTGAACTAATGAAGTTGCCGGTTTGCTGAGCATCGTAGAGTTTAAAATTGTTTTCTAAAACACGTTTCTCGTTCCTTGACGAAAAAGAACTACTTTTCCCTTGCTACTTTCCTTTTAGGTACAAAAACGCCGAGGCCATGAAGTCAAGTTTTTCTTCCCTGTACAATCAATATTCTCAAAGCGATTCGTTACCAATAAGAAACTGTAATATTTCGTTTACCTTTGTCATCAGTTGATTCGGAATGATCCTCCATCACTTGGAGTGGGGCCTTGTCCTGCGCAAAAGAAATAGTGAAAATGTTATGAGAGCGGTACTGATGCTTGTAACGAGAAAAGAAGATAAACAGAGGAGACTTTCTGAACAGTTGAATGTATTTACATTAACAAACATTATGTACCTCGCCTGTCATAGACATTGTAGCAAAACGCACGACTCTGCAGAAATCGTCAGTGTTGGTTGACTGTTTCACGCTGAACACAACTGCTTGAATATTAAACGAAGCAAGAAAATTTATTTAGAAGTATGTGTACAGTGGTGAGATCAAATTTCGTGTTATTTGTCATGTCATGAGACACACTGTCACAATTATTTTGCTTGTGATGTTGTGATCAGTACGTCTATTTCACATGTCCAGAATATGATCATAGTTTCTTTTAGATCGACCCAAACAGTAAGTAACCCTCTAAGCCGTAACAGTTATCAGCATCAAATTTCTCCTTGTAATATCAATGGTTTTTTCAACCCCCCATCATAAGAATTAAGGATATGATCACCCAAGGAGATTTTCTTGATATTTAAATGTTATTTATATGTTCCCTAGTAATTTCCTAAGTATGGGGACACTATAGGAGAATTTGTTCTATAATATAAGTACAGCAAAAACGATGGTGAAGAGTTTAACCATTTACACGGAATATCCGGGAGCATTGCCAATACGGGCTTTCCCCATGAGACTGGTACGCCAATTCCGATTGTTACGTAACTGAAGGTTTTTTTCCCTACACAGCGCGCGTATCAACTAGTTCATGGTCACATGTACAATATCACGAGGGTGGAGAGTTTGACCATTTACACTAACCATCCGGATGGAATGGAACGCTGCCAATTTTAAAAGTTATTTTAACCGGCATAAATGAGCACTGGTCAATTAATCCCGACGATATCAATCAATGAAAATCAATAATCGATGAAAATCAATATAATCAATAATAATCAATAATAATCAATTGATTGGTATTGGTAATCAAAAGAAATCGAAGCCCAAAAGTCGAGTGAGTTTCGATTTTCATTGATTATGATCGATTTTCATTGATTAGTATTGAGTATCATTGATTATTCAAATTTCGGTTTCCTTTTCAATAAAACGCATCACATGAATTGACAAATGATTTAAATAAGTTTATTTGTTCAAATATATATCATAACTAAACGTATCCTTTAATTTTAGCATCATATTATTATTTATTAGTTATTTAAAACGAGTGATGGTCTCAAAACAACAACATTTTTATTCCTTTTTCCTATATTTTCTTCCTCCAACTCAAGTGTAGTGCAATCGGATTACCACAGGGTGCAAAATTCCGTCGTATATGTATATATGACGCGTGACGTGCATGCGTTGTTAGATCAATCAAAGGTCAGGTTTTACTCAGATACCGTTGCATAACCCGATTATTGATTATCTATAAAAATCAATAAAAATCAATAAAATTAAGACGCGTCGGTGAGTGAGTTTCGATTTCTATTGATTGATTGAACCAATCAATATCAATCAATTAATTATTATTGATTATTATTGATTATATTGATTGCAATCAATGAATGATTTTCATTGATTGATATCGTCGGGATTAATACCCTACCCCACCCGCCATGGCAGCTTTGATATTTTGATACCCAAGGTAAGTGAGCCAAGCGGAATACTCTGTTCGATTGACTTATAAAAATAATCCTCGGTGAGAGATTTGAAGGATTATGACGTTTCCTTTGTACATAAACTGTAAATGGTTGTTGGTTCCAATTGCATATATGTATACAAAAATCGTAGTTAGAACAGCGGATGAAAGAATTAATAAGTGAGAGACCATTGTTGTTAATTGTGCAGCTTTGGATAAGCAGCTGCGAACAGAAAATGTTACGGAATGTTCCAGGTTCTAATTAGCGGCCAAGTTTTTTGTCACTTTTGTTCTAGTTAATTTTGCCGTTTTTGTTTTATATTTTTCCCGTTAGTCTCATAAGGGCCACTTAACATTTGTGGCACCTAATTATGCTTACTCGGAGTACAAAGCACATGTTATTTCATTTTATTTTATCTCTGCTTTCGGTTGCGTGTTTTGGGGTAGCGCATATCTACTGTTTAGTTACAAACATTCTGTCAAGTCACGGCCGTTTAGTTTATCTTTATTTGGAGATATCACCGATAAAGTTCGTATCGTCGTTTTTATGCGTCTTGTATGTTCTTATTTTCGTTTCACTTGTAATTTACGCCAATGCTTATTTTTTAACTTACTGTTCTAGAACCAGTTTAATGAGTGTCTTCGGTGTTTGAATAAAATTTTGACGTAGCGTTCGCCGGTATTTTTGCGGCTACAGAAAGCCTGGAAGAAAAATTCAATATTGAACGAGATTATGAAATCTATGACCTCTGCGAAACTAGTGCATTGCTCTACCAACTCAGCGAGCTAATTTCATGGAGCCAATATATTTACTTTGGTGAACGAAAATCACAAATCACCGGGAGAATGAAGAATTTTTTGAAAAATGAGGGAATTCGAAGGAAAAGCAAAACCTTCAACAGTGTTAGCTCCTAAATTATATATTTATTCAACAGATAAATAGATTAACGCTTGCTTTGTTGGATATGAGTTTTTAACTTCGAACAGGATTTAAATTGAATGTTCCCTACAATCACGTGTTGACATCGTGCAAAACATGTAAGATATATATTATTTACTTATAAATAAATAAACCTATCCTCGAGTCGTCGCTTCTCCTCTTGTTCCTTGCAATATCATTTTAGCCATTCTTCGTCTGCTACCGGCTCGTCCGCGTACGGTTCGAGTGTATCATCGTCACTCGTATTACTTGTTTCGTGGACGCCATCTAGACCCATCTATCGCCTCATCTCGACTTCGACGCTTTCAAATTCGTCCTAGCTGCTTTCTTCAGCGGTTTGCTCACTTTCCGTGTCAGATAAGTTTTCTGCCATGGAATATACTTATTTGGAGCTAATTTTTTCCTTCCTACCGGTGAATCTGACGATTTTCTTTCTGCCGCGAACGGACTTCACTGAAGGTCAAGTGAGTGCATAGACACGAGAGTTCTTGAATCTACGTCACAGACTATGTCATGGGGCCCTATTGTGAGCCAGTCGGCATTCTTATCAGCGGGGCGGATTGACCGCAATAAAATAGGATTTCAAAGGTTTGTAAAATTCATAAAAAATTTATGCAAATTCAAAAAATATTTTTTCGCTGAAGTTCTTCGGGTGATGTTTAGATTTAGATAAGAAAATAAAAAGAATAAAGTTATGGGCACTTTAAAGTTTAATAGTATTTTGATGAGCTCCTAAAATGTAGCAATTCATGTGCAGCCATTGAAAGCAGTTTGGTACAGTTTCTCGGTTTCCGTATAATTTCTTTCCAACTATAATTGAGTTTATGGATTCTTTTCCACAGTGTGTTTGATTTGTAACCATTCTACTTATAGCTACAGACAAGCACGTTTCTGTGGTACTAATTGCTTTTTTTATGCTCGACAGGCTAGTTCTGTCTTTTGAGTCTGTGGATAAAACTAATAAGGGTGTGACCAAATGAAAGCTACGGAACAGTGCTTTCCTTTAATTTGGTGCTGTTTATTGTGCTATACAAGGTGGTTCTAACTTTTGAGTCCGTGGATGAAATCCTTAAGTGTGACCATTCAAAAGGAAAGCTACTAAGCAGTACTTTCCTGTGGTGCCGTTTATTATTCTGTGCAAGGCGGCTCTAACTTTTGAGTCTGTGGGTGAAATCCTAAAGTGTGACTATTCAAATGAAAGTTACTAAGCAGTATTTTTCTGTGGTGCTGTTTATTATGCTGTACGTGGTGGTTCTAACTGTTGAGTGAGCAGATGAAATCCTAAAGTGTGATTATTCAAATGAAAGGCACTGAGCAGTATTTTCCGTGATACTGCTCGGCTATCCCGTGGTTTTTAATTGTCGAAGTTGACGAGATCCTTAAGTGTGACCATGAAAATGAAAGGCAATTGACTAAAACTCTCTTTTGGTGCTTCCTAGAAAAGTTTCTCATGAAATTACAACCATTCATTATTTATTTACTTGAAAACGCTCTAATAGATTTTTTTTTTCTAATTTCGCCTGCAAGTTGTCTAGATTGAGTAGCATCTGACTAGATTTCTAGATAATCGACAATGTTTAAAATGAGAGGCTATGCACTACCGTTGCTATGGTAATAGTTGTTGCTAGGAAACTGATGAAAAAATTAACTTTGATCATATGTTGAAATGATGATCTAGTATGTAGGAGATCGAAGTTTATCTTCTATGCGAGATTGTAATTTCAAAACTCCCACCCTAAAAAAAACTGCTGCGATCGAGCCTCCTCAAATAACTTGAGGAAGCGGTGAGCTGCTTTTTAATCTGAGTAACACAATGAATGTATCCGGAGAACAAAAATGCGTAAATCAAGAATTAATTAAAGGTACCGCGGATTGGATCGGCAAATTGAATGGAAATCTAATGAAAAGTTTTAATATATTAGATTAAAGTTAGAGGCATTAGCTTTTTTTTTTTTTACTTAAAAGGAAAGAGCGAAATTATTTCGATAAATCTTGGAAAGCAAAGCAGAAAGCAGTAGATAAGCGTCGATAAAAGTAAAATTGAATGAATTTTTTATGGCCTTCTCTTAACTGCGTCGAATGTAACAAAGGTTTCCTCTACAGTCATCTTACTGATCAAATACTTTGATAAATAAATAAATAGATTTTTAAATAGAAAAAAAAAGTAACACACGACTAAATAAATAAACAAATAAAATAAAACACGTTCCCTTCAAAAATCAATGAAACTTAGTTGAATATTTCTTCATTTTGGAGTTAAAAGTCATAGTTCTTTTTTTTTTATTTCTATATGTTGATAGAGGACGGCTGTCTTATGGAACAGTAACGTTTGCCCGATAGACTGCCACCCATAAATAGTTACTCTTCTGGATTAAAATTATTGTTCTCATCGAAATTTTTGACACAAGCTGGGAAATCCGGCGAGGACCTTCCTTTGGATTGTCTTGAGTTTACTCTCGTCCATGATTGCTTCGAATTCGTTAGCATATTTTCGTCCTTTTAATTTTAAAATTGCCTTGAGTAGTGCATTTGAGTTGGCATTCTATGTCACATCAATGCTCTTAGAGATTTCTCAGGGACACCTCACAGCTCATTGCCTTAGATATCAGTTCGAAAAGCCTCAGAAATTCGGATTAGTTTTAACGAAAATCTAGTACTAAGTCTTCTTCGGCCGAAACGTCACCTCGAAATTTTGTAACACTTAAAAGCTAACTCCTTTCGTTTCTGGTCGCAAATATCTGGTTAAGAGTGTGAGATAAAGCCAGTTAGCGTTTACTTAAAGCCAGCAACGCTAGTAAATTAGGGAAAAAAGATTCCCTTCTCAATTATCAGGTTAAGCATCCGAGCAGATCAAGTTGTATTAGCTTGACAAATTTGCCTTTAAAACATTTTAACTATTTTGCTATAATGTTCTCGTTGGGAGGGCCTGATTACTTCAGGATATTGGCTGTCTAGTTGCATGAGTTTGATACGTAGATCATTCCCCCGTATTCAGTTCCTGCATTTCGTCTTCTTGTCGTGGTTCGTCTGCGCCGTTAAGCTCATTTCGAATCACGTTTTTCTCGCCGGGTGTGTTTCTATCAGCAAACGAAGCGCCATGAACGATGACTTCAGGGTCCCGTCCTGGATCTTCTTCTCTTAATCCTTGATTTCTTCCCTGGCCATTCTGCTCATGGCTTGTGATTTCAGCCTGCCGGTGTCTCGTTTGTGGTTGCACAGCATTGTTCCGTGGCCCAAATAGACGTCTCTCATAAGCTGTAGCTTCGTGGTAGTTTCTTCGAAGTAGCATTTCAATAAGGGCAATTCGGAACTGTTTGTTTTTCACCGTGTAAATGATTGGATTGATGACAGAGTTCAAAATCGTCGGTAGCATTCCAGTATGGCGAACTGCTGCTTTAACAACACTTGAGATTTCTTCACCGTAAATATTTCGGAGAAAAATCATAACAAGCAATGGCGCACCAAAACATACGACAACAGCCGCTAGAATTGTTGCGGTTAATTTAAGTGATTTCTTCTCCTTTGTAAATTTGGTTCTGGCTTCAAAGGATACTTGGTGGGCAAGGATATGCTGTTCTTGTCGCCGAGCTTCTCTGTATACAAGAACTTGAAACACGATGACTAACAAAACAACTATTGGGGCAGAATAAAGTATAATGACCCTTCCCTGAGGTGACGCGATCGACAAGACATTGACTATCCACACCAGAGCAGATCCAATCATAAGGCGAGTTTTCGTTATCAACGATTCATTAGCAAAGCAGTATTTAATGGTAAAATATCGCTCCCCGCCGATTAAAGCCAGATGATAAAGAGAGGTGGAAGCTGAAGTCATAAGACAGACGGTAAATGCGTCGCTTATGGTACAAAATTCGTCAAAACCTTTACCCTGGGGAAGCAAAACTGTTATGGTCAAGTAAAGGGGCTGTACAACAAGCCCAACCATTAAATCTGTAACTGCTAAGCAAGCCAAGAGGACATTAGAGGGCGTTTGTAGTCTTCGTTTAGTTTTCACGGTCAACACTACCAACACGTTCAAGAAAACTGTAAAAGGCCAAGCGATTGAATTGATGATTGCAGCTGTGATAAGCAAACCAAAAAGATTGTCAGGAATACGTTGCAGTGTGGCATCGGCGAAAAAAAAGCCTGGGCATAAATTTTCAGACAAGCCAGACGGAGTAAACGGATTCATGCTTGTTCGATCTTCAGTTTTCACGCGTACGGGCTGAAGATAAGGTTTAACGCAAAAAGCACTGATGCTTTGTTACCCTTTTTTTCTCAGCCTGAAACAGTGAATGTAATCTGAAAAGAAATAAGGAGACAACAAGCCGACCGAGCACCTGATTGGGCCAAAGCAACTGTCATGACCGATGCTAAAATCTTAAGTTAAATAAATCCAATATTTCTTTCAATCTGGTGGGTTGAGGTTCTCTCTTTAATAGATTCACCTTTTAATTAATATTGAGACAAAGGTGACAAATCAGAGGTTCTCAGTCAACTTAATAATTTTATGTCAATGAATTTCTACAAAACTAAGAAAATCTTAACTAACGCCGCCACCTCACTCAATGCTGATGTAGTCCTCTGCTTCTGTACCGCTATTTCATAATTCTGAGTTCTTCTTAATTTCCAATTCGATTTTTGTTATACTTTGGAATAAACGGCAATTCTGTGCTTTTATTTCATGAGTTATTGAAATTTCAACAAATTTCTACAAAACTAAGAAAATCTTAACTAACGCTGCCGCCTCACTCAATGCTGATATAGTCCTCTGCTTCTTCACCGCTATTTTATAATTCTGAGTTCTTCTTAATTTTCAAAGCGATGTTTGTTGTACTTTTTAATAAACGGAAATTCAGTGCTTTTATTTTGAGTTATTGAAATTTTAGTTAAATGGATTTAATATATAACATAAGATTATAGCGTTAGTCATTTCATTAATCAGCTGCTCCTTCAGCCTCTTGTTTCCTCATTTCTTTTCAGAATACATTAATTCTTTCAGTAACTTTAATAAAGCAACTGTAAGTTTTTGCGTGAAACCTTATTTTCATCACGTGCTCGTGAAAAGATCAATATCTAGGTATCTTCAGGAAAAGACATTTTAATTATCTATTAGCTAATAATTTTACCCTATAATCGTATATTCATAATTTTACGATAGATAAAATATTCATGTATAAACCCATAGGGTCAGTTATTTAAACAGAGTCTAACTTAGACAATCATGGGGCCTCCAAATCTGTTTATAAGTGCTCTATTTTAAGAAGATTGATAGTTTCTACTCTGGGATACAAGTCTTCTTGTTACCGTCGGCAGTAGACATTGTTTAGATATGATTGTTGGAAAAATAAAATGGCTTAGAACGTATTTTTGTAAGACACTGGCTGCGGTCACATCTGGGCTACTAACCATAGTTAAGACGGGGATAACTACAGTTAGCTATTTCGGTAATGACCACTTCTCTGTTCGCTCTAACTATAGTTAGAAAATTTACGCCTCAATGATCCAAAACAATACAGACTAACTATAGTTATACCCAAGCAGGGCTCATGGGTTAGTCTTAAGTTTACAAACAAACAACCAATCAGAATGTGACAATTCTTTTTGCAAGTGCGAGATGAGCATATATAAATATGCAAAACAAAAACCAAGCGTGAAGCGAGGGGAAAACCATAAACAACAAACAAAAAGTTTATATGCAACAAGGAACCGACACCTGTAAGCTTTAAGCTTTTGTGCAGCCGTCCTTGAATTTGCTGCGATAAATTCCAGACCTACCTCGCAGGATTCTTCTCGATTTTCCTTAAACTACGAGGTAAGTTGAGTCCTAGCTTTTCTTGATGTTCTATCTAATGATTTATCTTTTAATAATACTTTTTTACTTTGAAAATTATCCATCGTTTTAGCCAGCAAGGAAGTACGCCATACAAGGCTAATTAGAACTAACTGTAGTTAACTGCGTGGTGTGACCGCAATGTTGACCGAAAGCACTAACTACAGTTAGGTATAGAACTAGGTATGACGTCACGTTACGTCGTAGATGTGACCGCAGCCGTTGTCTGAAGGAGCTTCATAACTATAATTAAATGGTTTTTCACATCAGACTCCCACACGGCAAATATGTACGGTAGGGATGTAAAATCCCTATTTACCATTTATTGATATTTTAACCTTCTCTAAATAAAGTTTTCTATTGTATTCTACCCCTATTCTGCGAACGATCCGAAGAAGGCCTTTTCCAAGGTCGGGTTGGGGCTGTTAAGTGAACAACGAGCTTTATCTGGATACAAAATACGAAAATTTTAATTCAGTTACCAAAGATATGCGTTTGTCTGTCTTGGTATCTAACGCATAGCCTGCGTCGCAGGGGCATGAAAAATATTTTGGGCGCAAAAAAGAGCGTGGAGCGCGAGGGAGGGAGACACGCGAGGGCGAAGGGAGCGCCTGCCCGTGAAGCCAACCAAAATCGTTTAGAGAACTGAAAATTCCCATTGGTGGAGAGGCTCCCGAGGGATAAGTGGTCGCGTTGATTAGGCGAGAAAGCTGTCAGTCAGATAAAAAATGCGAGATCGTTTGTAAACTTGTAAACGGCAAAAAATGTTGTGGGAATTTGCTGACAGGAATTAGGAAAAAAAGGCTTGATTTTTCAGTTATTGACCAGTGTTCCTGGCACGGGTGATAAGCCGCAGACAAGGAGGTGAAGGTTTTGCCGGAATTCTTGTAATTACACCGCTTACGAGCATAATTCAAGATCAGATCTCGGAGGTCAGTTCAATGGGATTATCTGCCTAGCACCTGTAATTTGACAGAAAAAATTCTAACTCTGTGAATAATGCTGCTACAGAAATAATTCTAGCCTCTTAATATGCATTTATACAAGGAGAATAGAGGAAAAATAACATTTGGCTGTTCCTAAAAATATTTGAATGTTCAAAACTTGTGCTTGTTGTTTCAGTTACCTAACTTTTTTCAAACTTTGTTCAATTTTGCTCAAAATTAGTCCCTCAAAAGGGAACTACTCCTTCCTCTTTTACTGGAGCAGGAGACATCGTCTGTCATGGAACACCTTACTCTCCATGAAACAAATCTCTAGTCCCTGTTCAAATACCGTTTTATAATTAGATTTCGCTTTTTGTATGGATAAGTTCTTTGCGGGTGGCCATTCAAAGTAAAGGGTATTTGACAGTGAAATATTTTAAAAAAGGGTATAATTTAGAACTTTTTTAGACCTTGATTTTGAGTTATCTCAGAACAAATTTAAAAAGGGTGAAAAGTTTTACCATTAAGAAAGAAACGGGAAACTCAAGAGAAAGAGCACATCTAGTCACACAGATGCATCAGAGAATTGACTCTGTAGTGTACGTTAAAGCGCTTAAGTGTGAGTGAATCCATGAATGTCCAGTGAATGTCTTTCTGAGCGTTTGCCCAAGTAAGGAAATGAGGACCACACGAGGCAAAGAAACAAATCTTCGACCTCAGGTCGGTAGAAATCGAGCCCCAAACCTCCGGATTTGATCAAATGTTGCTCTTCCCCATCCGGTCTCCCATTTTCCGTTACTAGGGCAAACGCTTAGGAAATTCATGGGGTTACTTAGCACTTTAACCGTGATACACTGCAGAGGGAGGGGAGAGTCCGCCCAGAGGTCGAAACCCTCTTATATGCAGTCAGAAAAATTGCAACTCTTTTTTGGTGAGTCTGTTTGAGATATATTTTCAAAGGGCCTTTTTAAAAAAAAAAAACATACCAAAATGACAGGTTCTCTACCCTTTCCTATACCTCAGCTGGTAAAATTCCCTCTCTTTTATATACCCCTAGTCTGAAAAAGGTTCTTCTTTAGGGCGGAGCCTCCATGTATGAATCATTATAGACAGTAGCCCCTTCCCCCCTCCCGGGAATACGGGTACCGGCCGGGATGTCCTTCATGCATTGCTACATCAGATAAGCCGTTGGGAGGGCATGCACAAAGGGATTAGTTACCCTGTAATCGTGGGACTAGTCGCAGGTAGTCCCATGTAATGTTCACACGAGAGATTTGTTGCGGAGAAAAATCCGATCAGGTTTTCGATTGGTTGACTCTTTTTTTGTCAGTCTCAGGGACTTGTCCCACACGGCACACACGAAGAGAAGGGCACAACAGCTGGCACAATTTTTAAACAGCGGCTGGAATTAAGGTTACCGTATACCTTTAGAGGTGTCTCGCGTCCAAGCGACGTAGCGCGTCCGGTTTAAACTGTAGATACATAAACTCCTATATCAAATTAAAGCCTATAGAGCTGACTATCAAACTTTACCAAGATTTTTGAAATAAAATGAATTGCCGAATTATTAGCACTGTTTTCTCAAATCAATCTTTTCACTTGGAGGAGACACTTTAAAGAGCTAAAACACAAAGGGAATTTGTTCTTTTGCCTCCAAATTTGTACAGTAGCTAGTTTAACATATAACAACAAAAACGTGTCTGCGAATTATTTTTCTTTCGAAATATTTTTTCTCCGAGAGCGATTCTTGTACGATCAATCCACATTTTTTAAATCCAATTTCGAAAATGTTCTGTAACTTTTCACTGGATTGAATATGTGAAAACGCAGACACGTTTTTTTAGCGCTTTGAGTCCGGAAACTGAGGAGCAAATTAAATTAGCGAAAAACAAAATTCGCGTTGACTTGTAGCTTTCAAAAGGTGATTCGGACCCTCGCATTTAGAGGTCGTGGAAAATTCGACAATTCACTTTACTTCAAAATTCTTGGTATAGTTTGATAGCCAGCTCTATAAGCTTTAATTTGATATAGGGGTTTAGGTATCTAAAGTTTAAACTGGACGCGCTACATCGCTAGGACGCGAGACACCTCTGAAGGTATACGGTAACCTTAAATGAAAAACAGGTATGGAGTTTAGTTTCTAACGAAACTGTGGTGCTGCGTCTGCGGGATGGTGAACACGAATGTTTGGTTTCATCGTAAAACTTAGTGATTTGAACATTTTCATGACGAAGGGCTAGCGCCTCAAACTGTCAGCTTCCGAAACTCTTTAAGTTGATAAAACTAAATATCCGATGAAATGACAAGCGGAGTTCATGAATAGATTCGCCATGACGAAGTTAGCAAAAATGTTAGGTTTCGTAGAAAGAAGCTTGACTTTGACGATTTTTACAGAGAACTGTGTGAATATATCACTGCCCACACAGCATACATTTCTTTGTGAAAATCGCGATCACTTAATTTAAATGAGACCTGGTTGCTAAATTCAGAATAACTGAGGAATTAATATTATTTCTGAACTCGGTTTTTAGCTGTTGAAAAAACGTCACTCTAACCACGAATTGCGGCGCGATTTGAAGAGCCAAGGTCCTTCGCGGGGACAAATTTTGTAACCACGAGGCCACGAGTACATTTTAACGAACTTGGGTGATTTTACTGGGACATAGTAAAGAAAACAAGGACCCTAATGTGTGCCCACCTCCAGGTGATTTGGTATTTAGTGACACCTGCAGTCTTGATCAGACTGTCCTGTAACCTCACTAAACTTCAGCTTTTGTAATTGAAATGAGGGGTGGTGGGAGGTGAGGTATTTTAATTTTTGTGAACTTGTCTTTGTTTTCAGACTGGCAATCAATGAGAAAACATCCTTTGATAAAAAAATATATATCCAGCTTCGTCTAGAAACATCGGCAAATCAGTCCAAGTTTATCGAAAGAAACACGAGCTTATGAGGGATTTTTAACACAATAAGAACATGCAGGCAAGAAACGTTTTGGGTCAATACTGCTTCTTATTGTGCTTCCCCGCCATCCTTCATACATCCTATGTAAAGCGTTTTTTGTTGTTGTTGTTGTTGTTGTTGTTGTTGTTGTTGCTTTGTTTTGCTTTTTTGTTTGTTCGTTTGTTTGTTTGTTTGTTTTTCTTAAGCTCGGTTTATCTATGTAATTCCTGTTCCCACCTGGCATAGCAACAACTGATCAAATAGAGTAAACTCACAAACTCACAAAAAAACTTTTCGGATTTGAACTCACGAAGTAAAAACGTCACCTTTAACGGACTTCGTTACTTTTCACGTTTGACTGTTTCTATAAACAGAGTGACAAAGCAAAACAAGTTGTGTGATTTCTTGGAACAAAAGCAATACTGTACAAGTTATAGGGTGCTAAGAAAAAACGGAATTGTAGAAAAGGCGTTGAAGCTCCTATTTTTCTCTTTGCTACAATGAGCAACCACCACTTGTAGCTGTTTTTTTTTTTTTTTCGTTGCGTGGTCTGTAGTATAAGCAGACCTATGTTTTGGTCAAAGCATTGTTCAAGTTTCCAGAAAGAGCATTTTCCTCCGAAGTCATTTCACAGAGCTGTGTCCTTCCAAGACAACTGCCAAACTAGTGTCTCTATAGACCTTCCTGTTTGCTGTTTATAACGCCAACAAGAAGTTCATAGATAGAGTACGAATTATCGGGGGCCTCTTGTTTGATAACCTGCTCCGAGCTGTACGTTCTTTTCTGGTGCTCTACATCTCGTTCAGACGTGTCACTTTGAGGTGGATCAACAGATTTCCCTCCTTTGTGTGATCGTTTATGTAACCTAAGATATCCCTCACAACTAAAACATCGGTCACATTGGTCGCACGGAAACGATCTCTTTTCGAAATGTGCTTGCCTATGTTTATTACGACTGTCTGCTTGGGTAAAACGCTTTCCGCATTGATCGCATTCAAAAGGTTTTTCTCCGGTGTGTGTTCTTTTGTGCCTCGTCAGAGTAATAGCTTGATTGAAACATTTGCCGCAATACTCACATTCAAAAGGTTTAACTCCGTTGTGATTTCCAATGTGTCTCTTAAGATTTCCTGACTTGCCAAAACACTTGCCACAAAGGTCACACTGAAAAGGCTTCTCTCCACTATGCGTCTTTTCATGTTGCTTTAGATGCCCTTTTTGACCAAAACACTTCCCACACTGGCCACATTGAAACGGTCTCTCTCCGCTGTGTCTCTGTTGATGTTTATTTCGATTTCCAGATTCAGCGAAGCGTTTGCCGCAATAATCACACTCAAACGGCTTCATTCTATCCTTAATGTGTGTTTCCTCGTGTTTTTTAAGGGTACTCTTTTGGTTGAAACATCTGCCACACTTATCACATTTAAAAGGCAGGTCACCGCCATGTGCCAGTTTGTGCTTCTGGAGATACTCGGCTGAAGCGTAAAATTTGCCACACAGCTCGCATTCAAACGGTTTAATTCCGCTGCGACTGTGAGTTTCTTCATGTTTCGTTAGGACGGCTTTTCGGTTAAAACATTTGCCACACTGTTGACATTCAAAAGGCCTCTCTCCACTATGCGTTAACCTATGCTGTTTCAGTATACTTCTTTGATTAAAACACCTACCGCACTGATCGCATTCAAAAGGCTTCTCTCCACTATGTATCCTCTCATGCTGTATAAGATGCCCTTTATGACCAAACCTCCTGCCACAATGGTTGCATTCGAAACGTTCCTCTCGCCTGTGTGTCTCATTATGTCTTTCTAAATAGTCTGTTTTACTAAACTTTTTGCTACATTGATTGCATTTAAACGGTTTCTCTCCGTGTGTCATTATATCTCGTTCCTGACTTCCGGGCTTCGCTACCTGAAGTGTTAGAGTACCGGTTTCAGTGTGACTTGCAGCCATCGCGTAACGCTTAAGACTGAGAGAAATCCCTTCGGCCTTCGTTAGCCTAAAGAGAAAAAGAAATAATACAAACTGATTAACTGGACATCTTACAGAAGAATTATACCGGTACACGCTCATCTTACATGTATGTGTATATATACACTGTACATGTATTTCGTCTATTACGACTACACAGGACGTTCGAATTTAACCGTCCACCAAGAGAAAATGAAGTAAAGAGTGTACACTTGTATCTTTGCAGTAATTCACGTAGCGGAAGAAATAGTTCAATCGCGTCAAGTTGTCGTTTCGCTTGGTAAGCATATCGAGGAACCATTCAAGCAACGAGCTCAATATTTTGTCGATTTCGCGTAATTCGACTGATTCTCGACGATCAATTCTCGGTTCTCGATTATCACGCACTGGTGTTTCAGGTGAAAACACAAGAAAGCTGGCTTCCAGACCCGACACCGTAAAAAGGCAATTTAAGGAGATTTGGTGAGAACCACGCCTATTGACCTCCTCAAAATTCTTCATTGACTCCCCGACTTTGAAAGTTACCTGGAACACTGATCAAGAGAATCGAGTCAAAAAAGCAAGACTTGAAAGAGATCGCCAGCTCACTTTTAATCGGTACCGTTAGCGAGCAGCGGGCTCCACTGCCTTAAATTTGTACATGTGTATACAAAGCAAGCAGTAGCTTCGTAGAAATCCAACACTGGATTCGCCGGTTGGTTGTACCAACGCGTGAACAAACTGACCCAATAGCTCAAAAGTTAATCGTTTGATTATCATTGTGTCACATACAGCTTTAAGCGTGAGGATCGAAATGCAGCAATCACCATCAACCACGGTGCTACTTATTTTTAATTCTGACAGGACTGAAGGCCAGAAGATCTAAGATACATGTACCTGTTAAAGAGTTGACTAGTCAAAGCAATAAGAAATTGAAGGGGTGAGTGGTAAAAAGCCCTAAGTGACATCTGATCTTATGCAAAATTCTCCTTTGTTCATACAAGGAAGAACAAGGCAATTTGCTAGGAGAATTAAGCACTCAATCAGATGTCACTTAAGGCTTTTTTCCACGCACCCCTTCAATTTAAAAAGAGGATATATACCATCCAGAATAAGCAAAAAAGTGAATTGCACCATGCAGTATGTAACAGCTTTGATTCACACTTGAGACTACAGCTGTAGGCCCACTGATTCATACAAAAATTAATTTTATTGTAACGCCATGATCACCAAAACTCAACTTTAACTGAATGGATTGAGTCTGTTGGACACAAAGGATAGAATACCACAGCAAGATAGACTGCAAAACAGTCGTATTTTTTGCGCCGGTTTGTCGTAGGAGTACGCGCGGTCTTCGATCGAAAGGTCTGGACCGAGTGTGAAAACGGAGAGTGGGACTGGGGACGCCCTGCGCCGGGCGTGTGAGGCTCGCGCTCGCGCGAATCCACGCTTACGGCGCTTCGCGCCTTTGTAAGAAAAAAAATGACTGTTTTGCAGTCTAACAGCAAGAAAATGGGCATGACCTTTTGAAGTGTAAACCAATCCAATACACACACATGTATGGCTCAGACTATTTCGTAACATAAAATTATAATAAATTATTTCCCATCCTCACTCTCTTATGAAGGTGGGTCGTTTGGTCAGTCAAAAACACAAACAAACAAAAGACTAGAAAGACAATATTTTAAATAATATTGACAAATTCGTTAATAAATATTTCCAAATAAGCCTTGATTGTATCTAGTTTTATGGACACGCATGGTCCAGCAGTTTAGGGCGCTGGACTTGAAATCCGGAGGTCCCGGGTACAAGCCCCGTCCTTGGCCGCGCTTGTATATAGCTAGCTGGTTTGCCTCCTGCCAGTTGGGATTTTTAACCTGTTGTGTTAAATTTGATTTTTTGTTTCCATTATTTCTCAGTGGAATGCCTGTAAAGTAGCTTTGGGTAGCAAAGTGCATTTCCACAAAAAAATACAATTTTTCTTTTCTTTTTTTTTTTTTTTTTCTGTGTGACTGCAATTTTTCAGCAATATTCATCTGTATGAAGGCTGATTCTGATCTCCTTAGCCCCAAGCGACCAAAATTTAATTTATTATATAAACACCAGTGTTTTATTAGGATTTCTGCCCCTGAGAAAATCCATACATTTTCACTTGTAATAATACGATATTTTTACATGTAAAAATATCAGCCAATCAGAAATCAGGAAATCTTCTTTTGTTGCCATAGCAACTTGCACTTTCGTTTACGTTTTTGTTTTCGTTTATTTTTACTGTACTTTGTAGAGCTCCGAGTTTTCACTGGGGTATTTTAAACAATGAAATACATTTATCGGGCTCTCAACTATAAGGCATGCTTTTGGTTTATGGAATGGCTGATTCTTGTTCATATAATAAACAGAATAATACATGGGTGCGTGGAGATATGGAATTTATCTTCTCGTGTTCACATTCGATATCTCACTCGTTCGTTGCGCTCACTCGTTCGATATCGATGTAAACATTCGTCGAAGATAAATTCCATATCTCCGCACGCCCATGTATTATTCTCTATTTCTCCTTACAATACCCTACTTGATCAAGAACATAGGTCGGGAGAATAAAGGCACTGATCACCAAAGACAAAAAATGTCTTGATATTAAAACAGATTCTCCCAACTACTATCACAAGAAACATTGAGAGCAATGGGGAGAATGTACATGTCAATATTGGGCCTTATATTAGTTAGAAATAACACATAACCTACATGATACAGCTCCTTCAAAAGAGTCAGATAAAGTTGCATTTTGATGGATATCAATCAAAGTAAACCCATTAAAGTTATTTGAACTCTGAGAATGCTTCAAGGCAACTGAGCCTAGAAATTAACACTTAAAAGCTAAGAGAAGGTAATTAAAAAGAGTTCAAACAGAGGATACCATATAAAATTTTTAATTGAAACTTTTAAAATTTCACTGCACAATCATGATAATTTGCGAACTCGCTTGCCTTACTGATTTTAAAAAATTTTACTATCACATACAGTGAAATTTACAGTACCGCACAAAGTAAGTTGACACTCTTGACTCGATCCTCAAAACTTGAGGACGTTGAGACGTTTGAGTTTTGAGACAGGAGAATCGAGGATCGAGCATCGAGAAACAGGGAGTTTTCAAATATGTTTTGCAATAGATACTGTAAAAGTTACCCTTTCTATAAAATGATTATAAGTTTTACTGGATTGGAAATCAACTTTTATAACGTTTCACCATCTGTCAGCAAAACATGTCATTTTTTTTTGGTTCTGTTTCCTTGAAATCCTGTCAGAATTCAGAAAAATTTCAATGGCTTTTCAATGATTGATGAACACCAAAACTCAACTTTATCCACCTTGTTTGTCATTGAACGCGGAGGGTCATGTGTTAAAAGTGACTACTGTAAAACTTAAATCTTGGAAAGAAAGCAGCTAATGATATCTGAAACTTTTTTCCTACCTTTCCAAAAAAAAAAAAAAAAAAAAGAGTTGGTCTGGCAGTAGAAACATTAACATGTTGGGGGGGGGGGGGAGGTTGTAAGAAACTGGGATAAACTAACTAAAGATTAATTTCAAAAAATGACTTGTTTGGAATCGTGATTTCTTAACATGAAAGGTTATAATATTGGGAATTTCAAGGGGAAGGGGGTCTCAAAAAGGAAACCATGAAGCTTAATTGGTCGTGCAAGTTTTCTGTAATAGCATAATTATTCCTGATTCATTGCAATTGAGTTGGATCACCAAAAGATACAGTGTACAATGTAAGACTTCTGATAATGGATTTAAAAAATCACTTTATTTAAGTATCAATGTATTTAGCGCTGAGCACTCATTAGGGATACTCTCCAGATCAAATTAGAATTTTGAAATGTTGGTTTTTCAGGACAGGGAAAAACCGGATTACCCAGAGAAAAATCTCTCAGAGCAAGGACGAGAACGAACAACAAACTCAACCCACATGACACCAAGTCTGGGAATTGAACTCAAGCCAAATTGGTGGAAGGTGAGTGTTGTCACCACTGCTCCATCCCTACTGCCCCCATGAAAAGTCGTTATAATTTGTTGTCTTATAATATTGTCTATTATTGCCTTATAAACACAAGCTGTAAAGTGGACAACAGAAAACCATACATCAAGAGCACTTTTGAGAGCCTTAACGGAGGCTGTCTAGCTCATCAGTGTATGACTATTGCAAATAAAAGTGTTACAACTGAAGTAAATAAATAAAAAGCAGCCTTGTGCTGCTGCAGTTCAAACCGGAACAATGTTGAACATTTCCCTTTCAAATGAGCAACGAGCAAAAAGGTTTAAAATAAATTTTGTTGCATGCATGTAATTGCCGTATTCTCTTTCTTAGGTATTTCCAAGTTTTAATTCGAAAGCATATACCTGTACATCTTATTTGTGACTCTCACATGTACAGCACATTGAAAATTACTTTCATAACAACATTAATATTTTTCATTTAACTACTGCAGTTATGCTGTAGATAACAATCCATTGTAAAATGAACGGTGTGCGACAAATGCAGACTGCAGATTTGCAGACCTGCAGACTTGCAGACTTGCAGACTTGCAGACCTGCAGACTTGCAGACTTGCAGACTTGCAGTCTTCTTGGACTCAACATACTGGCCTTTCCCAATTCATTTTAAAAATAATATTGTGTAACCTCCGCCATTCTACATCATGCGCTGTCCGCTAAGTACGCTTTAAGGCTACTTGGCTACTTCCACGGTTGTCCTTTATGAAATTTTTAAAGAGCTCAAATCTCGCGCAGGAATTTTTAAATTCAAACTAACTTTGGCATGGCGACCACTTGAGCAACACGTCTACATAATTTGTTTGCTATTTTAACTTTGAACTCGGATATCTCGATAACCAATTATTAATGTCTTTTGAATAACGCTGTGCAGCTAATTCGTCCTTGCCAGGCGTTCGATACCCGATAAATTCAATGCAACAGGCCTCGTTCGTCGGAGAGTTTACCCGATCCTGATATTTTAGAAAATAAAAAAATCACTAAAATTGTATTTTTGTCAGAACTTAGCCTTTGTTATGCTGTTTGCTATATAGTTTGACAAAATTTTCTCAAAACTAGCGCACGTAAGAATTTTATTCCTGAAGGACAATCGTGAAAGTAGCCAAGTATCAAAGCGTACCAAGTGGACAGCGCATGATATGGAATGGCGGAGGTTACATAATATTATTTTTAAAATGAATTGGGAAAGGCCAGTATGTTGAGTCTGCAAGTCTGCAGGTCTGCAAGTCTGCAAGTCTGCAAGTCTGCAGGTCTGCAGGTCTGCAGGTCTGCAAGTCTGCAAGTCTGCAAGTCTGCAGTCTGCATTTGTCGCACACCGTAAAATGAAGGTCTCGGTGAGAGAAAATATGATCAAGGCTCACTTGGAATTGTATATGTCAATACAGTGCATTTGTTTTCTTTATTCAACTGACTGACTGGCCCCACTATCACGAGAGAGCAATACAGGTAGGAAACAAAACATCTCGACTTATTGGCCCAGTTGGCCTACAGTTGTAAATTCATGTACGAAAAGAAAAGCCTGACATGTCAGTACGTAGTTTTACTTACCTTTAGCAATGCAAAACAGGCGATAAAGTGAGCTGTAAAGACTTGAAGCATTCAAATCAAAATTCAGGCAAATGGCGCAGTCTTGGCGGTAGAAACTAGTCTTTCCCCACCAACTGGGGACAAGCACCAGGCGATAGTGGATTGGACTTTCTGATGGAAGCTTTCAAGAAAGATCCTAAAACATAACAGTACACACACAAAAGTGAGAAGTGATCATCGCAGTGAATTTTCCAATTTATGCAATTGGAAATTAGAAGCCTGAAAAAAATTCAGGCTTCAACGTTGAAGCCTGAATTTTTTTTTTCAGGCTTCTAATTTCCAATTGCATAAATTGGAAAATTCACTGCGATGATCACTTCTCACTTTCATCTACATCCGCAGTTCATATATGAATCATTTCATATAATTTACATCATTTTGTGAGTCATGTTCGTGTGGCAGTTGAAAGACCCCCTTTAAGTTACCATACATAATGTAACGTTACTGTCCATTTCCTGTTGCTCAACTGGTATTTTCTTTAATCAGGGTTGCCGATACCATCACAGGCATCCCAAGCTTGCGTCAAGTGCTAGAGAGCGTGTAATAATTAATTACTGGTGGGTTGATGATGTTTAAACTTTCGTTAGATAAAATGAATAAACCTGACTACCTCTGGTGTATTCTTATGCGTTTGGGGGTTACTTTATTGTTTTATTCGTGAGAAAGTTTTAGTTACTAAAAAACTAAAACAGGGCAGAGATCCTTTTCTTATAGAATTATTAATAAATGGAATAATTTACCACCTGAAATTAAACTTAGCAAGTGCTTGAATAGTTTTGAGCAGAATTTAAGAAAGTATCTTCTAAAAGACTTTTTACGATGAGCTATCCTGTCACCAGTTTTTAGCTAGTTTTTAATTACTTAAATCAATTATCTGATCAGGAGGGATTTGCTGAAGCAAAGGCATGCTATTTAACTAGTCACTTGATAATGGAGTCACGATGACCCTGAAACGTCAAGCAATAAATTTTTCCTGGTTTTTTACATTAATTATCATTTTTAATATTATTTTAATTATGTACCATTTTTTTAACTTTTATTTCTTGATTATGATTGCAAATTGTCACTGAAAAACCCCTATGGGGAGTGTCAATAATGTATCGTTAGTATTGTATTGTAAGACGGAGTCAAGGCTATACACTTGGATTTTGACCATCATCTGCTTAGAGGTGGTTTGTGCCTCAAAAATCCATCCGAGGGGTGACTTTTTCACGCACAGTAAAGCCCCATGATTTGCAAACCTCGGTGAAAGCTTTATGATTCATGTTATTGAATAAAAGTTAAAATTTAGCACTATTTAAAGTTCAAAATCAACAATGTCTTATTCCCCATAAAAAGTCGTATAATTCATTTAAATTTCCAACAGTCGCCTGTAACCCAGTACTGCTGGCACCCAAAGGAGGGGTATCGAATGGTCCCATTCAATTTAAAAGTGCATGCAAAATTTGGCCTTTGTTCGAATTGCTTGCAAAAAAATACACGGGTACTCGCTTGCTCGTGCTTGCAAAATTTTTTCAACTGCTTGCAGGCTCCCATTCTCGTTAACATGTGCTCGATTGCTCGAAATTTCATTAATCCTGCTTTGTAGTTATTTTTTAAGGAATAATTAATTTGAGCGATAAGTCAACGGAAAACCCATGAAATGTTGCTTTAATTATTTTGATTAAAAAACTTAAGGCCTAGCCAAAAGAGGAGACATGTCTCCATGTCGCGCAGAAACTCGAAATGTAAGAATTCTTCTTGAAAGGCACCCAGACCTTCAGAGTTACTACTAGAGCTTGTCAGATCTGTATGGCCGTAATAGGTTAGATTCTAGAAGCCACCAAATAAATAAAGCTTCATTGCGTTGAATCTCTTTCAGTCAATCAGCAGGAGACCAGTTTGGCGAACATCGAAACCGAAGCCCGAAATGCTTGTTAGACCGAATGTCACGTTATTTACATTTCATAAGAACTATATAACCAAAAAAAAAAACCCTTCCATTTTAGCGTTGGGTTAGAAGGAGATGGAAAACTTTAGATCACAGACTTTGGATCTAGTAGGTCTCTTTGAGAGCTCTTGAAGTTCTTGAGCGCCAACCCTGATTGACTCAGGTATAGCTTCATGACGTAATTTGGCATCAAGCAGGGCACAATTGGCTGTAAGATGCAGGGACTGGTTGAACCGCCCTAGCTTTGCACCTATTGTTCTGCTTTGGAGGTGTCAGCCAGATTATTAGCTATAACTTGACACGAAAAAAACGTATCCTATTAATAAAAGAGAGATTCCAGCTGGCGGAAAATTTACGAAGTTCTCGAAGAGCTCGCTGCTCGCCATCTGTAGTTTACTAAAGTGCTTGCCACTCGTCAGCTGTATTTTCTAAAGTGCTAACTGCTCGCAAGAAAAATTTGACAACTGCTCGTGCTCGCAAAAATAAACACACTGCTGACACAGCGGCAAAATGAGTGCGCATGTTCTGGAGATTTGTGATTCAAGCGTGGATCGCTTATGAATGATCCACTCCAATCGCCAAATTCACACCTGTTACCACAATATTTTTTTTGTTGAATAAGGTATGTGATGGAGGAAGTTCAAAGGAACGTTTCCTGAAAGTGACAACCTTATCTATTTTGATTTGGGCTTATCCACGCGAAATGAGAACAAGCAATGGGAATTTTAAAAATACCACCATTTTGCCGAGTAAGATTGCTCACGCATGACAAGCACGTGCACTCATTTTGCCACTGTGTCCACAATGCTTGCATGCTTGTAAATGCTCGCAAAGACCATTCAATACCCCTCAAAGGCAATGACTTGCCAGCAATTAGCTATTACACAATCTGACTAGTGACACGATCTTGGGCTGCCTGTGATACTACATGTTTGTGATCGTATAGTATCATATTACTTCATGAGAGGACACAAAGGCAAAAGGCTGTAATGAAATCTTGTCTAAAAAGCTTTCAATATCAAAATTAATTATCAATATCAATATCAGCGTTCCTGATAAGAGAGGGATCTCACGTAAAACAAATCCAAAAATACCTGACCTCCAGACCCAACAAAATTTGTTAACTTAAAGGAGCATTGTCATAGAGATTTTGGTGTATGTTGGCCAAAACTGCACAATCATATAATTAACAAAGAATCCCTTCTCAAACGTGAAATCGCCCTAATAAGCCACTGGGAGGAAAATATGAATTGATTTCTCCGAGGAAGAACAAGCTATAATCAGTTTTCAACGATTTTCCAAAATACAGTCTTACCCGTGGTATGGCGGTGTACAAAGTAATTGAGCGTCAGTTGCAAGTTTACTGCAATCTCCTCACGACAAATAGGCCATTTTACCGTTGCTTACTCAGTGACCGGGCCTATTAATGGTGGCGAGGCTGCCGGTGACCTTGTATTGATACAGACCTCACTGCTTTTATCATGTAAATTGTGTTGTTGTGATGCAAACTAGCCTGCATTTGCATAAGAAAAGTAAAGAGATTTGTATCAAAACAAGGTCACCGGCAGCCTCGCTTCCAGCCATAAGCCAGGTAACACAGCAACAACTGTAAAATGGTCTATTGTAGTAAGCTTATATTTAACTCATTAATTCGAAATCAGTACAGCGTCACGCGAGAATGAATCTTACCTTTTTGTTACCGCTTTCTGCACATAAACAATAAAGGTTCGGAAACAAAATGACCTCCAAATCACCCGTTGTACCTTTCCATATGTCGTTCAAACAAATTCTTACCTTTAACGAGGGAAAACAGTGAATACAGTGAGCTACAATAGCTTCAAAACACGAAGACATGAACAAGTCGATATTGGACTCGATCAAACTAGTGTCCAGTTTTCTTGCAGTCATAACTTGTCACGCAACAAACTGGGCTCTAGTGGCCCTTTGACAGTCTTTTGCATCGCAATTTATTGACTGTTTTTGGCCGCTGTTGTGCCACTGCCAAGGTAAGAGAACTTCGATTTTAATAGGAGTTGGTTGCGCAGATACCCGGTATCACAGTGATTTTTGTTTCCCCGTGATATGTGTTCCCGCGAACACACATCTTTTTGTCACCATTGTTTTTCCTCAAATATGGCTGCCAGTGATGCTTGTCTCACTCTCCCCCCACCCTTCCCCTCCAAATTCTTCATAATTAAGCCCAAAAAGAATCATATTCACTTGGAATGCGACATAAATACAATGAAGGTCTTCTTTTAGGGTGTAATGAGGAGGGAAACGTATTTTCAATGTATATCTGTCACTGTAATACTAATGGAAAATGTAAAGTAACCAACGCAAAATGACGCATAATGAAAATAAGTCAAAATGTAGCACAGGTCGGTACCAGAAGTAGGCTCGATTACCAGCCGCTGTTCGGGGAAATGAGCCCGCACTCATCCCCCCGAAGGAGCTCTCTCTTCGGGGAGCCTTACAGACCGGACCCGGGAGATGGTGGAAATCGAGCCTATACCAGAAGTCAAAGTACTAAATCAGAGGATTATGGTTTCCATGTGACGTCACGGCGGCCATGTTGGTATACAGGAACAAAGAGATTTTTCTCCTCTGTGAGTTAACTTCCATTTTTATGCAAACTACGTCAACGAATATTATTTTGTTTTGTACGCTAACATGGCGGCAATGCAAACCACCTATGGGATTGCAGGGTTATTAAATTTGTTAAATTATTAAATCATTAAATTACATTTTGCGGCGTAAGAGCGTGTAATAATTTATTACTAGTGAGACGATGGCGTTTGAGTGCAAGCGGTATTGGGTTACAGGCAGCCGTTGAGAATTTAAACACGTTTTCGAATTGTCGATTCAAATATTAAATAACGCTAAATTTTATCTTAGCTGTTGAAAAGCGGATATAACAAAATTAACTATTGGGTGCGGTAAGTTATTGGGGCTTTCAAGACGCCCACTTCATTCTAAAATAATTAAAATAAGGCCCTGCAGGAGGAAGGGGCCAAATTTTCTTTATTTCAAACTCAGCTGAAACGTTCCCCGCCGCTGTTTCTTTACATTTGAATAAATTAAAATTTCCTAATCAGAGAGATTAATATTCCATTAAATATCAGCTCGAAGCCTCATTTAGCACTAAGCACAATGAGAAATTCCCTGCTAGCAGAGGTCTCTGATAGCAGTGAATACGAAAGCACACACTTTAATATAATTACTATTTCAAAGTAATTGGAAACGCTCAGGTCAAGCGGAGATTGGTTGTTCATTTTTGAACAGCTTTTGCTATGGTCGATAACATCGATAATTAAGGAAGCTGTCATCATTCTTTCCGGGTGATTAAAACCTTTAATAATGAACAGTCGTAAGTTTGACCACATCTTTGTCGTCAACTGAAAATAAAAACCCATTACCTACCCAAATAAACCCACCTGCGTTAAACTGGCAACATTTCATCGTGTGAATTTTGCCAAGGCGATTTTTGAAATACATGCAAAGGTCAATATTGGAGAAATTAAATATTACTGGATGTCAAAAAATAATAATAATAAAACAAGTTTTTGATAAATGAAGGATTATTTTTTCGTATGATTACTAATTTTAAAATAAAATCTTCATCATTGATTCTTAAACTCATTAATAATTCAAAAGCCAAAGACAAAGGAAATCATGCACCGTGGCGTGTTTGGATATTGATGAAAAACTCCTCGTTTTTGCACCCTTAATTTCCCCTACAAAATCAGTTTGTTTGAGAAGCTATATCAAACACTCGTCACACTGTTTCATCACAACATCAAAAACCTCGAAGTTCGTCAAAAATACTCCGCTTTGCGGTTCAACTCTCTTCTCGGTGTTTAATATGCGATGAAACACTGTGTCTCATCGGTTTGATATGACCTCGGTTGTTTGGGTTTTTTGTGTTAATCATAGTCATAAATAGCTTTTGTTACTGACGCTTCATATTAAACTGATGTAAGTGATATAAACAGCTGCTTACACAAAAATGTTATTCAGTAATACATTGAGGGTCGACGTTATTCAGTAGTCCAGGCGACTTTTCGCTTTTGCCATTCGAACCTTGCGACCTCTGAGCTTTATAGTACCAACTTTGTGGTAGAGAAAATGGCTGATGATCTTAGCTCGCGAAGTTTCTTCTTGACAGTTTTAGAAGCTGGCTCAATGATTGTTTTTAATGTCGTTTCTCTACTAGGCAACATTCTAGTTTGTATCTCGGTATACAGGAATACCAGACTCCGTACAACTACAAACCTTTACATCATCGCACTGGCTTTGAGCGATTTATCGTCGGCCATTTTCGTCATGCCTTTTGCGTCAGGGGTGCTGATTTCGGGAAGATGGCCTTTTGGAGAAACTCTCTGTGAAATGCACGCGTTTTTCAGTCTTTTTGTTGTGTACATTTCACCTGTAACCATGGGTCTGACAGCTTTTAACAGATACGTGAGGATATGCAAGTCTGACCACCAATATAAACTGCTATTTTCGCAAAAGAAGTCTCTCATTTTGCTGGCGTCTACGTGGATGATTGTAGCATCCTACATCTTGATTCCTCGTCTCGCTGATATTCAGAGGTTTCACTTCATGCCCGGCTATGCAGCTTGTTTAAATGAACATCTAAACAAAGTGAGTAGGATCATCCATTACTTCGTCGTCGTTGGCCTGTTTTTGGTAATTCCACTGGCTGTTACTATATTTAGCTATAACAAAGTTTTGAAAACGATTCGCGAACACAACGTAGGGACGGCACAAGCTCTTCACGCACAAGCAGGCCGGAATGCAAGCATCAGCTCACATGAAATTCGAATTTGCAGATCATTGTTTGTTATCGTGTTTGCGTTTATGGTGTGTTGGGTGCCAGCCTGGGTCATCACAATATTGACTCGCTTTCGTATTGCAGCGAACATACCACGAAATATTGAATTGCTTTGCGCTTTTTGCTTGAGTTTGTCTAACACCATCAATCCATTCATCTATGCGGGAATGAACCCTCTGTTCAGAAAAGAATTCCGAAAAATACTTTGCTGTGAATCTGGCCAGGTAATCCTGGACATTCCTGCAGCATCAAACGAAATACCAGTTGCGGTGTTAACGAGGTCACAAGCGGCAACAGAAAATAATGTCGGTCCGGCTCCTGAGCAAATCATCCTCAGTGATACTCACTCCTCATTGAAAGGTCTCAGTTAGTATTGATTGTTATTGATTGTTTTAGATAATCAATAACTGATTACGTTACAGTAACTGACCGAGGCTTTACTGCATTTGGTAACGTGGATACGCGCCATGTATCACAGATATTTTTACCCTGTGGTAATCCGATTGTACTCGGACGTCACTTTTGAATACTTGTAATGTAACATTGATTATTTTGAAGCAAATGTTGAACTATCCACACAAGGGTTACCATGTTAGGGCGCGTTTTTTTATTCACAATTCTGGAATGAGAATGACCAGAATGTAAAATGCGCGCGTTTTTCTATTCTGCATTCCTATTCCGGAATGGACAGAATGCCATTCCATCCATTCTGCTCCAAGGGGCAGAATGAACAGAATGTTGCGAATGAAAATCCAAGATGGCGGACGGCGAGATGAGCGCTGCGGATTCAAATACGTCTCTACCGGAGAAAAAATCAGGTTACACTTTTGGACACAATAAAACATTGCTTCTAATTTCATTGTACAAAAATTACGAGGTTTTTTTTTCAGTGATGTTTCGTACAAGAAAAGGGCAATTTGGCAAATGATAGTCGACGACATGAAGAAAAATGGCAACTCTCCGTCGACAGTAAACTGCGAGAACAGGTGGAAATGCCTTACATCTTCGTTCCGGGCAGACAATCCGAGTTATTCCTAGCATTCCGTACCAACCATTCTTATTCCAGAATTGTGGATAAAAAAAACGCGCCCTTAGTTTTGAAAGTCTGGAAAAAGAGAAAATCGAAGTTCGTTCAACATATTTGTATCCGGTCGACTTCACTTCTTACATTGACTGTCTAAACAAGATATTAGTAGTCTAAGTGGAAAGCGATCTCATAATGCTAAGATTAAAATAAATCATTAAGTCATAATAATTTATATATCTGAATAAATAAACTTGATGTAATTAAGCTAAGATTTAAGTATTCAATGAAAATCAATAATCAAAAATAAGATTAAATTTAGAAATACAGTTGACTATAAAAATAAGCGAAAAAACGGAACGACGTTTCGGTGTAATCTTGGCATATATAAGGTAAAGAATGTAACAGAAAAGATAATTTATACAGAAAGTAAAGGTGTGAAATAGAATTAATTAACTTAGGAATTAACGTTACTGTTCGGTGTTCATTCAGTGAGGTGTTATAAAGTGAGAGTTATGTCCGTTCACTGGGTAAGACAAATATAGTTTCGTGCGAATGGAGTCTGACTGGGTGTCTAGAATCGGTATCCACAGTGCCTTGCTCATTTCAAGAAAATTGAAATACTACCACTTTTTCCCATTATCAGTGTGTTTGTTTAACTCTTGATAATCATGATATAACTGGTAATACTCAGTTATAACAGTCTTTTCAATTCTGGTTCACGTGGTTTAAACGACTGCTTGTCACATTAATCTTGTGTCTTGTTTCTAGGGTCTCCTTATCTGCTGGTAAACAACGGGAAGGAGCCGGAGAGTTCTGGGGATGTGATTGATTTGAAAGTTGAAAGTTGTACTCGTACTCTAATCTGAAGGTTCCTATTTGTTCCATTAGAGATAGAAGTTGA
This sequence comes from Pavona decussata, assembly GCF_977016875.1. NCBI lineage: Eukaryota > Metazoa > Cnidaria > Anthozoa > Scleractinia > Agariciidae > Pavona > Pavona decussata. The sequence continues at coordinate 4,323,677 of NW_028145509.1, read as the reverse complement.
GTTGGTGAACAAGGAAACCCTCCTTTTTTTCAGTTATGTGAATAAAATTTAATTATTGATGAGTGGATATCCCATCAAAAAGACTACGTCTATTTAAGCCTATTAATCAACACACATGACCGTTGTCGTATTTGACACGGATGAGCAAATATTGGTTAGTTCATCTCACTAACACTTTAACTTCCCAAAAATTAATAGCCAGCATCCAGTCTGATCATTAATTTTTCAATTCATTGTTTTTTTAACATATCATTGAGGTTTCTATCTCTCATACAAGACTTGTTTCGCTTAAAGAAAAATCGGTCTGGCCTCAGTCAATTCAAATTACACTCTCTGAACAGTTTGCCACAAATACAAAAAGCTTCAAACTTCTTGGAAGGAAGTTTAAAATGCTTGGTCGACATGTACTTGGTAATAATGGAACAGGGCATTCAAATAATTCCCAACTTTCTCCCATGCAAACGACCACATTTTTGCAGACAAACGCAAAGATCTTTCATCTGAAATCCACTCATGCGAATCATCCATAGTTACAATGGCTACCCTTAATTAGTAGTTCAGTTGCCAGTAAAATGCGATTGATTTTAAATTTGGATGTGATGTCTTGAAACTATTTCCCACACTTGACCCCTGTGCACCATTTTTACCCCTCCAAATACAGACGGGGTACGTTTTAGTTCATCGGGACTGAATCTTTGGCTAGAAAGCTTTCACATTCAAACATTCGTAAATTAATCATTACTAGGCGGCTGATGATAAGAGCTTGACACTCTATACCTGGAGATAACAGTAAGAGCATAATTATAAACGAAAAACAATATGAAAAAATGAGGGTTGCTTTCAAGAAAGAAAGCAAATGGCAGCTTTTACTTCAAACATAATATCAAAATGTTGCTCTCCATTGGGTCTCCATGTAAACCTTTATTTTTTTTTTTTGTTATTATATATTATTTCACTTATGTTTGTTTCAGTAGACTGATTGATTGGAATCCTTTGTTTTTTGTTTTTGATTTTTTGTCTCCTTTTTTAAGTATCTTCCTCACAATGGCAACAGACCAGCATTGTTACTGACCATTACAGCGGATTGTGTTAACTTGTCGGCTCCAGACTCCTCTTTTCCCGCACTTAGTAGATGATGGACCGCTGAGTCGGTATCCACGGGCAAAAGAAAACAAACGAGTTGATCCATAGCCTTGATTGGACGAGAGGCAATGGGAAGGAGACACACGCACACCACTGCCCAGGGAATGAAGCTAGTGGCACTTGACTGGAAACGAAAAAAAAAAAAAGTTGTGACTGGAGAGCGGCAAAAAAAAAAAAAAAAAAAAAAAAAAAAAAAAATTCAACGCGCTCTTTTTGACATTTTAGCATCTCAGTTTACGATTTATTTCTAAGTGTCATGTTGCCTGAAAATACATTAATATATGTTTTCTTTTGTGCTGATTCGTATCTCTTATGCTTGGCAGGCTAATAGAATATTTTAAATTCAAAGTAAAGGAGTATGTAATAGCAAGTAGTTATTTGGAAAGTTATCGAGAGGAGAATGATTTCTAGTAATCTAATTTCTAGTCACCTCCTAGTGGTAAAAAAAACTAATCATCTTGATTTTCATTAAGTGATAAAAAAAGCTGTACGCCTAGCTATGATTATGAATAAAAACTGTCTGTTGGTCAGTTTGAAGGAAAGTATGTATATGCCTGTCTTTTGTTGAAAATACGCAGGTCATGTTAGTCATCGCAGGTGATTTTTTTTTCTTTTTGTAGCAATTTCTAATGTTTCCTCACCGTTGGTTTCACAGAAGTAATGAAGAGAACTGTGGCATGGTGCATCATTCCACTTTCCTGAAGGAGGAAACATGTACCCACAGTCCTCATTTCCTCCATAGTTATTCGGTTCACCTTGATTCCAATGACAACAAGAAGCTGTTTCCAGCTCATACTCGGGCCATATTTGACTGTGTGGTGCGTGAAGCCTACAACAAACACTGATAACCTCCTGCATCGCCAATTCCCCCAAATAGATAGCCTGCGAGCAAGCTCTCTTGGGGGTGGATCCTCTTTCCCCCTCCCACCCCCCACCCCCAAGAGAGCTTGCTCGCAGGCTACCAAATAGATAGATAGAGAGATATAGTGAGGCAATAAGTAACCACCAGATAGAATTGCATTTCGTGCAGTCAGAATGAAATACAGGGGACATTTGTCATACCAATGCTTTTTATAATCCCCGGGCTTTAATCGTTACGTTTTCACCTTTCGTTTAGAGACAGAAACCATTTGTACGCCCCTAATATGTATGTGACGCCGGGTCAATGACGGATCGTAATTTTCGGTATGATCTAGAATCTAGACCAGGGGGGGGGGGGGGGGGAGGGGGGTACTCTCTTATGCGATATTAACGGGGACGTGCGGCCCGATAGGGAATGGTTTTCAGGGTGTTTTGTCTTGAACAGGGTATCTATTTCATCACTTTCTGTCCTAAACAGGGTATCCCTAGACCTAATTGCTTAAACAGATTGTGATTGCCAGTGCAAACAGGGTGTGATTTAGGGTTAAATGTCTTAGAAAGGGCCTGAAAAATTTGAATTCTGTCAAACAATTTCTCTCAGTCAGTATAATTACATGACATGGAAGACTATTTGTTTAAACTCAATACCAATTTTTTTATATTTGAGGGTACCATTCCACCTTAAACGGGATAGGAGAATTGTGTCTTAAACAGGGTCAGGGTTTGAACGTCCGGGCCGCACCTCCCTACCCAAGCATCTGTTGAGTCCCCCCCCCCCCCCCCTCCGGATCTAGAGTAACGTTACGCGTCACGCGTACGTTTATATCCTTGTACGTTTTTCAATGTTTCGCTGTTTATATTTTTAAATGAAATTCAGGGGAGGCATTTGTTATTCACCTTTCATTTGAAGACAGAAACCGTTCCTACATTGATTGTTTTTCTATTTAACGTGAGACATCTTTATCTATCTTGGCCCGCGAGGTCATAGGCTGATTTAGTTGCCAAATTTTCGGTTAAACAAAGCTAACCCTGAGGCACTAAGGTTAGCCTAAAAAACACTCTGGTTAGCTTAAAGAGCACTCCTAGCACTTAGGTTAGATTAAATAGCTCCCCGGTTAGCTTAACGGTTAGCAGTTTATGTTGGGGTTGTTCATGCCTTGCATGCCTCGCATGTTTTGTTCATGCCTCGCACGTCTGGCTCGCATATTGTAAACACTCCTCACGGCCCGAAAACAAAGAACGCGACCGAGAATTTAAAGAATTTGATAACACGACTGAAAACGTAACTCGTACCCGCCGAGTACAAAAAAACGAGACCGAGAACAATAACTCGTGGCCCGAAGTCTTATCTCTCGGCCCAACGCGACCCCAAAAAGAAAAGAGAATTTGATAATGCTACCGAAACCTTAACTCGGTCCGCCTTACGGCCCGTGTAATAACTAACCCAAGATAACGCTCGAAACGGTGAAATAGGCTACAAAATTCACAAGGATACACCAGAGTGAGTCAGTTTTATTCATTTTATTGAATGAAAGTTAAATTTAGCGTTTTGTTAAGCGTAAAAATCGTCGGTATTTTATTTCCCATACAAAGTCTTATTATGCTTTCAAATTCTCAACGGCTGCCCGCAACCCAATACCGCTTGCACTCAGAGGTCATCGTCTCACTAGTTATTAATTATCACACGCATGGCGTCCCATACTAAACTCTGTAATTTTACGTGGTACATTTTTTCGAATAACTCGATTATGAGATATCGCACAGCCCCGTAGCTTTCACACGTTGTTTATGTATCACTCTTCTACAACATATCAATTTCTTGACTTTTAACAATCTATTGAATGGTTGAGGATTTCATTTTTTTACTTGCGTGACCATGTGTCTAGTGAAAACCACCGGAAGTGTTTCCCGGTATAGCTTGGCATTGAAACAATTGATAAAACACAAATGCACCATACTTCACACTGAAATAAACTTTAAACATATTGAATCCCTTGTAGGAAAAACACTCTCTAATCTTTTATCTTTCTTATCCTTTTGTGTATTTTCCATCCCCTGAAAATTTAGACAGCGCCGCCTGGAGTAATAAAAGAGTCAAGTTTTTTTCGCAATAATTGTCTCAGTCGCTGTATTAAGTAATTTGTGAAATACAAACAATAATCGCCATAGACCCTCAGAATTTTAGCCTAAAAGAACTCTGGACCAGTCTTAATATACTTGTAGCAAAGAAAAGTTATAACTATGGGTTTCGATAAGCACTGGCAAAAGGGTTAGGTCTCCGGAATTACCATATGTACATTACGGGAGGTTCGACTGTATACTTATTTAAAAAAAGATTTATCTCAGAGTGTTTTTTTCTCTCTAATTTCTTTTCGTTGGTCTATTCCACAACAAACTGTTTGCCTATTAATTCAATAATGTTGACAAAATGAGGCAGCAAATAATTTTATAACACGGGTATTGGACATGACTGGCAAGGAGACCAAGAAACAATAAACGGATTTTGAAATAGATTAGTCTGTTTCACTGTATGTATTTTTCCCTTCCCGAGATCCAGGCAGTCATCGATTCCAGTGATCAGCTTTCATTAAATTAAATGCAAGCTGAGATACCTCATTTTCAATCCCTTTTTCTCATACTTCAATATTGTTATTGCTTTCAAAGATTATAGTGGAGAAAATGTCTTTATCCCTTGATTATTTAAATTACCATTTTCTGAGGCAGAAATGAACTAAAAGGCAAATATAAGAATTCGAAGGCTTGAGACTATTATGGAACTTTAGGGATGAGAAAAAGGGAAATTAAAGATGACGAATAAAAGTGGTTTTGAGTTTCTTATGGGACATTAACAGATGTACCGATGGCGACAGAAGTTCAACGATAGGAAAGAAAACACGATCACTTATAATACATGCTAGCAATTTTGCTTAATGCTAGCGCTATTATGAGTGACTGTGTTTCCTTTCCTACAAATCACTATAAGTCGAAAAGGAAAAGTTGCCTCAGTACCCTTTTCAAATCTTTAAATTTCATTACTTAATTACAACTTAAAGACTTAAAGCATTCTTTCCAAATCTTTTGAGGGCAACTTAAAGATCGCTTAAGTTGTTCATTACCCGTCCTTCAAGTGATTTCTTAAAGGCCAAGTAAAGACATGTTTATGGGAAGTGTTCTTTAAGTGTACTTTATTGAATCTATAATCATTTCATCCCGTGATATATATCTAATTAATTATTCCGCGGTTAACGTGACCGCGGCCCGCTCCCGGAGCCAATCAGAATGTGGTATGTTCAGGATACCGCCTATTCATGAACAGAAAAAAAAGTTAAGTTCAATATTTATTAATTTTTTTTGTGAGCGGGTTTGCTGTTTTACGAGATATTGTCTTTCTTGAAGTGTTGACACGCCGTTAAACGTAATACTGCTAACCGCAAAGCAGTCTTTTGAGCTCAGTTTTTCAGTCCATTCTCTTTATTTCTTTAGAAGTTTTATTTCTTAGTCTCGTCTCGTTTTGCTTCATTTCAGAAAATTTAATTCTTAGCTAAAATAGTCGAACAAACTTCTTGCAACACTGTATCGTTGGTATAAACTACTTACAAACTTTTCTTGCGTACTTTTCTTACTTATTTTTGCGTCAATTTGTGACGCAAATTGATACGTGCCAATTTTCCCTTCTTGTTTTAGTTTCATACACCAATTCTTATCCTTTTTAGGTGAAACAACCTATATTGCGGTATCTTTCTCCAATTGTTTTTTTTTATTTCACTGATACTGTTTTCTTTTTACACGTTAATATTTTTTAGTGTTTCCACGGGGTTTCAGCAGGTTCCGGGTGAGTTTTGCGTTTTACGGTCATGCATCCACTCCGAACTTATTTGGAAAGGGAAAAAAATCCAGAAATATGTTAGCCTGATTAGTACGCTTCCTCGAGCAAAAACTTTGGCGACAGAGACTGTTTCAGTTCTTGAGCAATCATCGATCCAAATTCAAATACCAGATAGGCATGGATCCGGTAGAAATTGATTCATTTATTCGCCGCGATGGATTTACCTTGCTTTTTTGACTTTATTTCTGATGGTTGTAGATCTCTCTGCGAGTTTAGTTGCTGCAACGCTTCATGTTGACGAATCTCTCAAAAAGGAAGCAAAACTTGAAGTCGTCGAAATTATAGTCAAGTCAACGTTACTATGGAAATTCCATGAAGGACGCACGAGCTGCAAGTTTTCTTTCTTGGTGACAGCTCCTGTGGTTCCTATGTTACAACTGCCTTGGTTTGGTTGAAAATCACCACCTCAATTTTGTTTTCAAAATTTAATTTAAAGTTGAACTAATTTGATCTAATTTCGATTGTTTTAAGCTCTTTTGTTAGGGTCATGATAACAGAGCAAGGAAGGAACGTGTAGTCTTATGCTTCTTTTTGAACTTTTTTTATTTGTTCACACTATAAGACTTACAGCATCACTCTTTGAAAGTTAAGACGGCGACGAAGGATTTGGTCTCATTACTTTTATAACGTACAGGCGGGAACTGTCAATCAACTGTCAAAATCACGCCTGCCGTAAATTTAGGCTAACGCAATCAGCATTACGCAATAGTACTAAATACAAGAGAAACCATACGTTAAATAATTACATAACTGCATACTACAACGAAAGCTAAATAAAGAACACAACCTTCTCCAAATCTAGGTTGCTCCTTTTTTCATAAACTATCTTAATTGCTACGGTCTACAAGATCGAAAGTTAATTAATAGTACTGTACCTGTTGGTACAGCAGGTCTGGTACAATAGGTATCTCCGTTCAATAATCACTTCGAGATTAAAGGCTGGCTTCCATATGATCGCGGATCGCAGATCGTAATAAGGTCTGCGATCGTCTGCGATCATATGGAAACTACTTCTGCGATCGTCTGCGACCTTGCGATCGCGATCGCAGACGATCGCAGAAGATAGAACCATGTTTTATCTAAGGGCTGGTTTCCATATGATCGCGGATCGCAGATCGCAATAAGGTCTGCGATCGTCTGCGATAATATGGAAACCAGCCTTTAGATAGAACATGGTTCTATCTTCTGCGATCGTCTGCGATGATCGCAGACGGTCGCAGAAGTAGTTTCCATATGATCGCAGACGATCGCAGACCTTATTGCGATCTGCGATCCGCGATCATATGGAAACCAGCCTTAAAAGTCTTAGCACTAATTAGTTTACTAAATGATAGAGAGCAACTGGTACAAATTCAGCTTGAAACACGGCGGAATTACGCAAAAAAAATATAATAAAAACGGATACAAGAGTTTTTTCCAGTCAAGTTCTGGAAAGTCAAAACACTCTTTCCAATGAAAGTCAAAACTTCAATACGTATTGACGTAAAGTAAACAATCCGTTGTTATTTCTTAAAAACTAATTTGGCCGTATTTAATCTGTTGTATGCTTACTAGGAAACAGTTCAAAACAGAACTTTTGCTTCACATCGAATTGGTACCAGACGAAAACAACTTTTGATCAGCATAATTAAAATTCAGTCTACAAAAAACTATTAAGTGGAGAGTCATCAATTCACGCGGGTCCGACTGTACCACTTATAAAGCATAGTTATATTTAATAATCTAGCCTGTTCCAGGACCGGAAGTCAAACTAAGAAGGCAAAGTGTTAACTCGTTTACTAAAATGCAAAGTATAATGAACAAACCAATGCACTGAACTCATTATTTCAGCCGCAATATCTGGAGTAATTACCAGCAATGTAACCTGAATAAAGTGCAACTTCAACAAAAAAAAACAAAACAAAACAAAACAGTTTTTAAACCTTTACTTCGAAATGAGCGAATTTTAACCGTTTAACAATCGTTTGATGATTCGGTTCAAGCTCAATGTAACAAAACTGACTGTGGTCTTTGTTTGTTATTTAGTTTCTTAGTTCTTGTTAAATTATCTTTAAAGATGTGCTAAATCGACGTAAGCCCTCACGCTGATTCTCAGCGGTGAAGGACGAATCCCTTGGAACTCGCAATACTTGTAGGATCCGATCAAACTGATTGCAATTTTGAGGAAAGTAGATGAGAGTTTTTCAACACACAAGAAATGGGCAAAATATATTTTTCAGGTCAAAACGGCCAGAACATTTCAACGCAAAATTCTCCTAATGCTCTGATACTCTGCACGCCACTACGCTCGAGATCTCCGTATGGCTGATAAGAAGCTCGCCCACGGCCATTGCGCAATCTCAGTAAGTAATGGCGTGCTATGGTATCGGTCGATATGCACAATATGTCAACACAAAACCCTTAGAAATAGAAACGCGCACACTTTAATTTTTGAAATGATAGTATTCTCCAGCATTTTGGTAACATCATTTCTTAAGGGGATTTTAAAGAAGCCCTTTTTCCTTTGCGCGGATATCTAGTACCTCTTCTTGGCTTAATTCGCAGGAGAGTGCGTTCATCTCCTACAAAAGAAACAGAAATAAACTAAAATTAAATAAAAGAAATAATAATAATAATAATAATAATAATAATAATAATAATAATAATCATAATCATAATCATAATCATAATCATAATCATAATCATAATCATAATCATAATCATAATCATAATAATAATGATCATCATCATCATCATCGCCATCATCATCCCAGCTCATCCCAGATCTGATGTAGATAGACTCTATATTCCTAGAGACAAAGGCGGTCGAGGTCTGATGGCAGTGGAGACTGTAAGGTGAGAGGAAGAGAGCCTTTAAAAGTATGTAGAGGGAAAGGAGGATGTCATCATCTGCATCTACATCTACGCTTAATTAAGTCGGTAAAGTCGTGAGACATCACACCAACTTTTGTTAAAAGTAGATTTACATAATACGTATCTCGATAAAGGAAAAAAATTAAAATAAAAATGTATATAAATATGAGAAAAATAACATTAAATCCTACTTACTAGCTTTACATAACTTATTTCAAATAATTTGTTAGCATAGTTTTAGAACTTTGCAACGACACAGAATTTTCAATCCCTGAGGACAAAGAATTTCATTCGCATATGGATCTAGGAAAAAGAGAAAACTTAAAAACGTCCTTGCTAATTCTAGGTATTCACGACTTTTACGCGTTCTTGGTCTCACTATTAGACACTAGATATTTTTCTGCCTCAATGTCCATGAGATTAATTCTCAGTTATTGCACAGTAAAACCATGCATGAAAGAGGGGAGGGATGTGTCAGCAAAGGAGCTGAAGGTTGAACAGGAAACCAACAAGTTGGATGGATGGAGAGGGAAGGTCATACATAGACAACATGTAAGATATACAGAAGAGTTTGTAAGTCCGGAGAGTTGGCGGTGGCAGAAGCTGGGAGTCTGAAGATAGAGACGGAAAGTTTGTTAGCGGCTGCCCAGGATCAAGCAATTCGCACCAATTACAGGTAAGCGAAGCTTGAGAAACAGCCAGCATCACCCCTATCCAGGGTGTGCCAGAACAATTATGAGACAATAACTTAACACATTTGATGAGTGAGTTTTGCAAGATGGCACAGGCAGAATACAAGAGAAGACATGGCAGAATAGCCACAGGAGTTCATTGGGGCCTGGCCAAGAAGTATGGATTACCACACGCAGAGAAATGGAATGATCATAAGGCAGAAGCAGTGAGCGAGAACGAGGATGTAAAACTGCATTGGGACTTATTCAAACGGATGAAGTGATTCATGCCAGAAGTCCTCGTGAGGAAGAAACATAAAGAGTGCATGATCATAGATGTTACAGTCCGTGCAGATTCTTGGACTTGGAGCAAGGAAGAGGAGAAAATAGACAAGTACACAGAATTCGCATGAGAACTCAAGAGGATATGGAAAGTACAGGCAAGGGTGGTATCAGTTGTGATTGGAGCTTTGGGAACCATTACCACGAGACATAAGGATTTCCTACCAGACCTGGGGATTCATGTATCATTTGAAACAATCCAGAAAGCCAGTTTGCTTGCAACAACACACATTCTCAGGAACGGGTTCTGTTGTACAAGGGAAAGGCAACAAACAAGGAGTGAATGGCCTTGTTGTGACGGTCTTGTGGCAGTTGGTGAACTAGACTCCGATCGGCGGTTTCCGGTCCAAGCCAATTACCTCAACTGGCGATAGAGTTGTGATGTGCCATAATAATAATAATAATAATAATAATAATAATAATAATAATAATAATAATAATAATAATAATAACAACAACAATAACAATAATTTCTGATGAGAAACGATTTTGAGAAACATTTCAACAAGAAAATTAACGATAATAAAATAACATGACGTTTCGACGACTTCATATCGTCATTGTCAAATGAGTAAAAATGGAAATAACGGAAACGCATATTTATAGGTATTGAAAGTGAGAAAATAAATGCTTTCATGCTAATTTATTTTCTCACTTTCAATACCTATAAATATGCGTTTCCGTTATTTCCATTTTTACTCATTTGACAATGACGATATGAAGTCGTCGAAACGTCATGTTATTTTATTATCGTTAATTTTCTTGTTGAAATAACAATAATAATAATAATAATAATAACAACAACAATAACAATAATAATAATAATAATAATAATAATAATAATAATAATAATAATAAGAAGAAGAATATTAATAATAATAGTAATAATTTAAGTATAAAACACTGCGATAAAATTGAAAAGTTAAAAGTTTCAAATGCGACGACGTTTTGACGTTTGTTTAACGTCATTATCAAGTCAAGAATGATTGAAATAAGACGACTATAAATGTAAAAAGAATTGGTAAGAGACAAAAAGCAAAAATATGTGATGATAACGTAATAAGGTATTCACACGCAGAGTCACGAAAAGATTTAGGCGCTAATAGAGTCTTTCTGAGTATTTAACTCTGATTTAACTCTGACTGATTTGGATGATAAACAATTCTCTGTTCTAAAAAAAAAAGCAGATCAAAGTTTGATTGCATAATTTATGAGATGTTGTTCAATAAGGAATTGAACACTGAGTTAAATACACTTGTTCGACAGCGTAGTTGGATTAGTTATTGATACTACATTCACTTTCAGAGATGTTACTGAATGTTTTCCAGATTTTCGTGAAGTAAGTTCATTTACAGTCTGCCAGGTTGAACGAACTTGAGCTGCCTATGGTTCAACAGAACATAAAACAGTTATGGCAAATATAGACGCATGAACAATGCATTCAGACTAACCTGTGGAATTATTATTTCTCCGGCACTACATGAGCTTCGGTACATTACGACCTCATATGGGTACGAACTACCTGTTGTATCCTACGGAATAAAACCGAGTTAGTTAGTTAGTTAGTTAGTTAGTTAGTTAGTTAGTTAGTTAGTTAGTTAGTTAGTTAGTTAGTTAGTTAGTTAGTTAGTTGGTTAGTTTGTTAGTTAGCTTCTGATTGGTTGCTATTTCGAGCTCCCGCAAGCTTTGTCGGGCAGAAGTGGCTAAACGATCAAACATTTCCTCGTGAAGAAAAAACGTGGAAGGAAAATGTTTGATCTAGACCAAGCGTGGAAAGCATTTAAATGCAATGTTGAGAGAGGCGGCTAAATCAAACGGTTAAACATGCTCTTCCAACACGATGATGGACGAAAATTTGATTGTTTAGACGGGGTAATATGGCTTGAAAATTGGAGATACCTTGTGGTGTGGAGGAATAAATGAAGTCTACATCGCCTTTCACCAAAGGAAGACCAAGGTCATTATTTGATAACATTAACGTCACGTCGACTTATAGCCTTCTGTTATCGAAAAATGAGATGTAGCAGCCAATGGTTGCACAGAACATAAAACAGTAATTGCAAATAACGACGCACAGAAATGTTCGATCGTTTAGACGGGGTAATATGGCATTCGGCTTGATAACTGGAGATACCTTGTGGTGTGGAGGAATGAATGAGGTCTACATCGCCTTACACCACAGGAAACCCAAGGTCATTATTTGATAACATTAATGTCACGTCGACTTATAGACTTCTGTTATCAAATAATGAGATGGAGCTGCTTATGGGTGCACCGAACATAAAACAGTAATTGCAAATAACGAGGTACGCAAATGCCTTCCTACTCACTTACCATTAAACTAGAAGAACCTTCATTTCCCATATAATTGCGCTCCATCTAAATAATACGTATAAAAGTAAGCAAAGTAAATGAACTAAGAAATTCAACTAGAAAGCCCTCAAAGGCAAAAATTACTTCGCAAACAATTTTCTGAAAATGTTACTTCATGTCCTATGGTATCGCGTAACCTTTCGCCTTCGGTTTGCGAAACTCTCTGTTCCAATACCTTCAAATCACTCTCTATTTAGGCTTGATGCTCAGTCATATTTTCATCCGAATGACTGTTGTTTGTTTTAAGCTGTTGTTATAAGTATGATTTTAAAATCATTTTGGTGAACGACAACGACGCACAGAAATGAACGATCGTTTAGACGGGGTAATATGGCATTCGGCTTGATAACTGGAGATACCTTGTGGTGTGGAGGAATGAATGAGGTCTACATCGCCTTACACCACAGGAAACCCAAGGTCATTATTTGATAACATTAATGTCACGTCGACTTATAGACTTCTGTTATCGAATAATGAGATGGAGCTGCTTATGGGTGCACCGAACATAAAACAGTAATTGCAAATAACGAGGTACGCAAATGCCTTCCTACTCACTTACCATTGGACTAGAAGAACCTTCATTTCCCATATAATTGCGCTCCATCTAAATAATACGTATAAAAGTAAGCAAAGTAAATGAACTAAGAAATTCAACTAGAAAGCCCTCAAATACAAAAATTACTTCGCAAACAATTTTCTGAAAATGTTACTTCATGTCCTATGGTATCGCGTAACCTTTCGCCTTCGGTTTGCGAAACTCTCTGTTCCAATACCTTCAAATCACTCTCTATTTAGGCTTGATGCTCAGTCATATTTTCATCCGAATGACTGTTGTTTGTTTTAAGCTGTTGTTATAAGTATAATTTTAAAATCATTTTGGTGAACGACAACGACGCACAGAAATGAACGATCGTTTAGACGGGGTAATATGGCATTCGGCTTGAAAACTGGAGATACCTTGTGGTGTGGAGGAATGAATGAGGTCTACATCGCCTTACACCACAGGAAACCCAAGGTCATTATTTGATAACATTAATGTCACGTCGACTTATAGACTTCTGTTATCGAATAATGAGATGGAGCTGCTTATGGGTGCACCGAACATAAAACAGTAATTGCAAATAACGAGGTACGCAAATGCCTTCCTACTCACTTACCATTGGACTAGAAGAACCTTCATTTCTCATATATTTGTGCTCCATCTAAATAATACGTATAAAAGTAAGCAAAGTAAATGAACTAAGAAATTCAACTAGAAAGCCCTCAAATACAAAAATTACTTCGCAAACAATTTTCTGAAAATGTTACTTCATGTCCTATGGTATCGCGTAACCTTTCGCCTTCGGTTTGCGAAACTCTCTGTTCCAATACCTTCAAATCACTCTCTATGTAGGCTTGATGCTCAGTCATATTTTCATCCGAATGACTGTTGTTTGTTTTAAACAGTTGTTATAAGTATGATTTTAAAATCATTTTGGTGAACATGCATGAGCAAATGGAAATAACTTTGATGTCAGTGGTGTTTACAATTCCCATTGTACTTCGATGATACACAGTAGCTTCTGGCAGCATCAATAAGGATAATTATCTACCTACCAAGAAAGTTATTTTTTTCGATGGACGTAGCAGACCATTGCAGCGATTAAAAACTATTCAAAAAGGTTCGTCTGTTGAAGAATAGCAGTCAGCAAAATAATGTGACTGCATCTCAGGTGACGTGACTTAGTGGATGACTAGATTATGACACGTGGTATATTAAATTTTCCCGTTTATTTACTGACTTATCACTTGCTTAAGTGTATACTGACAAAATTGTTTTTTTGTTTTTTTTACTGTTTGCAGTTTAAAACTATACCCCACTGACATCCCTTATCTAGCTACATCATGCAATTTGTCTGAGCTAAAAGTCATTATAGCTACTGTCACTCGTTCATTAATTATTAATGACGTACTCGTTTGTGTCATGTCAGGAGCCCATTACCCGGAGCGTACAACTTCCCTATATTTGTGAAACGGCGTTTGCTCAAGTAGTTTTATTTTTAGATACGCCTTTCCCGCGATAATTACTGTTTCCGGTGACGTCCGCATTGAAACATCTGATTTTAAAAAATGGCGGCGAAGCTACGATTTTTTTTTGTACTTTATTCCGTTCTCCACTTGTCGTTTTCCATCATGCCAATTTACCCTTCCATCAGATGGCCTTCCCACAGTACCATGCGTTTTATTTTCATTTTCAACATGTGAAGTTGCTGCCCACCTTTGCATAAGCTTATCTCTGAGTGCGAATATACGCGAGTCTCCCTTCGATATATTGCTCTGACAGTTTTCACAATGGTCAAATAGGCCTTAAATAGTATTGCAAAACAATGAAGAGGTCCGATCGAAACCCATGTTTCCTATTGCCCATGATCAGGATGTAGAAAATCCTTTTAAAACAAATGAACCCCGTTTAGAAGTTGAAGAGTCAGTTAGTTCGTCTCCGGCGGCCGAGGAAGGTCCGGAGGGTCACAACAATTCTTTAGTCTACAAGAGCGCTTCGGTAAAGAAAGCCTTAGGACGAAGCCTAGAGCTCAGCAAAGAACTAAAATTTCTGCAGGCGGCATCGAAGGAATCTTCACTGAAGAAAATTATGGAAGGAGATGAATGTCTGCGGGAATGGAGTCAAATTGTAATTTATAATAAGTCCGATTTACGAACACCGCCGGTGAAATCACGAGCGGAACATTCAGATTACCAGAATGTTTTGCATTGTTTTGCAAAAACAAACACTAAACACTTGTTAGAAGAAATCGCTGAAGCATCTTAGAGACTCGCATGACAGTTACCGACTGTCTTAGCTTTTAATATCTACCGAATGCGAGCTTACTCACAAAACAATGGAGATAGAACATAATACTTGTCTTTCAGTCAGGATGCAACGGAGCTGAAAAGAAAAACTGTAAGAGGCCAAACCTCTCGAAAGCGAGAGACAACAATGATCAACTTTGTAAAGACGTGGAGCTATTAGACTTTTGTATACGTGATAAACGAACACCCTGCAATCTCAACGTAGATAAATAGCACGTGCATGAAATCACGAGTAACGAATTCGACGGATCCTATGTCTTCATAGATGACATATATTTAGCGCTTTCTCCTAAAGACGCGGATTTATTGGACTCTTATATATGTGATAAACGAACATCCTGCAATCTCATTGCAGATAAGCATGAAATCACGAGTTACGAAATCCACATATCCCATGTCTTCATAGCATGTCTTCATAGCTGTCTGATATCTTGCAGTTAGTCTGAGCCGGTAAGCCTAAACAAATGCCACAGAGATACCATGCCCAATGGCATATGAAAAACTTCTCCTAATGGCTCAGAAAATAGAGATTACTTCATGGAAAGCGTGTGCGTACGGGATTTTCACACGAGTTGGTGAAGTATCTGAAATCGAACGAGTGAGCGCAGCGAACGAGTGAG
This sequence comes from Pavona decussata, assembly GCF_977016875.1. NCBI lineage: Eukaryota > Metazoa > Cnidaria > Anthozoa > Scleractinia > Agariciidae > Pavona > Pavona decussata. The sequence goes on along the minus strand of NW_028145509.1, from coordinate 4,308,081 downwards.
ATTTCTGATACAAAACCAACGAGTGTGAAAATCCCGTACAAAGCGCTTTCCATGATGTAATTTGTTTATTTTATACATACTGAGATTTTTCTTATTTAACCAGCTTTAATTGGTTCTCTAAAATAATTACAAAACTCCTGTATTAACTTCTCTTCGTTTTTACTAAAATCGACATGTAAAAATATCACCAATCAAAAATCATGACTGGTGTAAAGGATAGCAAACATTTCAATTCTTAATTAAATAAGGAAATAGCAAAAGAAACAAATCCAAAATTGGTAAAGCCAATAAAGTTCAGTTTGTCACTGCGTAGGGCTGTCTTCGTCTGACGATTCAAACACGCGCTTGATGCGTTTGTGTACTTTCATTATAACAATAAAACACTTGACAGCTATGTGTACATGTTTACCAAACCTGTTCAGCGCGGATGCGTTTGTGTACTTTCATTATAACAATAAAACACTTGAGAGCCATGTGTACATGTTTACCAAACCTGTTCATTAAGCTCTTTTGGCGGGATTTCCTCGATTCTTCTGCTTCCATTTTTGGAGTTGAGAAACTCAGTCAGCAAACTTACATCTCTTCGTGTCTTTGAAAGAGTGTTCTTGTTTTTTTTGGTCTTCGATAAACTTGTCTATAGGTTTGCCTAGAGACACAAATCTTCTTGATTGTTCAGCCATCCTCAAAAATACCTCCTAGCTCTTGATAAGTTTGAATTACGAACAACTCGAGTACACCGAAAATATTATCTTGTCAAACTTGCCCGACAAAGCACACCCGCGATGACCGCGAAAAAGCCCGCGAAAACACAATTCGCTTAAACCGTGGTTTGTGATTGGACGAAACGATTTTTTCACGTGTGAGAAACTTGTTTCGCCTCTCTGATTGGTCGAAGTAAAATCCGAAACGCTTTATCACACAGCAAAATTTGATGCGAAAATCTCAGTATATATGAAATAAACCTCCATTCAGTATATTTCAGTTTTTCCATTTATGATCAAGAAAAACATCATTAAGCCGAGCTAAGGTACCGTTGAAGGCTCTATTACAAATCTATTTGCGAACTGCAGGAGTCGCGTTGGCCCGTCAACATGTGGACAAGTCATTCTAGTTACGTATTAACAGTCTCTTACGCATGTGATTGGTTACCCAAAACTAATTCGCGTGAAAAGCTAGTTTAAGAATAACTCTACTTGTGAAAACGCCGTTTCACAGACTCGGTATGAAAGGTGTACGCTCCGGGTAATGGGCTCCTGGTCATGTATGTCATTGTTTTACTTGATAAGGAGGATTTGACTCAAACCCTTCGGTAATCTGGCATTCGGCTTGAAAACTGGACATGCTCTGTGGTGTGGAGGGATTAATGAAGTCAAGATCGCGTTACACCAGAGGAAGCCCAAGGTCATTATCATAGACCCCAAGTTTGAGAACCCGAAATGCTGGTCATATGTGTTGTTAAGAGCGCCGCAGGCGCAAGCAGCAAGCGCCGAAGACGCAAGCTTCTAGGGGGGTCTGGGGGCATGTCCCCCTCCCCCCCCCCCCCAGAAATTTTTGAAAATTAGGGTCTCTAAAATAGCCATTTCGTGCAATTCGTGTAGTTTTTCAACATGTTTTACGAGCCATTTATTTGTTATTTGTAGGAATCACGGCATGAAAATTAAGATTCGTTTAGAAATTGGCTGATTTTATCAAAGATTCAGAGCTTGAGCACAAATGCGGGTTTTTACTCAGTCGCGGCGGGTCAGTGGGTTTAAACGTTCAAATGCGGGCCAGACCCGCCTGGCGCGGGTCACTTGGGGTCTAGGTCAATATTTCATAACATGAACGTCCTGTCTAGTCATAGTGTAAGACACTCGCTTGACTCATCAGAGAGACCGGCACCAGGAATCTTTGGGGTAGCTCTTCTTTATTCTTAAAGGAACTGGTTCTTAACTAGAACGACTCGACGACAATTCTACAACTATTCAGTTCCATTCTACGTCTACTCTACAAGTTATCTAAGACTATTCTACTTAATTCTACATCTTTGTTACATCTCTACTACATCTACTCTACAAGTATCACGCCTTACTATATAGTGCGCTGTAAACATGTTTACGACTGTAATTCAACCAACGCCAGATGGTCCCAACCAGAGATGAAAATTGGTTTTGCCAAAATACACTAACAGGAAAGAACAACATAACTGTTCTAAGAAAATAGATAGAAAGGGAAACCAATCAGCCTGATAAAATCCTAAAGTGTTTTGCCTTGATTTCAACCTTCGAGGAGGCCCAAGCCAAGGTTAAAGGCCCAGCACAGCAATTAACTCTAATCTTTGAACAACAGGAAAATGTGAAAATATGAGATATGTCCAGAAATGCAGGCAATGGCGAAAATGGCAATTTTGACGATATGTCGCCAAAGGTTGAAATCCAGTTGAACGAGCTCAAGAGAAGGGTACCAACAGAGCGGCGAATTCGACGGATTCGATGAATTTGGCGAATATGGCGATTGTGACGATATTTCGCCAAAGTTGAAATTCAGTTGAACAAGCTCAAGAGAAGGGCACCAACAGAGCGGCGAATTCGACGAATTCGATGAATTTGGCGAAAATGGCAAATTTGACGATATTTCGCCAAAGGTTGAAATTCAGTTGAACGAGCTCAAGAGAAGGGTCCCGACTCGACGAATTTGGCGAATATGGCAATTGTGACGATATTTCGCCAAAGTTGAAATTCAGTTGAACGAGCTCAAGAGAAGGGTACAAACAGAGCGGCGAATTCGACGACTTTAGCGAAAATCGCAAATTTGACGATAATTCGCCAAAGGTTCAAATTCAGTTGAACGAGCTCAAGAGAAGGGCACCAACAGAGTGGCGAATGGGACGAATTCGACGAATTTGGCGAAAATGGCAAATTTGACGATAGTTCGCCAAAGATTTAAATTCAGTTGACGAGCTCAAGAGAATGGTACCAACAGAGCGGCGAATTCGACGAATTCGGCGAAAATGGCAAATTTGACGATATTTCGCCAAAGGTTGAAATTCACTTCAACGAGCTCAAGAGAAGGGACGTACCAACATAGCGGCGGATTCGACGAATTGGGCGAAAACAGCGATTGTGACGATATTTCGCCAAAGTTGAAATTCAGTTGAACGAGCTCAAGAGAAGGTACCAACAGAGTGTTGAATTGGACGATTTCGACGATTTTGGCGATTGTGACGATATTTCGCCAAAGTTGAAATTCAGTTGATCGAGCTCAAGAGAAGGGTACAGACAGAGCGGCGAATTCGACGACCTTAGCGAAAATCGCAAATTTGACGATATTTCGCCAAAGGTTCAAATTCAGTTGAACGAGCTCAAGAGAAGGGCACCAACAGAGTGGCGAATGGGACGAATTCGACGAATTTGGCGATTGTGACGATATTTCGCCAAAGTTGAAATTCAGTTGAACGAGCTCAAGAGAAGGGTACAAACAGAGCGGCGAATTCGACGACTTTAGCGAAAATCGTAAATTTGACGATAATTCGCCAAAGGTTCAAATTCAGTTGAACGAGCTCAAGAGAAGGGCACCAACAGAGTGGCGAATGGGACGAATTCGACGAATTTGGCGAAAATGGCAAATTTGACGATAGTTCGCCAAAGATTTAAATTCAGTTGACGAGCTCAAGAGAATGGTACCAACAGAGCGGCGAATTCGACGAATTCGGCGAAAATGGCAAATTTGACGATATTTCGCCAAAGGTTGAAATTCAGTTGAACGAGCTCAAGAGAAGGGTCCCGACTCGACGAATTTGGCGAATATGGCAATTGTGACGATATTTCGCCAAAGTTGAAATTCAGTTGAACGAGCTCAAGAGAAGGGTACAAACAGAGCGGCGAATTCGACGACTTTAGCGAAAATCGCAAATTTGACGATAATTCGCCAAAGGTTCAAATTCAGTTGAACGAGCTCAAGAGAAGGGCACCAACAGAGTGGCGAATGGGACGAATTCGACGAATTTGGCGAAAATGGCAAATTTGACGATAGTTCGCCAAAGATTTAAATTCAGTTGACGAGCTCAAGAGAATGGTACCAACAGAGCGGCGAATTCGACGAATTCGGCGAAAATGGCAAATTTGACGATATTTCGCCAAAGGTTGAAATTCACTTCAACGAGCTCAAGAGAAGGGACGTACCAACATAGCGGCGGATTCGACGAATTGGGCGAAAACAGCGATTGTGACGATATTTCGCCAAAGTTGAAATTCAGTTGAACGAGCTCAAGAGAAGGTACCAACAGAGTGTTGAATTGGACGATTTCGACGATTTTGGCGATTGTGACGATATTTCGCCAAAGTTGAAATTCAGTTGATCGAGCTCAAGAGAAGGGTACAGACAGAGCGGCGAATTCGACGACTTTAGCGAAAATCGCAAATTTGACGATATTTCGCCAAAGGTTCAAATTCAGTTGAACGAGCTCAAGAGAAGGGCACCAACAGAGTGGCGAATGGGACGAATTCGACGAATTTGGCGATTGTGACGATATTTCGCCAAAGTTGAAATTCAGTTGAACGAGCTCAAGAGAAGGGTACAAACAGAGCGGCGAATTCGACGACTTTAGCGAAAATCGTAAATTTGACGATAATTCGCCAAAGGTTCAAATTCAGTTGAACGAGCTCAAGAGAAGGGCACCAACAGAGTGGCGAATGAGACGAATTCGACGAATTTGGCGAAAATGGCAAATTTGACGATATTTCGCCAAAGATTTAAATTCAGTTGTACGAGCTCAAGAGAATGGTACCAATTCGACGAATTCGGCGAAAATGGCAAATTTGACGATATTTCGCCAAAGGTTTAAATTCACTTCAACGAGCTCAAGAGAAGGGACGTACCAACATAGCGGCGGATTTGACGAATTGGGCGAAAATAGCGATTGTGACGATATTTCGCCAAAGTTGAAATTCAGTTGAACGAGCTCAAGAGAAGGGCACCAACAGAGTGGCGAATGGGACGAATTCGACGAATTTGGCGAAAATGGCAAATTTGACGATATTTGGCCAAAGATTTAAATTCAGTTGTACGAGCTCAAGAGAATGGTACCAACAGAGCGGCGAGTTCGACGAATTCGGCGAAAATGGCAAATTTGACGATATTTCGCCAAAGGTTTAAATTCACTTCAACGAGCTCAAGAGAAGGGACGTACCAACATAGCGGCGGATTCGACGAATTGGGCGAAAATAGCGACTGTGATGATATTTCGCCAAAGTTGAAATTCAGTTGAACGAGCTCAAGAGAAGGGTACCAACAGAGTGGTGAATTGGACGAATTCGACGATTCTGGCGAAAATGGCAAATTTGACGATATTTCGCCAAAGGTTGAAATTCAGTGGAATAGCTGATTCGGATGCGAAAGAAATCTCAAGCTCATCATCTGGTTATGACCAAATTATAATTCTTGCTCTACACCTGATGCCTCGATGTTTCTTGACCACCCTCCCTCATGCTTTTTATAGACCAGTCTCTTGTGTAGTTTGACTGACTTAGATTTATAAATATAATCTCATGTCAATCACAACAGTAACAACTTGCTATTTAAAGCCAGCCTCTTATAATCATTTTTTTTTTACTAAAGCTACAATGCAAATGATTTGTAGAAATTGTGAATTCTCAATTGTGCATGCATATTATAAACGTCAGTAAAATAAGTTTATAATTATTATAAACGTATAGCGTATTTATATTTTGGAAAGTAGACCCTCTATAATACATCTCTTATCAGCAATATACAAAAGAATTAAGTTATTAGTGACATTTATAGTTTGCATTATTTTAACAAATTTATGTGAAAATGCCCTGAAATGAAATAGTGACCTCATTTAAATAGGGAAAATGGCGGTGGTCTTGTTTTTAGAACATGTGAAATGTATCTCAATAGACCTATTCAGCTAACGCAATGCTGTCCATAAAATTTTCAGTTCTAAGTATTTCCATATCATTTAAATGGAAACGCTACATTATAATGCAAATGCAACAAACAAGTTTGATACCTAATCATGTTAGAAGAATCCCTGTGCAGTTTTTTTTGAAAAATATTTTTTCGTTAGGGAGAAATTGACATTTTTGCAAGAGAGGCTAAAAATGCTAATTTGATAGCTTAAAATTATGCAAGTTTGTCGATATCTAGAAAATCGAATAAGCTGTATATAATCTTTCTGATTTTATTATCTTCAAGTATGATATCTCTTTGTATCTCAGGCAGATGTTCAGGCTTTTACAATAAACTCTAAATTTCTGGTAGATTTTTCAAAAAGACGTGGTTTTTATGAGTCAAAAAGTACTGTATAAACAATGGAATGTTTCACCCGGGCCGATACAACAGATTGACTTTGTGGTTTATGCTAAAGAACGAGGTATACATGCATTATTTTCTTGGGTTGAGTTTGGTACACGTTAAGATAACTATTGTCCCCCAATGTTACTTGTGAACTCACCTTAAATAACGAAGTATACTTGTCTTATTTTTTTGGCGCTGTTTGGTGAAGGTGACGATTTTTATTCCAATGTCTGGAATTTGTCATATTTTCTACAACTGTAATATTACTCCATCATCATGATTGGCTTTCATATGTTTGGCTAACTTGCATACATTTGTCAATTTGACAAACTTTGGCCAACTTTTTTCACATTTTCCAGAATCATCTAATCCGCCAATATGGCAGGCTTCCATGTGTTAAGCTTAATACTCGGGTTGAAGGCCACTTATTTCCAGAAATGTAGGGTCTTTGGCCATTTGCCCTTGGTATCCTTGTCCAGGGCCGTAGCCAGTATGAGGCAAACCGAGGCAATTGCCTCAGTCATTGTTGACAAATTCACAAACAGTTAAATAAGTAAAAAAAAATGTTAACGCAACATGATATCATGTTGAATGATAACGAGAGGCAGGCAGTGCCCTGAATTACAGATGAGAAAAATTAAGCAAAAATTCATGCTAACCAGGCAGCGGCTTCCCAAAGAAAACTGCCTTGTTTTCATGTGTTGTTCCGCCATTTCTCGAGTCTTCTGTCTTCTCTGATCTGAGTGAGAAAAATCTATCAAAATGCAACGTTCTATAAACAGCTTTTTTTCAAAGAAAGCAGAAAGTAGTTGCTCTCATAACATGCTTTCAGTTCTTCTCAATAATCGAACCAAAATTTAACCTTGTTTTGGCATTACTAGTATTCAGCGAAGCAACTTTGTCTTTCATTCCATCTAGTAGAGATGGTGGTGTCAGTGAAGAAGCCACCGGAGATGGTCGGAAAGAAGTTAGAGAGGCAAAAACCGGACAGGCGGCAGCGCCACTAAGTACAGGAAGCTGTTCGTGCTAGCCCAGCTTAAGCGCTCTCCACAGGTTGAAGACCAGGTGCCGCTCATCGATGGGCTCTAACAGGCTGAATGGCCTTGCATTAGCCTACGTCCAAAGCGAAATCCCGGTGGACGCGCTCGAGCCTCTACAGCGGTGGGATGCTAGTGGGCAGAGGCGAATCGCGCTGGCATTTAACAGCTAACTTCGTTACCACTTAGAAACGAAAATCCTCAAATGAGAACGGCCGAGACCAGGTTTTATGAGCCTGCGAGACTGAGCACCCCCTCTCCCCCCCCCCCCCCCCCAGTAAATCCTTCTTTTCACGAAACCTCTGGTCAGGCAAACCTGGTTTAGGTCGTTGTTATCTAAGGCCTTCCTATAGAAACAAACCGCCAGCAAACACATTAAACAGCTGCATACAAGAACACAGAGCCCCTAAAGTAGCATTTAAATAGCCCCCTCCCCCCCCCCCCCCCAAAAAAAAAGAAAAGTCACCACGGTCTCTAGATCTAGATGGCCTTAAGGGCTCTTAGCGGAATTTTTGTCAAATAACGTTTGATCCCAGTGATTCGTTTAAACGTAATCATCATAAAGACCCTAAATTGCTAGGCGGGGAATTCAACCATGGATATTGCCTCAGTCCTTATTTTTTTCTGGCTACGGCCCTGTTGTCTTGAGCTTATTCACCTAAATTGTGGTCTTTGGCGAAATATCGTCAAATTCGCCATATTTGCCAAATTCGCCACTTTGTTGGTACCCTTGTCTTGAGCTACTTGTCGTATTCGTCGAATTCGCCGCTGGCTTTGTTGGTACCCTTGTCTTGAGTTCATTCGCTTGAATTTTGGTCCTTGGCGAAATATCGTCATATTCGCCAAACTCGCCGTATTCGTCAAATTCGCCACTTTGTTGCTACTCTTGTCTCGAGTATTTGCATGCATTTGGCACTTTGACAAAATTTTGCCAAATTTGTCACATTCGGCAAAATCGTCAAATCCACCAACATGGCAGGCTTCCATGTGTTTAGCTTATTTGCATTTATTTGGGAATTTGGCGAAATCTTGCCAAATTCGCCACCGTTATGACTGTGGCAAGATTTCGTCAAAATTGCCAAATTCGCCACTGCCTGCATTTCTGGACATAAGTGGAAAATATCCATCAAAACTATTGAAAGGAAACAACAACTGTATTGTAAAATTTAAGTCGAAAACACACCCTTACATTAGCTTCACAACAGAAGACTTCTGTTATTGAATAATGAACTTGAGCTGCCTATGGTTCCACAGAAGATAAAACAGTTATGGCAATGACTACGGACACATATGCTCTAAGACTCACCGTTACTGCTTCAGGACGTCTTCGTATGGACTCCATCTGAAAAAAAAAAAAAAACGAGTTCTGGGTTTGTTTACTCCGGGGGGTTTTCTATTTCCATAGGTTACTCGATTTAAAGTAAATTTAACAAAAACTGACTTTGGACTTGTGGCCAACCCTAGCTCTATCTGAGATAATTTCTGTTAGCTTCTGGCCCCCACAAAATGGCTTCTATTGTTTTCTTTTTGTTTATTTCACCACACAAGTTACAAAAAAGCAAAATAAGAGTAGAAAAAATAAATATTACAGAGAAAGTGGTGAGGAAGCCTTAGGAAAACCATAGGGCTTATAGAATAAGGCTTCCTTATTACAGAGTTGTTACATATAGTGTTTGAAAACTGTGAGACGGTGGATTACAGTTGAAACGAATAGACGGGAAACGATCTATCTGTGCTCCCGGTAATTTCTCATGATTGTAATTCGAAGATAAACAGTACCTTCAGTAGCTTCAAGCAGCAACAATAAGGGGAATTATCTACCTACCGAAAAAAAATATATTTTATGGATGAACATAAATATATTTTATGGATGAACATAGCAGACCATTACGGCGATTTAAAACGGTTCAAAAATGATCTTCTGATGAAGCCTAGCAGTCAGCAAATGTGACTACATCTCAGGTGACGTGACTCAGTGGGTGACTAGATTATGACACGTGGTATGTTAAATTTTCTTTTTTATTAACTGACTTAAGTGTTTACTGACTAAATCGAATTTTTTGGCCATTTTACTGACTAAACTATTTTTTAAACTGTTTAAAGACTCAGTAGAAATTATACCCCACTGACACCCCTTATGTAGTGATATCGTGCAATTTGTCCGAGCTAAAAGGCATTAAAGCTATTGGCACTTGTTCATTAATTAAAAATGGAGTACTCGTTTGTGTCATGTATGTCATTGCTTCACTTGATAAGTTTCCTTTAACTCAAACCCTTAGGTAATCTGGCATTCGGCACATACCCTGTGGTGTGGAGGGATACACATCGCGTAACACCAGAGGAAGCCCAAGGTCATTAATTGATAAGAAGAACGTCATGTCCATTTATAGACTTCAGTTATCTAATAATGAACTTGAGCTGCCTATGGTTCAGGCACAAATGATAAAACAGTAATGGAAAATGACGACGGACACAAATTCTCTCTGACTCACTCACCACTTCAGTCGCTCCATCTGAATAAAACCAAGTTCGGAGTTACTTTAACACTGGCTTTTCTATTTTTATAGGTTACTCGCTTTCAAGTAAACTTAATTAAAACTGACTTTGGACTTGTGACCAACCTTGGCTCTGCATAATAGTGAAGAGTTATTGTCTGAGAAAACCAGGCAGGTGGTCAAAGATTGGGGTCGGCCAAATCATTCCATACTAACATCATAGATAGGTTTGGTGGACTTATATATAAATATACTAAAGTTTGCTCTTCAATTGTTTTGGTATAGGAGATATGAGATCCACTCTCCATCACCCCCTCAGGTCCTAGTTTTTCTGGTAAATTTGACCCAAATTTGACAGCCAGCAAAAACTGTACAATCTAGCGAACGAAGTTCATGTTTTGTACACTGTACCTGATATGAATGGGCAAAATATTGGAAAATATACTTCCCTGACCGTGAAATCAGCCTTGCTCTTTTTTTTAGATTATTTGCTTTATTTTTAGTTCCATGCCTCCACAAAATAAAATAAAAATAAATAAATAAATGGGAATTTCAGTGGCACACCCACAGAGTGGCTAATCGTCCACTGTTTCCAGGTCGAATTGGAATTTGAAAATGTTGGTTTTGTGGAGGGAGGAAAACCGGGGTACCCAGAGAAAAACCCTCGGAGCAGGGACAAGAACCAACAACAAACTCAAGCCAGATATGGCGTTAACTCCGGGAATCGCCGGGCCACATGGCTTCTATCATTGCTTCTATCAGTAGCTTCTGACAGCAGCAATATCGACAATAATCTATCTATCAAAATCAACAATAAAAACAAAAACATCTTTTTGGATGCACGTAGCAGACCATTTCGCGGATTAGAAACCGTTCAAAATCATTATCTGATGATTAATAGCAATCAGCAAATGTGACTTGACTCAGTGAGAGACTAGATTATGACACGTGATATATTAAATGTTTCCTTTTATTAACTGAATTATCACTTCCTTGAGGGTTCACTAAATAGAATTTTTTAACAGTTTACTGATCATGACTAAACTATTTTTTTTAACTGTTTACAGATTACAGCTATACCCCATATCTAGTGACATCGTGCAATTTGTCCGACCTAAAAGTCATTGTAGCTGTTGTTACTCGTTCATTTGTGTCGTATACGTCATTCTTTTGCTTGATAAGTTGAGTCTGACTCAAAGCCTTAGGTAATCTGGCATTTGGCTCGAAAACTGAACATATCCTGTGGTGTGGACGGATGAATGAAGTCAAAATGGCGTTTTATTGTATCTCTCACTTAGTACGCGCGCTATGATTGGTCAATTTTGCGGGCCCTATATTCATCAGTACGGCCCGCTGTCCGGCCCGCTATATTTGAAAATTTGGTGCAAAATTTTGTCGCCAACACGTCTCGTGAAGAACAATTTGGTACTTACTTGAAAGAGTTGCGAACAAACAGAGAAAAACAACAGAAACCCGAAGAAAGTATGCCAAACTTTCAAATTGACTTCCTTCAGCTTTTAGAGGAAGGGCAGCGACAAATGGCGAAGGGCGAGCAAGCCGAGCAAGACGAACCGGGCTCGAGTCAAGAATTTGACGATTTTATTTCCTCTGAATAATCTGAAAACACGGTGAAGAAAAATTACAAATGGATAAAATTTGAAACATTTTATAAGGAGTAGAGCAACGGAAGCTTTCATGTCAAAAACGTACCTGCTGATGCTCTTGACAAACTCAGTGCTTGGAAATTTTTTTAAAGATGTCCTTAAACAAAATGGTGGCGAGTACGAGCCAAACACCCTTTCAAGTTTTCAAAGAAGCATTCAGCGTCGCCTGAGAGTTAAAGCCGTTTTTCAATATCCTTAAAGACGAAGAATTTTTTCCTTCCAGAGAAGTATTGGCCACCAACAGAAAAATTCTTGTGAAACAAGGGCGAGGAATAGTGAATTAACAAACGAAGAAGAAAAGTTGTTTGCGAGCGGCGCTTTTGGTTGCCATATTCCGAAGTGCTGAGCGCACATTATGGTGGTTCTTTTCACTCCACTTTGGATTCAGAGCCGGGACGAAAGCCGGAAACTTTGCTAAGGCGATTTGGAACTGTACATTGATCCTGAAACAGGCAGAGAAATCTTTGGTTTGGCTGGTAGAAAGAAGGAGCAAGACTCGCCAAGGATTGGAAGCTTCACACCAGCGACATCTTAATCCGAAAATATTTGCCACGGGAACAGAGCAGTGCCCAGTCCGATATTTCAAGATTTTCGAAAGCCACCGTCCTGAAGAAGGGAAAACCCCAACTACCCCATTCTTTCTGGCTAGAAACCACAACGCTTGGCGTACTAAATCCACCTGGTACAAGGTGTCGCCTCTCGGCATAAACAAAATCGGCCAATTCTTGCCGAAAGCAGCCAAAAAAGCTGGCCTGCAAGCCTGTGGAAGGAAACTTTCTAACCATTCGATACAAAAAACAAGCATCTCTCGTTTACTTGACGCTATTATTTCAGAAAATTTCGTCACACAGTTGAGCGGTCACAAGAATTTACAAAGTTTAAGCTCGTACAAGTCGGCCTTCCTCGCTCATCAACGACAAATGTCGGATACGCTTCGACATCAAGTTCCTCTTCCAAGTTCAAGCGTTCACGACCCAGTTTTACCTTTCAACCATAGCAGCAGTTTATTGCAGTGTTTAGTTTCCAACCAGAGCAGTTTCAGCGTTCAAGCGATGCCGCACCATTCATTCTTCGCGTCGTCAACCATCGGATCAATTTCAAAATGCCTATTACTGTTCACCCGCGAGATCCAGCCGGCAGCACTGAAGAAAACGTAGCGAAGCGACCAAGGCTGGATGGCAGCAGCTAGCCTAAACTTCTCCGTTGTATTTCCTTCACAATTGTTACTATTCCATTCACATTTTGACATGTACTGTAGAAAACACCGCCTTTTAGTTTTCAAGTGAACAAATATTTTGAGTACAGTAAGTTCCTCACTGTTCCCAGCAGTTTTCGTCGGATGATTCCTTTTTCAAGTGTTTCCAAAATACTATTTCGAACACCATTTTCTTGTAAGTCTTCATGTTGTTCATGTGAATTAAACTTGTGAAACTGTTGGTTTTTATGAACTTGATTTTTGCAACGGTTGTATCGTGTGCAAGCAGCCAGTAAGATTAATTCGTGTTTTCGGATTTGACGCATGCCAACGATTCGTGGCAGTTGACCGTTCCGCTTGACTTCAACTAGTTTTCTTTGCCGCGCGCCGGATTAGCCTCAGAGATATGATAAATATCTTACTGTTACTACAGCGGTACTGCAGTAATATTTTTGTAAGGTCAGCGGATGCATGTCACCAATTTGCTTGGTGACCGCTCACCCTGGCTCGGAAGCCGCCATGTTTTCGTTTTCATCACGAGTTTGATTTTGTTTGGTCGTTATCCGTGTAATCCTCAAACTATACTACAGATACAAAAAAAGGATAAATGGCAAAAGTTATGCTGGCATTGTTTTGGGATGTCGTTTAGTTGTGTGATACGACGTCGTTGAAGTTTGCTAATTTGACAAATTTGCCGACAGACGCCATTTTGAAAACTAAGGGCAGCGCTAAAAGCCGGAATCCGGAATCCGGAACGGAAAACTGGAATCTGGATCCAGGGGAATCCCCAAGATTCAGCAATTAGATTGTACAAAAATTGTCTGAAAATAATGTCAAACGCAAATGATGTATTTTTCGATTCGGGACACCAGAGAAAAATCTAATTAAGTCATAATTTCCCGCAAATGAAAAATGATTGGTCTCACGGTTAAAACATGTCAAAATAATCGCGCATGTAGTAAAGGAAATAAAATTTGATAGTCCATATCTTGCTTTTGAAACTATGCTAAGGTTTCTGGAGACCACAAATGTCACCTACAGTTACGTTCACGAGGTTTCATTTTGCATAGCCAGCAGATGATCTGTTTTCACTCAGGCAGTTTGCAGCTTGTTTGACTACAGATGGAGGATTCTCCAATTAAGAGGCGGTAAGTTACCTGAGTACACACTTTCTTCCTCTATTGTTTTAAACTTGTTTCAACTGGTTTAGAAAAAGGCTGTTAAATGGTTCGGCAGCTCGCGAAGTGGAGCTACTGGCAGAGAGAGGGAAGGTTCCAGGTAAGTCAGCAAATCGGAACCGAAGGGCGCTGACGATGTTCAAGCGCGCTGTGGTGGCTATACTTAGTTTATTCCGGGTCGTTATTTATTTATTCTGTATGATTTATCTGCAAATACTGAATAATTGTCGAACTACCGAGTTTGTCATGTTGTCGCGACATGTTCCTCATTGGTGTTTTGCTGGGTAACCAAACAAACAGTAAACTGCCAGAGTGAAAACAGGTAATCTGCTGGCCATGCAAAATGAACATTTTGAGCGTAACTTAACTGTAGGGTGATATTTGTGGTCTCCAGAAATCTTAATATAGTTTCAAAAGTAAGATATAGACAATCAAATTTTCTTTCCTTTACTGCATGCGCGATTATTTTGACATGTTTCAACCGTAGGAACAATCATTTTTTTACTTACTGGAAATAATGACTTAATTAGATTTTTTCCCTGGTGTCACGAATCGAAAAATATAACATTTGCTTTGAGATTATTTTCAGACAATCTTTGTACAATCTAATAGTTCAATCTTGAGGATTCCTCTGGATCCAGATTCTGGATTTCGGATTCCGGATTCCGGCCTTTAGTGCCGCCAAAACTAAACAACAATATCGTGAGTTGGTACGCTTCGGGCGTTTTTGTTGCTAAAGCTTAACCTGGACAGGTACCTCTATTTATTAACTGTTGATGCTACAGTTTCGTCAAGTCCTAACAATATTACAATCGGTATAATGACATTATCACGTTCCATATGTGGTGTGCGTGACCTCCAGGTCTCGTATTTCGCTATACCCTTTAGCATACTAAGCCCTCAATGTTCAGGTAACATGAAACGCCCTCTTAAACGGTACAGGAAAAGGAGTCAGCTGCAGCAAGGGGTAGCCACTGGAAAAATATTACCCTTTGCTATCTGAGCTGATTTTCCAAAACGTGGCCACAAACTCAAAGGGCCACATAGAGCAGTTACCCGTCCCCTAACACCCACCGCCGGCTGAACTTCTGCTTTAGTTACCCCAAAATACACTGGAATGTGTGAAAGGCTGCCTGACATTGATCTTTCACCCTAAAAGAAACCGACATGTTCTTTAGAGACCACAAAAATAAGTCTCCTTGACTGGAGAATGGCTGAAAAAATAATTCAGTCGCGGCAACCAGCCAATTCATACCAAGCCCCCCCCCCCCCCCCCGCTTTGCACTCCTGACCCCTCTAATGGCATCGGTTCACAAGTGACGCCCCCACCCGCCCCCCCTTCCTTCCCTTCCCCCTCAAATTTATTCCAGTGCAAGGCGTCGAAGTTTCTTGGCTGTTTTCAGCTCAAAGGCAAACTGCGTCTGCCTTTGAGCTGAAAACCTCAGCCACCTTCTGGAAAATCAGCTCAGATATATATTAAAACAAATGAAAAACGAAAGCCTTATTTTACGTTGCTTTTGCGATACGCGTTTCACCGCTGTTGCGGCTCTTCAGGCATAGCAAAGTGTGTTTATTGACTTATTACCTCACAGACGTAATTGTAATTACAATAATAATGGCTGTTGTAATTCGAAGCGCGCTCGAGCAATTAGCGTAATTTCAAATCATTAAGAACGGGTTTATATTTCGAAATAAAAAATCGCTCCATGTTCTTTCTCATGACCTCGGAGGGGCTGAGAATCTTGTAGAACGGAAAGATAGTGAACTGAGGAGTCAATCCTGCAGCACATTCATCAATATGCTTGCTGACTCCCAGCATAGGTGTGTGTGGGTCTCTAATTTGTTGTTTATGAATTGTCACTCTATTTCTCAGGACATCACCTGTTTATCCTATATAATTTCGTCCACATCCTGCACATGTTATTACGTAAATCAAATTCGTCGAGGTGCAGTTCATCGAGTGTTTTATCCGAAATGTTTCATTCTTGACGGAGAAGGTGAATTCTTTACCCTACTTTAAATAAGGGCATGTTCCGCGACGTTTTGTTTCACACATTTTAACTTTCGGATCAGTTTCCTTTTGCTTGGAGAAATAGGAGTTTGTTAGCATCCGTTTGACGTTTCTGGGTTGTCGATGTTTACACCGTAATCAATGATCTCAGCTGGATATTGTTTTCTCAGCAGGATTTGTTTGAGATCGTGAAGGCGTCGTTTCCTTATGTCCTGGTCCTCAACAATAATGCATAAACCGACGTACTCATTCCAATACCTCCCATATACATCCAGTCATCCAAGACACACTAAAAATAACATACCATACAACTTGGCTCGGAGGGTATGTATGATTGTTGAGGACCAGGACATGTCTAATCTAAAAATAATGAAATACTTCTCCCACAAGCACAGATTACAACGATTCGAAGCGCCAGGATTAAAAGGCTCCTGGTCGTGTAGTGGTTATCACACCCGACTAGCATGCGGGGGGACGTGGGTTCAAATCCCACTCAGGGCGAATTTTCTTTCAAACAAATATTCAAAAATATGTTTATTTGGGGTGTCATGTATACAGTTAGGTCTCATATATACAGTTATTATTAATTGAAAATAGCCTGTATCCTTTCTGGATCCTCCCTTGTAATCTACTAAGTTGGCCTTTTGTCGTGCACAAGAGAGGATCAAGGGTCCTCTCTTGGTCGTCCATCATTAACCAGGAGCTCCTGCATTAACTTAATCCTTAGATGGGTCGCAATGGAGTTATAGGCTTCCACTACCCTGTCACCTTCAAAGAAAAATTCCCCGGGAGGCCCACATCCCCAAACTACGTTACTCACACCTTCGATTACTGCGTTGCCAGCGTGGTTGTCCTGGTGGTGTAGTGGTTATCACACCCGACTAGTATGCGGGGGGACGTGGGTTCAAATCCCAATCAGGGCGAATTTTCACAAGCATTCATGATAATTGACTTCTTCATAGGAAAAATATATAAATCAACATAAATGAAGGTACACAACTTGATGGTATTGTGTGAGTCACCTATATTTCGGCCGGATAAATATTCAATGATTTAAGGAAGACGAGCAAAACAACCTACTTGAGCTATTCAAATCTCTCAGAAGAATGCTTCAAAAATATATCTTTTTTTGATAAATTTAATAGAAAATAATTCAATTGTGATAATGGCTCGGGATTTAAGAAAACAAACAAACAAACAAACAAAAAACGTATTTTTTTAAGATCGCCTCTTTTTTTTTCTTGAGAAAATAAAAATACTTTACTTCCGAGTGCATCTTTTTAGGTGAATCGTGAACGTAACTGATGCAATATCACCTCTTTGCCCGTTTCAGGAACGCCCTGATCACTGCCATGGTCGGTCGAGGTGCTTGGAGCATCCATTCTAGATAAGATAAATCAAAATCCTAATTACCCACCACTCCAGAATGGGTACTACTTTTTAGCCAACAAAGGAAAAGAGCGCAGTCTCAATGTCATTTGAATAATAGTGTGTCTTTATCAGGGAAATTGTTTTCATTTTCCTAATTTTCCAAAGTTAATTAACTAAGGTTGTCAAGAAAGTCTGTTTCACAATATTTGAAATGACTGTAAAAGAAAATTGGTTGTATCCAAAGCTTTAAAATACAGGAAAATATATAGCATGTTCTTTCCAAATTAAAGCTCAGTTATCTCCGAGAAATGTTTGGTTACCACCAATGATTTTTTTCCCGATTCCAACAGCGCCTGCTGAAATATGCTAAAATACTTCTATCAGTTCACCGTCCTTAAGGACGTTCATCTAACATAAAATGCTGCAATAAGAGTTTGTTCAAATTTCTTCAAGTGCTCCAAAATTTAAATAGGGGTCACCCTGCTCGTTCTTGTAAAACAACACAATTTATGCAAGAGTATCAACCTCTTTCCCAGGGCATTCCCCCTGTATTTCTGGAGACACGGGTGTAAAAGGAAAGTGCCCTGGGAACGAGTTTGAAAGCGCATTTGCCAAAAAACAGGAGTTATTTTTACAAAGAACAATTAACATCTCATTTTCATAGATTGTTTTTGCTGTGCATAAATTACTGTCAATGTCAAATCTGTTTCAAAATTATATTTATTTCTGACGAGTGTTTCTGAGAATTTCAACAAAATTATGTTATTTGTTACCTCTGTAAGTAGGTCAGCTGAATGGCCATTTGCTTGATTTAGACAAAATTTCTAACATCCAAGTGTTATATATCTGTTACAAGAACAGGAAAGCGACAAATACGACCTTTTCAGATACTAGGATAAATTCTCTCGTCAGACGAATTTGAACGAAAACTAATCAAAACCAATAGAGGGATACCAAGTGAGCGATAGACATAAAAATTACCGTAGGAAACTATCTTTTATTTTCCAACCAAGAAAGCTTTTTCCATTTTCTAAAAAAATACTACCCGTTGAAACTTGGTTGCCATGGTAACATCAAAGTCAATAAAAGTTAACGAACTACACCAAATTTTTCCTAGATAAATTTCTGGAAAATTCCTGAAATTCATGTCGTTTGCTTCAACATTTATAATTACTTATTCAGGTTCAAAGTCGCCTCAGGCAGAATTCCCCCTCTCCCCTGTCTAGATGCGGTTATTGGGTACCGAGTGATGTTAAGGTGTGTGCAAATTGTGAATTTTTAAAACAACTGAAAATATTGTCAAGATAATGTTAAGTACCTTTGGATTGTCCTGCTTTCAGTACCTGTTGCTTCTTCGTCGGTGTCACGAGATAGAATAGCGCCCATTGTTCTGCATAAAAAAGGGGTATAAATTACGGCCGAGATAGTTACCTTACAATTAATGTATGAAACATTTCCACATCGAGGTGGAAATATATTGTCATGCCCAACAAATAACAATTTGATACCAAAAGATACTCAGTTGAGATACTGAGTAGTGGTTATCACGTCTGCCTTGAACACAGGAGACCGGGGTTCGAATCGGCTCGCCGATAAACCATATTTTCCCATAGTACGTTGTACCTTGCTTTTATACCATAACTTACTTGCTTATGAGTGATCCTAGTATGTGAAAATATGCTGATTCAATTGGTACAAATCTTCCCTGCTGTCTTTGTTCCACTCCAATAAACCCCTTACAGTTTACGTTGTGTCAAAGATTCCAAATATTCTGAATTCATCAAGAGTGGGAAGACCATACAAGGCATTCATGCAGGAGCCTTACAGTTTCCCGTATTGATTATATCAAACCATAAGGGGATTGACCAAAACGCATACGCAGAACACACTCTCTCAATTTAACGGGATGCTTGGTGGGGCAACATATGTAAAAGTATCTGGAACGCTATTACGAAACAGTCAAAATCATAATAATGTGTACGTTGATGGAATTCAACATAAGCATAAATATTTACAGCTAGCAAGGTGTCACTTCCCTTATTGTGTCCGTTCAGTATTCTAAAATGTAAAGGGGAGGGCTTAACAGTATATGTTTTAGTTACACATGTAGTTATGTTATGTAAACAACTCCTATCGTATCACGGCCGCCTTGGTACACAATTTGCGGGACAATTCAAAATATTACCATCTTAAATCGTTCAATTACTTAGTAATAAACTCCACTGTAATAAACTCGAATTTCGAAATGTGTTTCGTTTTCTTGCGGATTGACCTCGACCCCGACTAAGAGACCATACTGGGGAGCGATATTAGCATCGGGAAGGTCGATTTGCGTTTTGACGCGCTGCATAAAACTTTCCAAAATCATCTTGGCACAAAGAGATCCCTAGTAAGTCAATTTTGGTTTGAGCAACAGGTTTCCACCAAACTGTGGTGCAAAGAGTACATTTTGTTTATAAATGGAAGGAGTAAACATATCAATTTTGATACCTTAAAATAGTCAACCTCTAAAAGCCTCTCCAAATTTCCGAAGCCTTCGTTCCGAGGGCTACGGTTTTGATTCTACAGCGACTTTTGAAAACTCGGCCAAAGCAATTGCGTGCTGGCCATCACGGTTACCGTGTGTACGAAAACAGGAAGACTATACTAGGCAATCATGCAGATCGACCTCATAGTTCCCAGTGTTTTAACTCATCCGTCAACTGATCACGTTCCCCTGACAAAGAGTTCAATGAAGGGCACCCCATCCATCATTTCGGTTTACTTATATCTTGTCGGGAAATTGAATCGCCTCAGAAACTGATCGGATTTCGGCTTTATTTGCCAAAAAAATCAGTTCAAAATTTCGTTACAGTGAAAAATTATTTTTGTACATAAGAACAAACGCGCCGAGGTGTCAAATTAGGCCTGCTTTAATTTTCTTGAGGCCAACAGCAGTTCGTAAATTCGGTAAATATATGATTTCGTTTCATTAAACTATCTGAGATGTTAAAATTCTCATCGTAAGCATCCGAACAAATCAAAGCGTGATGTTCGACATTGTTTCTAGTTTTATTTCATACGTACGTTATTTGTCCTGGGCAGTTGTTTGTTAATTTAACTTCAATTCCTGTTAATCACCATACAAAACAGTAGCTTATTTGTAAGAAAGTTAAAATTTAACTTCAGCCTGAGTAAACGA
Organism: Pavona decussata; assembly: GCF_977016875.1. Taxonomy (NCBI): domain Eukaryota; kingdom Metazoa; phylum Cnidaria; class Anthozoa; order Scleractinia; family Agariciidae; genus Pavona; species Pavona decussata. The sequence goes on along the minus strand of NW_028145509.1, from coordinate 4,287,652 downwards.
AAAAGAGCGATTGAGGCGATCAAAAAAATGCCGAATGATAAAAGTTGAAGTAGCCAAAGGAATGAATGAGCAAATACTTATACGCAAGAACGGAAGGGAGCTGTTCAACCAGGTAATATATAAAAAAAAATTCCATTACTTGCCTTAAAATCTCAACTGAACCCGGGAAAATCTGTTGCAAAACTGGCCGACAGTTAGTGAGTATTCACTTATATAACCAAATATCGGTTACGCTTTGCCTGACTAACGCGTATTTCTATTGTTAAATTCATTGAATCCACATCAATTTTAATTAAGCTATTACACAATTCTCGTCATTTGTAAATATGTTTCTTTTATGTTAGAGTTAAACAATAACACTCCGTTGATTTCCTGTTTTGATTCGCTCCGCTAGGTTTACAAAATAATATACTTTATAACTACCCATGTCATCAAGCATGTTGTGGTCCTGTCTGCTGAGCTGCGATATCAAAATGTGGTACATATGCGATGAGATCAAATGCAAAACAAATCTCAAGTTAAAGTTAAAAGATCGATCAAATTCAAGCTTTTGAGGGACATTTATAGAATTGGGAATGATGTATTATTCAGTAAGTGGCTCGTGTATCACTCACTGAATAATACATCATTCTTATTTATTCAGCTGTGGTTTAAAATGTTCCATCATATTTGTTCCATTTATAGAATTGTTACAATGTAGCTATAATGATTTGGAAGCCAGGGACATCCTATTACGTCTTCTACACTACAGACTATAAGCGACGGTCAAGTTAATTGTCTTGCAGCTAATGCGTAAAACACTCCGCATATATTGCCATACCCAGCAATTAACAATTTAGTGCTACTAGTTACTCAGTGTAAACTGATCAAAACAGGAAGACTATATGAGGCATTCAGCTGTATCCCTTACTGTTTCCTAAATTCACTAAGAACAGGAAGGCCATACAAGGCGCTAGAGCAGAAACCTTACAGCTTCCCGTGTTACTTAGTGTCAAACCCTAAATTGAACAAAACGCATCACAGAACGCATCCTCTCAAAGCAAAGCGATGCTCGGTCGGGCGATCAGCGTTTTAAAGCATTCCGAACACTAAGTGAAACAGCCAAGATCATCATAGTTTCGTTGATTGAACGCAGCATTAGCTAATGCGCACGAAAAAAGGAAGACTATGAGAGGCAATCATGCAGACCTCATAGCTTCCTGTGTTTAACTCATCCGTCATCTGATCTCGTTCTGCTGACGTGGAATTCATGAAGGTACTCAATCGATCATTTCGGTTTTATATCTGCTCGGAAATTTTGATCGCCTTGGAAATTCGGATTTCAAGCTCTAATAATACATTATTGCAATTAAAATTTAAATTTATTTCTTTTATTTAAACAGTACTATTTGCAAAATTGTCATTAGCTTCAGAGAGCAAATAAAACTTCTTCGGTTTTGTTAAATTTATAGTCACAGTTTCGCTACAATAATGAAAAATTATTTTTGTCTATAAGGGAACAAGCACGTTGAGGTATCAAATTAGGTCCGCTTTAATTTTCTTGATGCCAACAGCAGCTCATAAATTCGGCAAATATGATTTCGTTCCCATAAGCTTTCTGAGGTTTTATGTTTGCAGATCCGAACAAATGGTGTTTGTTTGATCCGAACAAATGGTGACCATAGTGGAAATCCACCTGAAAGAGTTGCGTGATGTTCCACATACTCTCTATACAATTTTATTTACGTATATTTGGATAAAGTATCCGATACGCTCCGACCTGTATAAGACTATGACTAGATTATGCTAGCTATTACATAATTCTCATCATCTGTAAATCGATCTTGTTTTGTTTTGGGTCAGAGTTTTATTTAAAATACTCGGTTGATTTCCTGTTTTGACTTGTCTAGCTCCGTTATGTTTACACCCTGTTAATTTTCAAATGATGTAACGTCATAAAAAGTTAAAGTTATCAATAACTATTTCCTGCCTTTTGTTTCAATATTGGAACAGGGTCACAAAATGGTTAAACGAAAAAACTGCTGTGAGAATATAACTTTTCACAATCCATTAACAACGGAAGCAAGACGGAGGAGCTGAGATCATCTTGACTCCAAATAGAGGTAACTCTTTTTAATTTAGTTCTGCGATATGCGAAGGAGCACATTGTAATGTATTTGCATAGGAACTTCTTTTAAACAGGGCCTTATAATTATCCGGCATTTTGATTGCACAATCACATAAGTGAAATATTTCGAACTCAGCGTATTGGTTGTCAGTGCATCTTGTCTACCCAATAGTCTACATCTTTGTCGTTTCCATCTGCGCGCAGGTTTTTTCAGAGGTAGCCTAAGCTTGCCATTTGAGGCATTTGACAACAGTAACAAACCAGCTGAAAAGCGGAGTTGGCTCTTTAAATGCAGCCAAAAGCATTAGAATATAGAGATAGGTCTTCCTGATAAGTAGTGTCTCCTAATTAATACAGACTTCTTGCGGAACGAGCGAGGTACGAGGTAATTTTTATTTCCTATTGCCTTATGTTAAGTTTCAAAAGCACGTATTTAAGTGCTCACCAAAACGAAATATAAGAAATAGCATAGATTAATAAAAGGGAAAATGATTCGTTTGGTCAAAAGATCTGTCATTCTCGAATGAAAATAACGTATAATTAGTAAGGAAGGAAGTTGAATCACTTTGACCACAGGTTTCAATCTGCGGCGCCTCTCACTCTGTTGGTATTTATTTGTTATCCATATTGGGGAGTGGGGAGGGGGGATGGGTGGGGAAGGGGAACGAGTACAACGAAAAGTGTTCCAAGAACTGTGAGGAGGATTGAAACTAATCCATGCAGATTTATTCAATATATGCTTGGTTGGTTCTTGTTACTGCAACCATTCAGCTGAATGTTTGAAAGTAGTGTCTCTTTTGAAGAATTGATCATCAATTTGTTTCAGTGCCTAGTCAAAGCCCGCAAAATCTTGCAAAAGCATGCACCTCAACTGAGATGGAAAGGTCTTCAGCACTTCTGCTTAGCAGAAGGTCTGTATAGTATTGTTAAATTAGATGGACATATGATCAAAAGATAATAATCGCTAAGACTCCTGTGAATTTTAGATGACTTGTCTTTTTATAGATTGTGCTGTGACGACATGGCAGACTTAAACGATAAGGACGAAACAGGTAATTATTTACTTGTGAGAGAAGACAATTTTCTTTTAAATTCTATGAAGCATATTAAACATTCAACTACGGATACCGGTTAGGGCTTAACGTATGATAGCGCTAGTTTGAAAGAAGACACTCTTTTTTTTTTTATTTATTTTTTTTTTTTATTTGCAAGAAAACACACAGTTACATACAATAATAAACTAGACAGTACTTACGCACTTACACTTTGTACAATATTACAATTAGCTTACTCACTCGCTGGCCCGCTAACACACCATTCACAACACTCACTAACTCATGTCATGCTCTCATGCACTCACTCACAAAAAATTCAAAGTCACACCCGTACAAGTCATATATATATTAAATAGGTCTAAGTATTGTCCATTTCTTTTTAAATATGTCTAATGTATTATTTTTCGTACAAATAAATTTCTCTGTGTCATACTTTAACGATACTTTAAATTTGTAACCACCTATATTCGGAAGTTCGTTATTTCTTCTACACCCCCATAAATAAATTTTTCCTATAAGTAACAGGTAATTTAGTAAGGGGCATTCTGGTGTTAGAACACCGATTAAAATATCTCTCAACTCAAGATGTATTTGTTGTTTTGTCAGGGATAAGTAATATAATTCAAAGTCTTTCCAAAAAGTAATTGAGTAAGAACAATTATAAAAGAGATGCTGTATAGTTTCTGATTCCCGTTTGCAAAAAGAGCACAGATTGTCTGAAATATAGCCGATTTTATGTAATTTTGAATTAGTGTAAAGTATATAGTTTAATACCTTAAACTAAAAGGCCTGAACGTATGGCTCAAAAGCAACTGAATGGGGAAGACAGAAAGCTTTTTCAACGCCTCATCAGATAAACTAAATTCACACTTTAGTTTTTGCGCATGACTAGGGAAGCAAAAAAGACAAAAAGGGAATAGTAATCTTTAGATTTCTTTTTAGTTCGAAAAGACCACTGTCAGTTTTGAAGGATGGATTTAGGACTATGGGATCCGGTTTATAATTAGCATTTCTTAAATTGAGCGGTATGGAGTGGCGTAGACCAGTCTATTCCAGAAAATTCGTCTTCTCTATGTATTTTGCCTGTAATTCATAAGAGTCGATATTATTAAGATCAAAGCGTAAGTCGCCCACAGTTCGAATCCCATTATTGAAGTACCTTTTATAGAAAACTGGTTTATTGTTTATTCGAAAGAAGACACTCTTAATGCCTGTTTTACGGTGCATCTGGGAGGTCGTTGCAAATGTTAGTGTCTTTGCGAGAAAAAATATCCCACTGTTACAGACCTGGTGAGGACTGGATTTACCCAAGTGGTAACTAATCGATGATCAGTAACATCAATGAGTAATCGGTGGGTTATCAATGAGTAATCAACTGATTGGTGATTGATTATTGGCGATGATCAATCCGTCATTGCAATCGATGACTAATCGATGAAAAGCAATTTTGTGGCCTATTGATTGCTCATCGATTACCTATTGATTACCCATCGATTACTCATTGATTACACACATCTTATTATGATGCACATCTAGTATCAATTTCCCGCAGTTTACTTTAATATAACTGACTTTGAAATTTCTCGGTAAAAATTTCCGAGCCCCCAGCAGAAATCGAACCCACGACCTTCCAGTTACTAGTCTGGATGCTCTAACCACTGCGCTATGGGTGACTCATGTGGTGAGCCGGTCACAGCCTTGGGGTTATAAGTCTCCGGAACATTGCATCTCGCGAGTGTCCAGTGTTGTACAAAGGCGAGATTTTGTAACAGTTTGAATACTTGCGAAATTAGAATATTTTATATGGGGGTGGAAAGGCCTTGCCATTCAAATAAAATTTCTATATATATTCGTTTCATAAAGTGGGTGCAATATTACTGTATGAAATAAAAAGTGTGAAAAAATGAACCATATAAACAAATTTCAAGCCGTAATATGACAATGGAGAGATTTTATGGCAGTCTGAGCATTCGAAAATTTACAAGGATTGGTAAGGAAAAGCAGTAAATTCAAACAGCAAATAGAATTCCCCATTTTCAGATATGACTGAAAATTTGCATGCTAGCTAAATCCTATATGACTTTTCCATTCCTGAAAAAATCATTTCTCCAAAATCGATTGCTTGAATGTTAACGAAAAAGTAGTCACGTGACCAACTGTTGCAAAAAGCCTATTGATGCACTTTTACTTAATACGGTAATTTCATTAGTTAAGTATCAAACTCTCTTACAAGAAAGCCGTATTGAAATGAGGATTAATATTCCTAAGTATGTTAAATTGTATACAATTTGTGAATATCTACAGACATTGCACCACAAGTTATCTTACTAGAGTAAAAACTAATTCTATCCTTAAGAGTAATCAAGAGTTCGTCTGCCTGAAGACAGCATCTTTTGAAGATAGCTCTGGATTCTGAAGCCTTGCAGGCTTCAGACAATGAATTCGATTGCGTTTCTCCTAGTTAGAAAATGACCCTTAAAATGCAACATCATGTTTGGTTTTTCTGGGCCGAAATTTATAAAAAAAAAAATAGATAAATGAGTAAATAAAATAAATAATAAATAATTAGTTTAAAGCTCTTATGTACCCTCCTTGATTTCTACATATAATTAAATAATTTATAAATACGATGACGAGGATAACGTGTTACGATTCGTCTTTAATCTTTAATCTTTAATTAGCATAATTTCCATCAGCAAAGCTAATCCGCCAATGGAGCGGCCAGCGGACGCACAATAGATTAATACACGCAGTACATATAAAGAACTAGATTACATTATTGATTCATAAAGTAATTCAAAAGCTTGGAAGTGTGTTGGATACTCCACTAATAAATTCCGAGTAAGGCTCAGTTCAGACGCCAAATTTTTCATGAGCCGAACTTAATTCAAATTAAGGTCGGCCCAAATCACGAAAATCCCGCCTTTTGATTAAGACGCCGAACTTAATTTACTTGAAGCAAAACCAATCAAAAAGGTTAGCGTTTTTTTTTTATTTTTTCATTTTTTCTATTTGAAATACCTTATAATAATTTATGCATTAGGTTCGGCTCATGAAAAGTTCGACGTCTGAATCAAAGCCGTTCCAAAGCCGAAATTCCCGGCTTAGCCAGGCGAGAAGAACGGCTGAGCCGTTCTCAACTGATTCGACTCATAAAAAGTTCAGCGTCTGAACCGGGCCAAAGAGCCAGACTTGATGACGTCAGTTGGTAACGGTGAGGGTAAAAGACGGAATGAGTTTGCGGAATGGGCATGTGGCATGGCGTGCGGAATGGCATAATTATGCGAAATACGATTTACGCGGGAAATAAATGAATTGAAGAGCGCGTCATGTTTTCGTGCCAATTTTATAAGAGCAGCAGCTTTTTGATGCTGCGGACCCTTGCTGAACATATACAGCAATTCGAGGATTAGATCGTCTGATCGTTGATTTGGAAGAAGTGAGGGTAAAGAAAGCAATGAAAACTGTTTATATTTTTAGCATTCAAGGAACTATGAGTAAATCCGTAGTAAATTAAATTTCATGTTCATTTTTCTCCATGCGACTTCGGTTGACAAAAATAACGTGGCAGCGTGAAGTCTTATCAGAACAAAGATTGATCCTTTACCGGGGGCAAATAATAAACATTGTTCTTTTTTTAAACCCTCGGTAAAAGATCAATTCTCATACCCTGTATGCTCGATGATTCATTTATCATGAGCGGGAAAATTGGTGCTGATTAATATTGAGATCGGAAGGGTTTGAAGAACAATTTGACCAACTGCATTTGTGATAAGAATAGTTTCACACCATACTTGTCATCTGCTTTTTTGCTCTAGGGCTTTTTCCCTTTTAAATCTGAAGTTAGGTTGGGACGTCTGGCACTAATAGACCTTAATTAAAGACGCATATGGTTAGTTCGATAACGTGTAACTGAACTACATGAATCGCCGTGTTGAGTAGCTAGCTAGCTGGCTCAGCAGCTCAACAGTGCCTTGCGTACTCGTAGCTCGACGAAAATGCAAGGTGAGAAAAAGTAAAATAGTATTTTTCCCATGAAATGTACAAATTGTTTATTCGTTACCTTATGTAACCGTCAAAGAGTCTGATAAAATGACCGGGATTATAAAATTTAAAATTTCTCCAGAATAGTTTTGGCCTTGGACTGATGTTATTTCTCCAGTCTGCTGTTGCTTTTCGTCCAGGCTACTCGCTGCCACGTTCTTTTTGTCAACTAGAAATTTGATTTATCCTTAGCTCCTAGAATGTGAAACTTCATCGATTTCTTCACTCTCACTTCAATGTAACCAGCGATCAGACATGTTCTATCCCATGCCTTTATTTTCTAATCCTCGATCTGTTGTTTGGTTGTTTAATAGTCCGCAACATCGAGAAAACTGCTGCTCTTATAAAATTGGCGCGAAAACAGGACGCGCTCTTCACTTAATTTATTTCTTTAAGTCATTCCGCATATCTCGTATTTCGCATAATTATGCCATTCCGCACGCCATGCCACATGCCACTTCCCCCTTATACCCTCACCGAGTTGGTAACGCATTCCATTCATTTTTAATGTTTTCTCGCCACTTTAATTTTTTTGTTTGTTTATGTAACCGTTTCCATATTTGTATTTTGCATATTTTGAGTGGTTAGTAAAATGTGATTTCATTTGAACCCTTTTCCAGTTTTCCAGAATAAAGAGGATGAATTAATAGAGAAGATTAGGCGCGGTGATGTTGATGAGATAAGTGAAATAACGCCAAAGGATCTCACAGAATGTGAGACCAACGCTTTGTTTATGGCGATGAAGGTAAGTTATTACTCTTGAGTACCGTTCGATCCATTATAGGCAAATTAGTTTTGCGTTGACGATTTCTTTCTCTTTCTCTTTAGATTTTGTCGTTTGTTATGCTTTTCCTTCCTCCTTGTTTAAACCGTGCGTGCACAAGAATTTTCAAACGCAAGCCGGATTTATCAAACAAATTGTCGGAATCAAGTAAAATATATTTTACTGAGTCTCGAAGAGACAAGCAAACTCGAGGCTTTCCCAGCTAACGATTTGCGTTTTTCATTGCTGCCAGCCTGAATTACGGTAACTACGTTAACCACACATTCCCTTAAATCCAATCGAAGGAGTGCTCTGACAACTTGCAAAACAATTGATCGAGGTTGTGTCAGTGGATTTACGTAGTAAGTGCACGCGCGCAGATGTTGTAAACAGAATTTCATAGAAAAAATAAAGAGACCGACGAAAACGTTAAGTACTTCTTTTTTTTTTTTTCCTGGATGATTTACGGATTTATTGAATTGTGCACTTTGATTTCGCTTTTTAAAATTTTGATGCGCTTTTTGCTTCTTGTGAAAATAAATTTCCTTCTCAAAATTTTCTAATCTTAAGCCACAGAACAGCCGAGTGATCGATCGAGTTTCGTGTTTTCGCAAGTTTCGTCAACCTGAACTTCGATCGAAGTCAAGGTGCTGAGCTTTGAAATTATCGTGTATATTCACTGGAATCTTTGTACTTAAAATCACATTGTATGTCAGTCTAACTTAATAAAAGCAAGCTTTCGGTGTAAATGTAGTTTCCATTATTTTAGGTTCGCTGAGCTTTTTGGAGTTAACTGCCTCTTGCTTTTGACGCAGTTTCTGTTGTGATTTTGGTTTGACTTGAACTAAAAAAATATATTGCTTTAAAGCATTCAAAATGACATATTGTGCAAAACATTTTATCGAACGCATGCATTACCATATTTCATAGTATCAATGCGGCGGTACACGAACGGCGAAATTGTAAACACACCATTTGTGGAGAAAAAAATATATATTGAAATCGCGACCGGTTCCAGTATCGATCATGAGAGATTTATTCGTCTTAATTAACTTAGGCTTAATTACTGGGCACAACTTCAATCCGTGTCATAGCTGCTGTACTGATATCTTCAAAGTCACATTAAATTGTTATGTAGTTCGGGGTGCGCCGTCCTTGGTTCAACAAAAGAAGAATTAGCCCACACTACACAGGAGTATGGACGATACTGTCTTCGTAGTTATCGTAGTTATCGATGCCACCGTATATTTTCTTGTTTAAAAGTGAGAGAAAAGGCTATCTAAAATGTCACAACATCAGTTGAACTGTCTCATGTTTAAGGCCCGAAAGAATACCATGACTAATACTGCATACCGGTAAAAGTTAGCAACTTCCAATCAAAATCTTGGTCCCCAGGACAAACACACATGCTTTTCAGAGGAGCTGCTCATATAGAAGAACTGTCTCAAGGATTGTCCTGACACCTGAGTCCAAGCAGTACTTCCTTAGTTGATTTCAAGTCGTACTTGAAGTAACCCGTTCTGCCTTTTTATATATTAACTTTGACGTAATTCTTTCAGCGTAGCAGTCATCAAGTAATTATAAATATTAGATCAGTATATACTTGAAAAAAAACAAAGAGTTTTTTTTAACCCCCTTGTTTAATTAACAGATGAACTTTGAACTTCGACAAAGAGCAGACAGGAAGGAACCGGATGAAGAGGAATTCAATAAGTTAGCGAATTCATTTGACGCGTTTACCTCTTCACTTCTTAACCCTCTGAAATCTGGAACAGAAGACCGGCTCGCATTTGCAGATTCGTTGGATGACGTAATGGATATCGCCATTGACTTAGAGCAAAAGAAGGTACAGAATCTCTGGTTAGAACGCTTTGGAAATGAAACAATCCACCATAGAAACACTTCTACTTTGATCCTCCCAGGACAGGTGGTAGCCATTTGCCAGAATTACTCTGAAATGAATTACAACATGCAGTCGAAGCTCTCGTAAGCGACAACTTCGGGAATTGGAAAAAGTGGTCGTGACTAGCTATAGAGCTTGTCGCTTACGAGAGTGGTCGCATGGATAGCTTCGATTGTACTCTTTTTTCAACCCCCTCCCCCCCTCCCCCCCCCCCTGCCCTCATTAAAAATACTTCTAATACTGGATAAATTTTATCTTCCTTAGATTCTAGCCCATCCAGTTCTCTATAGCTTAATGGACGACAAGTGGTTTGGTAGTCATGACTTAAGGGTATCAAGGAAAGCTTCATGGCGCAGTATTGAACGTTGGAAATGGTTGTTCCTAAACATCTGGTGTCTCTTTGATATAGTGCTGTTCCCAATTCTTTTCCCAGTGCTCTACGTCATCCATTGCGTTGGAGAAAAAATACTTGCAAATCAAGGTGGGTGAAGCTATCTTAGCAGGGACAGCGGAGACTATTTTAAAGTGTAAGGGCTAAAAACATCTGGCCAAGATGAACAGGCATTAGGGGGCACTGTTACGCCATTTATCATACATTCACGGCCATATCATCTGGGGTAAGTTGCATAAAATTAAACGTCGGGCGTAACTGCTAATGCCAGACCTTCAGCCCAGTCAGATTCAGTATTTTAACGTCTGGCGTTAGAAGTCACGCCCGACATTAAATTTTATGCAACTCACCCCTGGAGCCCTAAAAGTTCAACCCAAGGAAAAAAGTGGTAGGGTCCCTGTTTAAATGACTCGATGATAATATCATGGTTTAATCACATTTAAATACTCATTAAAATTGTTACCTTTAACATTATGTAATGTTTAAAACACGAGCAGCAGTGTTTTATCGGGATTTAAAACCACGAGGCGTAGCCAAGTGGTTTTAGACCCGATAAAACACGTGCTGCGAATTTTTTGAACGGCTTCAAAGCCATTCCTGGAAAAGCGTCAGACTCGTACCCAGTCGCTATTTACGTGTTTTGTGGGGTGAGAAGATTGGATACGAGGACGGATTGAGGCGCAGGGGGTGTCATGGGAAGAGGCGAAGGAAAAATAGCGACTGCCAGATGTGCAATCGTTCGTGGAACCGTGCAGTGCTCTTTTTCAAGAAAACGGAGTAATTTTAGAGCTTTTTTGCAGTCAAAATTCACTGCGGGTTCTAGTTTAATATTTAACGAGCCAAAACGTTCGTCCGATGAGTGATTTCTTTTTTGTTTGCTTGTAATGTCGTGCTGCCGTAATGGCTTCTTCGCAGGAACATTCACGGAAAGGCGATGTGGGTGATTTGGACATTTCTTTCAGTGAATTGTGGATGACAGGTCAGTATCACAGTCATATTTTGTCTTTCCACGAATATTCCCACGAAGAAGCCATTACGGCAGCACGACATTACAAGCTAACAAAAAAGAAAGCACTCTTCGGACGAACGTTTTGGCTCGTTAAATATTAAACTAGAACCCGCAGTGAATTTTGACTGCAAAAAAGCTCTAAAATTACTCCGTTTTCTTGAAAAAGAGCACTGCACGGTTCCACGAACGATTGCACATCTGGCAGTCGCTATTTTTCCTTCGCCTCTTCCCATGACACCCCCTGCGCCTCAATCCGTCCTCGTATCCATATATTGGATCGAAATCTGCCAGTCGCTATTTTTCCTTGGCCTCTTCCCATGACACCCCGCGCGCCTCAATCCATCCTCGTATCCAATCTTCTCACCCCACAAAACACGTTAATAGCGATCATTTCCTTCGTATCCTGTGTTACGAAATTCTTTAAAGGTTTCCCTAGCTATCTTTAGCCGACGATATCTCCTACAAGATCTACAAGATCTGTTTTTTTAGTCCGCCAAAAGCCGGTGCTATATTATTCCAAACCTGCAATTTTATTTGTTTTGGAAAAAGAATTAGGAACCTCCCATCTCTGACCAAGCGCAGCAAAAGTTATAGAATAAACTCCCGCAGCGCTGCTTAAAATAACAAAATAACAACAACAACAAGCTTTATTACCAAATTAAAAAGTTAACAACATAATATATTAATACAAGAGGTAACATTTACTCAGAATAACTGAAAAGCTAATCGAACTGAGTAAAACTAAATAATGTTTCAATATAAAAGGTAGGTTGGCACTAAAGCTTGAGCAAAGCAATTGATTAATCATTAAAAAGAAGAGGTAAAGAATAAATAAATAAATAAATAAATAAATAAATAAATACCGGTTGAAAACTCAAAGTAAAGGCTGGTTTCCATATGATCGCGGATCGTAGATCGCAGATCGCAATAAGGTCTGCGATCGTCTGCGATCATATGGAAACTACTTCTGCGATCCTCTGCGATCCTGCAATCACGATCGCAGACGATCGCAGAAGATAGAACCATGTTCTATCTAAAGGCTGGTTTCCATATGATCGCAGACCTTATTGCGATCTGCGATCTGCGATCCGCGATCCGCGATCCTATGGAAACCAGCCTTAAGACTGTAAGATCTTTAACTTGACTTTGTTTTTAAACGTTAAAAGAGCGCCTGTCTGTAAAAATCAAACAAATTTTAAATTTCGCGGCAAGGGTGAAAAATTCGATTTCTTTCATATTTTAATGTTAGATAGGCTAGGATATAACTGAAATCACTGTGTAGTTTTTTAACTGAAACATCCTTTTATTTCAAAGAAAAATGCAAATAAGGAAATCCGTTAAAATCGTCATTTGAGGCGCAAAATTATTATAGGGGTTTGAGAGCCCCGTGTGCAACAACAAATCATTCTACCGACTTTAAAACACTCAAATCGTTTTTTGCTATCTCTAAATATCTGTTGGAATGATTTTGAGAAATATTGCCTTGTTCTGTGTTTACGAAATAATTTAATTTCGAAGACATACAACTCACTGTAGTAATAACACTAATTTTTCCCATGTGCGAAACCTTCAAATCGATTAAGCTTCTGGTGGTTAAATATTAGAAGGATGGCCTATAGATTCCCGTAAAAATTTCTTTGGGCAAATCATTAAGAGCGACACGGGAGCTTTACAAAATCCGTAAAAAAATTCATGGGGAAAATGAAGCCCCATTTACCCGGCAGAAAACTAGTTTTAGGCACGGCTCGGATGAAAAAAGTGGGTGCGCATACCAAAAAAAAAAAGTGGTGCGCATACCAAAAAAATAGCACTGATTACTCATTTACACAACCTTTTTTTCTACCGTGCCAAATGATGTGAAACTATGATTTGGTACGTGTAAAAGGCTCAACATCTCGGCCAGCGTACTCGATTCTTGCCTAGTGCACATGCTGCTTCCTCTGTAGAAACATGGCGGACGAAAAGTTCTTAGAATTTCTTCTCTAAAGAAGACCGCGTGTGTTCTAGCAGGAAATTCGGAAATCGACCTTTCTCTCGTCCGCTTTACAGAAGAATAGAAAAAGGCGGGGGTACGGGTTGTTATTTATTGCATCAGTTCTCTCTTGTACTTCTGTTGAGCGACGGTGTTGGACACTGATACGAAGTGGTCAGTGGTTTGAGATAGTGGAGACAGCGTTCACAGAAAAAGAGTGGTATGACAAATTCCTTAACATCTTGGTCCTTCCATGCTATCCGGCGAGATTTCCTTGGCGACTTTTGCAGCATCTTCCCGCTATGCGCTATGCTGAGTGAATCGCGCGCCGATTTGCACATGCTCTCCCAAATTGATGTTGACCAAAGGCACGAAGGCTCATCAGAGAAAAGTTAGTTCTGCACGGCATGCTAATCGTTTACACCGCACACTTTATCCGAGCTGGGCTAGATTTTCAGGATCGCGTACCAATTTTATCCGTGCTCGGACTACCTCTCGACATGGTCCGAGCACGGGTGAAATTTTTTTCCCGTACGGATAGGGCAAAGTCGTTTACACGACTAAATCTATCCGTGCCGAACCAATTTCTTTGGTACGCGTACTTTTTTCATCCGAGCCGTGCCAAAAATTTTCTGCCGTGTAAATGGGGCTTTAAAGGAGAAGGTCATTCCAAAATGGCACTTTTTCTCCTTTCGTCAAGAGAAATGTAATGTAAACATTAGGTACTCACCGAAGTTTCAGCTTCCAAAGAGCTTTCTATCCTTATGAAATCCTTGATCAAAGTAACCCAAAAATTGTGCACGGTCGCCGCCATCTTGGAATATACTTAGCAACCAGGCGATATTAACCCCTAAAAGGTATGGCAATCACCCCCGTCAATTTAATATGAGATTCCCCCTTCCCCTGCCGGAGGTATTTAAGGCAACTTAAGGCGACTTTAAGCGACTTAAGGTGACTTAAGGTCCCAGAGTAGGCCTATTTAGCGCCTCAAATGACGATTTTAACGGATTTTCGTTTTTGCATCTTTCTTTGAAATAAACGGATATTTCACCGAAAAACTACACAGTGATTTTAGTTATATCCTAGCCTATCTAACATTAAGATTTGAAAGAAATCGAATTTTCTACCCTTGCCGCGATATGTTTGATTTTTACGGACAGGCGCTCTTAAGGGCGAGGTGTTTTATGCTTTCGTCAAGATGATTCCAAACTTTTACAGCTGCAAAACGAATGTTGAATTTACCATCGTTTGTTTTAATGGTGTTGATGTAATAGGCTGATTTTGAAGCAAGCCTGGTATTGTATCGAAATAACCTCTTTTACATCGCATATATTTCCAACGGATTCAAAACTGATCTATTTTCGGTAAAGTACAAAAGACATTTTTATCCTCATTACCGTTCAGAGAGGGGAGAATTAAAACTACTTTGTACTTCGTTTCAAGGCTGCGAATTACTTTGTTAGTCTACTAGGCTTTGCAGTCAATCTTTCACTTTTCAGTATTTTCTAGAAATTAAGCTCCCACTTCGCCGAAATTCGGGCCTGCTTTGAGTTAAACTAAGGCCTAGGGCAAACGTCGAATCTAAGTCGCGTCGAATTAATTAAAAATAGGTTCGACAAAGAGTCGACTTAATTCCAGCGTGGTAGCAAACGTCGAACTTGCGTAGACCCTAAAGGCTGGTTTCCATATGATCGCAGATCGCAGATCGCAATAAGGTCTGCGATCTGCAATCCGCGATCATATGGAAACCAGCCTTTAGATAGAACATGGTTCTATCTTCTGCGATCGTCTGCGATCACGAATGCAGGATTGCGGACGATCGCAGACCTTATTGCGATCTGCGATCCGCGATCATATGGAAACCAGCCTTCAGATAGAACATGGTTCTATCTTCTGCGATCGTCTGCGATCACGATCGCAGGATCGCAGACGATCGCAGACCTTATTGCGATCTGCGATCTGCGATCCGCGATCATATGGAAACCAGCCTTAATTCACAAGTTGCACTTCGTGAAACACGGGAATAAGCACGTGCCCCCGTGCTATTAGGGACCTTACGAAAACACCAAGGCGACGGCGACGACAACGCCACAACACGAAAGGCTTAATGAGCAAAAACAATCGCTCTGCACGTGCGGTTTACATTTTGGTACATTTCTTTGCCGTCCTCTGCAAAACAACAATGTGAAATGACCAAATTCAAGGTTTTGTGGAGAACGTGAACCCACGGGAGTGAATTTTTCATTCTCTTCCTTAACTTGAACGGTACTCCTACCAATTTGGTTCCTGGGTAGTTTGTCGTTTGTGTACAAGTTAAATGAGTTACAATAATCGCAAAGTAGCACAAATGAAATAAAGTTAAACTGTCAAATGACGTTTTCGTTTGCGTCACCGTCTTGCATTTGTAAGGTCCCTATTCACTAGATGCGCGGCTAGTTATTGCTAGGACTTGCTAGCGAAATGCCGAAATACAGTGCTCGTCGGGCTTTTCTTTGGCAATTAATTGCGAAAAATAGAAAGAGAAGACTCAAACACTGAGCATTTATTGCCAATAGGTAATTCGCATGTCAATCAATCAATGATCAATAAATCTTTATTTAAACACGGTAAAATCCATCAGGAGTATAAAAATTAGAAATAACCTAACTATCCTAAACAAAATTCAAAACCTGACTACAACTAATCTAACTAAAACCTGTTTTTCATGAATGCCGTGTGTAACATTAAAAATGAACAGTAACTAATCTTTTAAATTGACTAAGAGATTCAGCTTTTCTCACATGACAGGGTAGGCTGTTCCAGAGAACTGCTCCGCTATAAGAAAAGCTGCTTTTCATGAAATTAGTTCGCGGAAACGGGACAAATAGTTTGTTAACAGAGTCCCTCAGGGAGTAACGCGTTTCATTTCGTTTAACAAATTTAGATGATAAATATTCAGGAACAAGACCATTTAAAGACTTGTATACCATTATGGATTTCTGTATTTGAAATTGAGTGCTCAAGTCTTTCCAATCGAGTTGTCTAATTAAACGGTTAGCATCAGCATCATAGCTAGAGAAGGTTAAAACGCGAGCGGCACGTTTCTGAAGCTTCTGTAGCCTGTCAAATAATGTTTAACCACAATTACTCCAGACAAGATTGCAATAATCGAAATGAGATTGAATTAGTGCGTTGTATATATAATGAAGGGTAGGTGGAGGGACAAAAGGTCTAATTCTAATTAAGTGTTCATGAAACACGAAAAACACATTTCCATCACGCTGTGCGATGTCAGCAATGACTTTCGATAGCTCGCCATTTCTGGTCGCGAAATTGTCTTTGTACAGCGCATGCTCGTCAGGGGGGAATAGCGTTTGGCAGATGAGGGAGTTGGTATTTTTGTGACGTTTGCGCATTCCATCACATTTGAATCAATTATTTTGTAATTTGCATGATTTAAGAATTGAGTTCAGCGCGTGTTTAGAACGGCGTTTGCTATAACGCCGAACCACTGTCGCATTATCCGACTTGGCAAGTCGAACTTATGCTGGAGTCGAAGCAATTAATTTGAGTCAAACTTAATTGTGGCAAACGTCGCACCATTCTTGCGCCTATTTCAAAATTAATAGGTTCGACGAATTAAGTTCGACTAAGATTTGACGTTTGCCCCAGGCCTAAGTGTTATATATCGACGATGTCCACTCTAGGAATTACCAGAGTGTTGCATTTGTAGAAATCGCACTAATTGTGTTCTCCTTTAGTGTCTTTGTTTTTTTCGTAAATTTTAAAGTTAAGGTTCAGTCATGATGTGCACTTCGTAATAATCCTCCTTCGTTTGGTTTCTCATTAACCCTGTCTATACCGAGTTTTTTTTTTTTTTTTTTTTTTTTTTCGTCTTCTCCGCCTAAGGGTGCTGACTCCCCATCCACCCCCTCCCCCTCGCTCGACGACTCCGAGGGTACTAAATTAAATTTATGACAAATAAAGACGATGGATTTGAGTTCAGAAATGGGAGGTAATGAAGGAATTTGTCATGATTTCTACATGGCGGCCATCTAGGATTCCTGGATTTCAGAAACGTCAGAAAAACCAGCAACATGGACAGAAAAGTAATGCATACCAATAGAAGAACACCAAAATGATCTATTACATGAATCTTGCACAAGAATTTCAATTTCAATTCATTTATTTTGCCATTAACCAAAAAATACAACATAAATACATTAAAGATGATACACAATATTCTTACTATTACAATACTCCCACTGAACTATTTACAAAATGAAATGCGTTAAAGGCTAGGAAGCCTATATAGAAGCCGCTTTAGATAGGGTTGGGGTTGAGTGCCACCCTACTTGGTGCCATTTACTTGTACATGCTTTTTTCTTCATAATAACCTTTTCCCAGCGGCCCATGATATCAAGTTTCGCTAAAATATATTTAAAATGCTCATTATGGTACCAATTTTTGATTATTTAAACCGAACCCATTGAGCCTATCAAATGAATTGGCTCAATGAATTGTTACTGGATTAATAGCACTGCTCAATTAAGAAGTAGTACTTCATCTTATTATTCCACTATTATGTCATTTCACCCAATAAGGTCAAGAGAACGCGCAAAATATGAGACCGTAATACACTGTAGTGTCCCGGTTTGACCGGTTTACAACAGAGCGAATACGGACAGAAAAGGCAGGAAAAGGAGCAACAATAGCCGGACTGGACGAACCCAACTTTGACATGTTTGGGTCCTTTGGACTTGAATTTTTAGAAGACAAACTCTTAACAGACACAGACTATTTAACTGAACAAACAGAAACTACTGAAACAGGTGGTGATGCTACAATTACTGAGCAAACAGAACAAACAGAAAGCGGACAACTGGATGACGAAGACATTGACAATTTTATTGCTGAGAACAGAAACAAAAACACAACTAAAAAGACGCAAAGTGACCTTAATGTTTTTTACAGATGGGCAAAAATTGTCAACGAAACAAGAACTACTGAAAACATACCAGAACAAAAACTGGACAAAGTTTTGGCTCACATTTTTTTAAACGTACGTATGGCGAACGGGGACAAATATGAACCTGATGCGTTGACGCCTATGTTACGAAGTTTCGATTGCTTCTTAAGGGAAAAAGAAAACCATTATAATATACTCACAGACAGACGGTTTACGAAGGTCAGAGAAGCTCTATCTTCAAAGCGAAAACAGCTTCGCCGTACCGGCGAATTTGTCCCTGACCACACGTTCAACCCCAAAATGTACGCTACTGGCGGATCACGTCGTCCTGTGAGCATCTTTAAAGAATATCTGGCAAGACGACCGCCTGAAATGGCTGCTGCAGATTCCCCATTTTATTTGGCGTCCATTGTTAAGCCATCATGCAATATCTGGTTCAAGAAACAGCCTCTAGGAAAAAAATTCGCTCGGTTCATTTATGAAGGCCGCCGGGTTGACAGGCAGGCACACCAACCATTCGGTCCGTAGGACGATGATATCAACGCTCAGAAAGGAAAATGTGGAGACTTTAAACATCATCGCACTTACTGGACAAAGAAACCTTAAGTCTTTAGACAGCTATTCCAGTACGTCCACAGAGCAGCAGAAGGAGACGACGTGTCCTTGAAACTCAGCAGCTTCATCGAAGTATGTGATGCACGTAATAAATCTTACGCTGAAAGCCAAATACTGACGCCAACAGCTGATCCACAGCGAGATGAAAATGAAAGCAAACATTTGTTCACTGGAGCTGTCTTTAATTAATGACTGCCAGTTTACCTTTACCACTGCCGATGCTGTCTCCGCTGCCGTCCATGCCACAGTTCCACAGAAGAAATTCAAGAGAATCTTGCCCTTTGCAAATAGTGATGATGAACTATAAAGAACTTTTGTTATTCTGATTTATTGGAACTGGATTTGTCACTATAAGTTGACGACATTTCTCTGATTTCGAGACTTTCTTGAATATTTTGGAATTACAATTGTAAAATGTGACTTTCAATGGAAGAATAGTTTTTGAAACGATGCAAGCTCGAAAACAAGTTTTTAGAATGCCAATCACTTATCATTTATCTTTTCATTTTATCCAATCAAATTAAAGACATTGAACTGGCTTTTTGTGTTGTTTACGTCATTCGTACGCGCTATATACCGATGGGCAGATAATGCCGGGTGTATTTCAAAACTGTTACCAAAACAGAGGAGCCAAAATAACATAATCTTTTTGTAGTGGAATAATAAATCTCTTCTTTTATGGTCTTAAATACAATACGCGCGGACATTTTGCTCATTGCTCGTATTTTTCCTCGTCAAATATGTCACAATAAAATAAGTTCATAACAACAAATTGGGATTTTACACTGGCCCAGAGAAAATGTCATAATTGTGTGATTTTCTTTTAACTTGTTCTAGAACGTGGAATTGTGTTTGTGATAAGTGCGACTTCAAAAGCTGCTGAGCCCGCTTTTAGTCTGATGAAAGACACCATTCGGTTTGTTATGGAAAGATACGGCAGCAAACATGTCAAGTACCATGTCATTGTCAGTGGAGAGGGCACCTCTTCATCAGGGAAAGTTCGTTTTAACAGTAATTCCTCAGATTTGGAGGCATTGATGAAAAACGTCAAAGAGCTCAGCAGAGAAGCAAAAGGCGGCCCTGCACTTCACAAAGATTTACAGAAAGCTGTTTCAGCATTTGAAACCAATTGCCTTCGTCATCTGCCTCCCGAAACGAAAAAGGTTAGCAAGTAGTAGTCTGATGTCTTTTCAGCATTTTTAAACACCCTGAACTTCACAAAATTTAGTTAAATCTATTCAAACAATAACCTTCAACAACAACAAAACAACAACAAAGACTCAAAAGTAATCCAACCAATATATAAAACTGCACCAATTGTTTCGAGAAGGTTTTGACATGTTGGATAAGGTGCCCTTTAAATATGGTTCTCGCGTAACATCAAGTTCAATTTCAGGAAATTACAAAAAATTTAGTTGCCTTCGTTTACATATTTGAAAAAGTTATAACCATCCAAAGTCCATGAAGGCAAATTGATTCCTTGTTTGATTACCAATAAGCCGCAAGTGGAAACATAGCAAATTATAGACCTATATGATAATAATGAAGAGAATAGCAATAGTAATCACACAGTAACCACATTAGGTAATCTTTAAAAAAAGAGCAGGAGTGTTTTATCGAGTTTAAAACCACGAGGCGCAGCCGAGTGGTTTTAGATCTGATAAAACGCCTGCTGCGAGTTCTTTTAACGGCTTCAAAAACATTCTTGGAAAAGCGTGTGTCAATAGAGTTCATAACAATAATGCTTTTGTGAACGTTGGAAATTAGCATACGAGAAAAACACCCCATACTAACGAGGAGTGTTTTATCAGCTGCTAAAACTCCGCATGCTAATAAGAAGGAGGTTTTTCGATATAAGGTCACTGCACGTGATGTATTTTCGACTATTTGATAAGTCAATGGGCTTATGAATTATTTTTATGAATTTAATTCATAAGCCCATTGAAATGAGTTTATTGAATAATTTACTGATTTACACAAAAACAGGCTATTTTTGTGCTAACGGATCGACTGATGTCGGATGCAAACGAGAAGAAAGCTGCTAAAAAGGAAGTTGAAAACATAAAGGAGCAACGCATTGGAATGTCTCTTATAGCAATTGGAAGATATGTTAATATCAGGGAGCTGCAAAAAATCAACAATGGAAAAGAGGTTCCAATGTTTGGCGAATATGAAGATCATAAGAAAGTTGGAATGAACATCATACATGGTGAGTGGGACGATTGCAGAAACCTCATAAGAACTAAGTTTTATAAGTTTCTAGGCACTGTCATGTTAGTGAAACAACTGTTTTGTTGTTGTTGTTGTTGTTGTTGTTCTTCTTCTTCTTCTTCTTCTTCTTCTTCTTGTTGTTTTTTTTTTTCAAAATAAAAATAATTATCAGCACCAAGCAGGGCTTCGAAATAAACGAGTGTAAGCTAGACTCTCGCTGTTCTGCCACCTTCAACGTGACTTCATTTGAGGTATTATTAGTTTGCACAATATTCTACCCTCTCATCGCCGCCATAACGAATGTGTGACATTAACTCACGTCCTGGTGACTTGAATTTTCTTTTCTTTTATCTTTACAGCAATCACCGGGAAAAGTCTTTACGGTGAGTGCAAACCAAAAACTGCTAAGGCTCCCAGTGCAAATTAGCCTTTTGGACTCTAAGTTATGAACTCTATTTGAAGTGTGATTTAAAGGCTGTGAGTTACGTCTCGGTGGGCTTATTTCTATTTTTAACTTCAGCTTATGTACATGTTCTCTTACACTCACGTTAATTCATATAGATGGCTACCTGGAGTACTTTATGGCTCCATATTTCATCTTCGTTCGTGACTCGCTGAGTTATCTGGCCCTACTTGGTCTTCACTTCTTCATCTGCCTCTCTCCATCGAGAATTCGCTTTAGCGGAGCAGAATGGGGCATTTTTATTTTCTTCTTGGGGCGAATAGTGATGGAAACTAAACAGCTATTACGCGCTAAACGGCGTTGTACCGAAGTTCAAACCAGGAAGCTGTGCGCACGGGGATCCGAGTACACGAGTTGCAAAGACACAGAAGAGAACGATGATACAGGGATCAAAACAATACAAAAAGATGGCGCTATCGTTAAGACACTGAATAATTATATCAGGTATGGTGTTGCAAACTTTTCAAATATATAAAATACTCTTTAAACTGTATAGTGGTAGCTGACTGCCTATATGATTTTAGGGTGAGATTTGACAGTCAATAATTTTCTGGAAATTAGTATGAACATTCTCGATGAATGATTGTGTAGGCGACGTTGCTTATGATAAGAAACAGTATGTGATTATCATTCGCAATAAATGTACGTTCTTATTATAATGCACCTTTCACATTGAGCTCTTGAGCCCTTACTAATCGTCAGTCAGTTTTATGAATCTTCTGAACTGTAAGTTAATCAGTGGAGGACAATCCGTAAGGTGGTAATCTCTACTTGGTCCAGAGTACAGACTGCACATCTCCCTGAAAACCAATCAGAACGTCACATTTTTTTTATCTTGGTATTTAAGGAAGCATTAGCTGCAAACAATTCAGTTCCTTGACCAACGTGTTTTCACCAGCTTGCAATTTTGCTTCAATTAAATTGTCGTTTTGTCTTTTGTGATTCAGTCCACAAGGGTAATTTGGAATTAACAAGAAAAGGCCCTTTTAGTATACATTTTTTACCTAAGCGAGGAAATGAGTTTTCCGTAACTTATTTGTATCCTTGTGCTCCAACTTCTTAACCAACCCTTTAGCAATTTAACTTGTTTGAAAGAAAATTATTTTCCGTGGAAATTTTAATTTCTATAATAGAGTGGTTTTCAAAAGAGTATACATTTCACAAATCGACGGAAGTTTTCTTTCTTTTCTATGGTCTATACGCTTATACTTATATACCTATATTCTTATACACTGTTATAAAGAGTTAAAAAAATTAAGTAGAACAACGAGCCGTAAGCAAGTGGTTTTACTACCAAATGTTGATCATTTCATGGCGTCATTTTCTGGCCCCAGTTGTTCAGAACTTTGTCCAGTGGAATGTATACTAAACAACGTTTCTGGCAAGTTTTCCCCACAATCCAATACTTAAATTAGACATACGCTTCTACTCTTTCAACAAATTATGCCCAATTTTATTTGCCTCGTAGCGACCTATGCAGCGGATAAATTTATACGCTTTTTGAACAACCAGGCTAGGACTATGATTATAGACCAGAGAAAACTGTTGTCGATTTTTTTACAATAACTTGGAAAAAGTTCTGGTACAATTGGCTTTATTTTCCATTGAGAACGCGCGCACATTGCATCTGACATCATTTTTATTGTCTGTACTCTTATAGGCAATAGCTACGAGCCAATCGGTGCACAGGAATTTTGACAGTTATTGTAAAAATTTACTTAACCTTGCTTTCATTGCGCTTTGTCAACCAGTTGGGATTTCAAAGGAGTTTCTGTTCTGTTTGTTTAAAATTTTTGGATTGATTACACGGCCTCACATGCTTCCAGCATTAAATCCAATGGTGTATAAATAAATTTGCAAAGAGCAAAAAGTTAGAATGTCAAGCCAAAACTAATCGTGAATTTCCCGTGTTTGACGCTATGATTTACTTGTACTTGGTTTGTGTTCTGATTGGTTCATTCAGTTAATAATACGTCATTTGTGATCGCCTAGAATAATTACTTTTATTTCGATTTTACGACACCCTATTGAAAACGCTCTTTTTGGTTGCTTACATAAGCGAACAGACTCTAACAAAGCTGTGTCGATATTCTTTTTAGTGATCGCTGGAACATTTTGGACACAATCACTATCTGCATCTACCTCGTCACATTTCTACTGAGAATGGCTACTTGGGCCTTATCCGAATCCGTTACCAACAACCGAGCTTTGGTAATCGCTGGTTACTTCTATGGACTTAATACCATGTTTCTAACTCTCAGGGCTTTTGGTCACTTGATGGAGACAACCAAAAAAATTGGTACCATTCAGATTGCCCTGTTTCAGATAATGGGAGACGTGATCACGATCTTTTGGCAGTTTACAGCAGTCACTTTGGCCTTTAGTATGGCTGTTACCAAAGTTTTTATGGCCGAAAAATCCTATGTTACGAGCCACACCACTGAGAATGATCTGTAAGTTGAAAATAACATTACTTGTCTTGAATTTTGACGAAAATTTGTATACTTTCTATTAGTTTATTTTTCAAGGTTTTGAAGCTTTTACGTGGCTGTCTATCTTTTAACAGTTTTGGTCTTTGTATACTTTTTTGTTTTCTTAGTCGTAGTTTTTTGTCTTCTGGGGCCGGAATCCGCCCCACTCCCTTCATAACTTTGCACCTATACAATCTATGACAATGATACTTGAAGGAGAGATAGTACGTCCAAAGTTGTTTTCTTTGGGGTCCACAGAGGGAAGTGGTGACGTCATATGACTTTGAGATGACAGCATGATTGCCAAATGGCGGCCATCTTGGATCCATCATGTTGGATTTCTTGATTTTCAGTAAAACTTCAATAAAGCCCCGAAATTGTAACCAAAACCAATAAAGGAACATTAACATGGGATAAACGCTACGGAAAGAAAAGTAATTTTTCTCCATTTTAAAAAGGGGTTTGCCATTCTCTAAAAAAAGACCTATCAAACATCAAAGTCAATGAACAGTAATCGACAACATTAAATTTTCCCAGATAAATTTCTAAAAACCTTCTGAAGTTTCATCCGTTTGCTGAAGTAGTTAAAAAGTTATCCAGTTTAAAAGTTGGCGCAAGCAGAATCCGTCCCCCCCCCCCCCCCCCCCTTCTTCTGGTCTAGAAAGGATTAGTAGGTCCTCCCCTCCTCTTTTACGCCGACGGGGTTATTCCAGCAAAAATAAAAAAAATAAAATAGAAAAGTAAAATAATAAAACGGTATGGTATCAAGGAAAAATTACAGAGTACGAAAGAGTCCTTGAAAAGTAACTCGTAGGATAGTATAATCGAAATATAAATTTCATGGAGAAGTATCCAGATTTATAGCCTTATACCAACCCTCAGTACCACTAGTATTTTTATTTTAATCCTAAGAAAATAACAGCGTCCATGGTCATGAAGTTCCAGCATGCCATCAGAGAATAATCCGTAAATTACAAAATAAGAGTGTTGAATGAGGTTCTGAGAATTGAAATTGAAATTATTGCCGTGTTGTTCAGTCGTTGGTATCTGTCGCTGAGCGACGAAGACGCCCCTAAAGTTATCGTGCAAACGTTTCTGAGTCCAATGTTTCTGAGTCCAATGCAGGCGAAACACACCCGACCTTAGACATGGCAAGTGTACAAAAATTCACGGGGTGGGGTTGAAAGGCATTGAAATTAAGCTCACACTCACATTCACGTCGATGGACATTGCGAAGACATTTCTTGAATATTTACAGTGAACTTTCATTACAAGCGCTTCATTTGCCTTCTTCTCAGGGTTGAATTAAATGCATGATTCGTTGGGTATACATTATAACAATAGAAGTAGAGTACTGATCTCTTTTTTCTGTTGATTAATACGGTAATCTGTCAGTTTCAGGTACAAAAATGACAAATACTTTTACGGTATTTTAGTGACCATTGACAAGTTTTTTTTTTTAATCGTCATTTCAGCGTATGCAGCACAACTGGGATATCCTGGTAAGATTCAGACGACAAATTTTAAATCAGAGTGTGATGAGTAATAACTAATATGAATGACCAGTTATCATTTATCGCATGGAGGGATTCTGAGCTCTCTGTTATGAAACCAGCTAAAATGTCTGATCACGTCCTGTTTTCATGCACCTCCCACCCCAGATGTGGACACCTTAAATCCTTGTGAGCCCCCCACCCTCATCCCTCCCCCGTCGCCTTTCCCCAAAACCACCAAATTCGCTCCTCGACGTACAAAATCAACTCTTTCCGTGAAGGACTGCACGATTTTGTATTCGAAAAATTTCAAACGTTGTACAATTTGTGCTTAACAGAAATTATTTCACGCTGGTGTCAACAAACATATTTTTCAGATTTGGAATATTTGTTGACTTAATTTTACCACGTTTAAATGAAGTCCATGTCTATCTTTTGTGTTATTTTTATTTGCAAAACACATTACTTACAGTTCTTACAATACGGGCTACTTGCACTATTAACAATAGAATATTTTACTTGCGGTACAACTAACAATACAATACTCTTCTTACCATTCAATATACACCACTTTATACATACAATTACTTCGATTCCTTACAATACGGGTTACTTATAATTGTCTACTAACTTTATTGCAAAAACGTTATTTACAATACTTAGAAGTACAAGCAAATGAAGCTTAACAATAAATATGACAACAGTAAAAAACATTTCACTGAAAATTTTGTGCATTATAGCTTAATTTAGATTAATTGAACTTACGCTTTTTCCACTTTCCATCGGTAAGAGTGGTGCTATAATAGAAATAGTTCATTTATTTCTATCACTTCGAACTTGATAATGGCGTCATGACGACCCCGAAACGTTTAGCTAAACTATTTACGTTACATTATATATTCAGACATGATGTTAATTCCCAAATTTACATCTTATTTCATACAAAATCTTTCTTCTTATTCTAATTTATAAATTTTCTTTTTTATTACCAATTTTCACGGTCTTTTACAACCATGTTGTAAAATCCCTATTTTTTTTTTTTTTCATTTCTGAAGGTGATCCCTCGATAGAGTTGTAGATTCTATGTCGATGCAAAAGCTCTTTAGTGATACTTTTTTTTCTGTTTTACTTTTAGTTGGTGGTCAATGTTGAAACATTTTGTTTGGTCCTTGCTGGGAATTTCAGATTTGGATCCTCTCGATTCGGTTGACAGCCCATCCATACTTATAGCTTACTTCCTGTATGGCGCCTTTTTAATTATGTCAGTTATTCTCCTTGTAAACATGTTGATTGCTCTTCTGTCAGAGACGTATCAAAACGTTGCGGTAAGATCTGATTGACTGGTTATTAATTTACCAATATAATAGGAAATATGTGATATACCCCATATTTGAGGAAAGATTTAAATAACATTCCTACCTCGTGGGTTATTTTGTTCTCCCTGGTCCCTGGTACATGTAAATTATAAAAAGTTCCCTGATCAGCTTTATTCCTCCACCGTGTAGATTTTATTTTCCCTGGTGTGGTTGGTTAGCCGGGAAAAAATATTCGAGCCCATAAACTTCCGTATTAAAAGCTGTCTCCTTTCCATCCCATTTACAATTGTCAGATAAAGTGAAATCGACATTTGAATTTGTGCAAAAGCTGTGGGAAAGACTTACTTCGTTGAGCATCTGATCTCCAGATCAACATAAATTTTATGAAAACTTTCTCTCCTGAAAAACACAGATCTTGACATTTCTGAGCTGATAATTTAAAAAATATTTATCAGTTTGAGCTCCCCTAGAAGATGAGCTCGAAAATCGCGTGAGCATCGTGTAATTTCAATCAGAAAAAGTGGTTTTTAAGGGTGATTTTGAACATATCAAAGTTAATGATCACACGTCTCTAGTCAAGATCTGTGTTCATGTGGTATACTACTTTATAATTAAGAGGACAATGATAGTTATACAACTTTACATTACACCCTTCCTGATAGAAAAATTGAAACGATCTGGTGGATTTTTGTCTGCCTTGGTTGAGTTTTTGGCAAATTTCTGGCTTAAATTCAATCCTCAAAAGATTTGGTACGTAGGGGTGTTAAATGCATTGAAAGCCTACGTAGTTATGTGCGCTGATTTAGTAGTTGTGAAAAGAAAGAGGTTTCCAGTCCTTGTCCTCCTTGATAACTCTGCAGTGATCTGTGAACTGAGCTACCGAGCCAGTTAGTAGCTAGTTCGTTTAGGTTCGTATCTCTTTTAAAGCTGATCTTTTACTAAGCTTTCTTTTCGAAAATGCTCAAGTTGCTTAAATAACTGCTTTAATCTTTAATTTACTTAAATCTACCGATTTAACTACATTTTCTTCATTACGAGGTAGATCTACTCTTCGTAATTATGTGCAATTTCCTTATTTTGTTTCAGAAAAACTCTTTAATGGAATGGTCGTACAAGAAAGCAATTACCATCCAGTCCTACGGAACTTATGATCCAATACCAGTTCCTTTTAACCTCGTTTCTAGTTTCGTTCTGTTAATGGCCTATATCTTCAGGAAGTGCAAAGAGAAATATACTGCACCACAAAAAGGATCAAGTAATACAACTAATAATAGGCGGGTAAGTAACATACACTTAAACGTGCTGTTTTATGTCAGCTTTACGTTATGGGTGAGGTTTCATTTTGCCCGTCAGGAATTTTTTTATTGTTAGTTTCTTATGGAGTAAAATACAAAAGAGCCCTTACAGAACACAGAACATACCCTCGCCCAAATAGCTTTTGCCATTGCGATATAAGTCAATTCAACCAGTTGGTGTCCAGTCTCATCAACGAGCAACCCTCGAGGCATTCTTTTTGTTTTTTGGAAGAGAACTGGCCACTGCAATCCCGGGAGAGGAGGGGAGGAACAGAATAGTACGCAACGGAAGAATACCGGGAATTAGCGATTCTGTGTGAGGCAATCTGTGACGTGAAGCTTATGTTTAATTTTTACTGATTCACGATATTTCCAGAGCCAATCTTTCCATTGATGCGCTAACTCTTTATAACCTCCTCGGAGTTGTTTACGAATAGAGGCCACAAATGTTTGAGTGACCGATGGGAAACTGATAAGGGATACGCCGGCAAAAGTGCCATTGACGTAGTAAACGCGACGTCTTAAATTTTAAAGCATAGTTCAAGTTCGTTAAATACATGTAGTTCCGGACAGTATGTTTGCGGTAACAGCAATAAAACGAGAGTCTGAAAGTGTTTACCAGTCTTTTACTTTTCAGAAAACAACAATGAGCATTCCTGTAAAAAACTTTCACTGATGCTAGTAAGATGCCGGTAGTGAGAATAACGCAGATATGTACAGCGTTGAACGTCATTGTTAAATTAAAATAAATTATCTGACTGTACTGTTATGGAATCGGTCCTGTTACTGCTCTATCTCGGGTCAAAAAGCTTTGATGTTAAATCAAAGCCCTTAAGATCTTGATAGGGTGTTTCATTCATCTATCTAGCCCAAATGTATGTCATTTACTGGATTCTCAATTTAAGAATTTTAATGGGATTTAAGGTGACTGGTACCAGTTTTCAGCTTTTTGACAGTTTATGACTTTGAAAGAATAGGACAAAAAGATAAACCAAGGCCAATGTAATACTTTCGTAGGGTTGAATTATATAATCTATAGTTGACCAAAAATTAAGAACGGATTTTTTGTAAATTGGGAAAAAAGACAATTTTTACGTAGTGAAAATTTCCTTCCGTAGAATTTTTTTTTCTGATGTTTACTCTTAATAATAATATCATATTGAAACAATAAAACTCTTTGGAGAGTTTTGGAGTCAGTTGATCTGCTGTTTTCCGTTGCAGCCTCCTGGACTCACCTTGAAGGAGTTTCTCACAACTTCTGGCTAGCTTAGCCATGTTTTTGCCAAATAGCATCAAGCGAAAGTTTGAAATGGACCAAACTGCTTGCAGAACACGTCTCAGTCGGTGTTTCAGAATGTTGAGATTGCGAGACTTCTAAATTGTACAATGCTGGGCTTCTTTATTTGACATTTTCTCGGGCATTTGTCCTTATTCTTGGCGGTTGTTTTCGTCGAAGTGTACAACGATGGCGGCCAACATTTTCTTCGTCCGTGTGACTCGCGCCGTCCTCGCTGATGAAGTTGTCGGTGGATTATAATTAGGCAGGGCCGGATGGCGAGCAGTGTCAGTCAGTTGTAAATGTTAAGTAAAGTTTGTGAAGGTCGTCGTAAGAGTGGCTGTTGAGGGCAAAAAATACAAACTATAGAATGTGGCCAAGCGAGATAATTTGTGGTAGTATTTCGGTTCCCCCAATTTATAAACATTTTGCGAGTCCTTGAAGCTCCGTCACGATCGATCGCAGTTTTGCCGTTCAAACTTAACATTGAATATCAGAAACAATTTGTCTTGAACATAAGGAATTAACTAAGGTCGTACTAGTAGATACAGTCTCGGATATAGGCGAATTTCGTTTAAAACAGGACAAAAGTAACCTAGCACGAAAAAAGGCGCTCGCCGCCATATTTGTTTTGATTATTTGTCTCTCTTTATCGCGTGTCTTTCGCGCGTGACGCACGATAGTCAGACCTGCTCCCCGCGCGAGGAAACTGGTACCAGCCACCTTAAGAATTTGTGGTCAAAATACGGATCCGTTAAATGCCCCAGCAACATGATAAGCTAATTCCCGACTCACGTGTCTCACAACATCAGCAGCGGCTCCCAACAACTGGAATTTGCCTTGGTTTTGTTTGTTTTGTTTTACTTTGCTTTGTTCGGTTTTCTTATCTTTTCTCTTTTTGTTTTCTTTTATTTTCTTTTGTTTTCTTTTGAAGCACTTAGACTGGTCACTAGAAGTGAGAAAAATAATGAATGCATATATCTTTTACAATTCACTTTAAGCCTCGTATGAAATAAAACTGGTAAAAATGAACGATTGAACGATTTCTTCGTAATATAGATAATGCAGCGCCCTTTTTCTTTGCCACAATTGAGTCACTTCATTACACAGGTTACGGTGGGGTCTGCAGGTGTGTTTGTCAGTGTTCTCCACAAGTATAAAAGCTATGAAAATAAGACTTGCAAGAAAGATAGTACGGCAAAAGATGTTTCCTTTGAGGTTTCAAAACAGAGGTCATGACGTCATATTACGTGGTAATTACGTCACGATTGCTTAATGGCGGCCATCTTAGATCCGCCATCTTGAATTAAAAGTTATGCAAACCAATAAAGGAACATTCATATTAGCTAAAAACATTATAGGTATGGTAGCAATAGCATAGCATCTTGAAAAGGGATCTTTTGTTTTTTGTCAAAACTTGGTTTCCATGGTAACATCAGAGTCAATGAAAACTAACCTATCACTCCAATAAATTTTTAAAAGAGGTTCGAATTTTCTCGGCTCATGCTTGAATAAAAAAATATATATATATATATATTAGATTCAAATTAAAGTTGTCGCGAGCAAAACTACTTGCGTTAAGCAAGCAATACCAAACTATGTGACATCCTTAAATGTTTGACCAAAATTTGATATAGCATTCCATTGTTCACAGGAGTTACTGTTTCTACGGCACAAAGAATTTGACAGCGATGCTCTCTTAAAGGGGAAGTATCACGCAAATTCGCTATCATTTCAAAACCCAAAAATGTTTGTCTGTCAGCTGAAACAACGAAATAATTGTCAAGTTCGTTATAAATTATCACCCCAATGCATTAAAACTGTCGATTAAAGCCTCTAACCAGAGACAGAGTAGGCCGGTAAGGATTGAAACTTGAAAAATGTTAGGCTAATGTTTTTCAAGTTCTAGCATTTTTGTTTCCAAAATGCGCTAGAACAGATCACGAGTTGTTCCTTTCAAGAATTGAGTTGATCTCTTTCCTCTCGTTATTCTTAAATTGTTTTGTAGCTATGTGAAGGTCTTAGTTCACCATTTTTAACCAAACAGGTCAAAAACCCCATGAGACTTCCCCTTTAAATTCCAAATAATAACAAAAAAAAAAATGTTGAGTGTTTGCATTTTAATTATTTTTTGGGAGGTATTGAAATTCAAGATCGCGGTTCTAAATATGGTGGCTGTGCAGAGATAAACGACATAATTTCACGTCGTATGACGTCATTTTCCATTTAGCGGTTCTCCAAGAAACAACTTCTGCTTACGATGTACACTCCAAGTTCCACTGTTGTTGCCATAATACTCTTGAGACTCTGCACTCTAATCCACATACCTACCGTTTTCAGGAACTAAAAAAGCGAGGCTAAATAGGAATACTTCCTTCTTCATGGCTTATTGCTTTAGATTTGAGCGTCGATTAATAGGTAACCTGTGAACAGGCTCCCATGTGGGTTATAGGGCGAAGAATAAAATCGAGCTCATGGAAGGGGGCGTGAAAGAAAAGGAGGTAGCAAATGGAGATTCTTTTGATGTCGTCTTTCCACCTCTTTGTAATTAACCTGTGAGTAGTATGTCAACGAGGTAATTTTATGCCAGTAATTCAATAATATTTGCCTTAACGCAAAAGAGTGCCGGTACTTTCCTTTTCTTTAAGAACAAGAAATTGCTTATTCCTGGCCAACAAACTCCATAAGATTCGCCGACTGATGCGGTACCTTCAGCGAGGACTTCTTCGTCTCTTCGGCAGTGTCGATTGCAAACACTTTGAGGCCATAGTTAGATAGCTCCTCGACCTTGTCCTTAATTATTAACACCAACAGTGTAACAATTACAACCTTGCAGCATTCAAACATCCATATTTATTTTTGACACCCAAGGAAGCGACTGGAAGATCAAAATCTTTTCGAAATCAGTCTGTAAATATTCCAAAAACATCTTGCTTTTTAGCTACAAATTGTAGGAAAGTGTTCAGCCCTTTTATAAGCCCAGTGATGTGAAGAAAAAAATTCGTTCGATTTCCGCCTCTCCAAACCGCAAGCCGACGAAGAAGCTTCACAATTTATTCAAATGTCAGCGAGATTCAGTGTGTCAATATTTAATATCCTTTGCAAAGTTGTCAACAGTCATCTATCTAATCAATCAGAACATGATACCAGAATCTGGTATCACAAACTAGAACGGCGGCATTCAAAGGATGTCCACAGGTTCCCTCCCTTTCTCCACGCTCCACTGCCGAGCTCGCCGATTTTTCTTTTCGCCCTATACCCCACTTGGAAGCCTGTTTACAGAATAAATAACCGGGTGTCCACAGGAAATTCTATATCTTAGGGATCGTTCACTGACTTATCGGTGGTGTGTTTTAGGTTGAGACCCTTGCTAAAGTTGTTGAAAAGCTTCAGACGGAGTACTTTGCCACATATGGATATGAATTCCCTTTGACAGGTATGTGGAGAAGCACGAAGTAATATCCTTTGAAACAACAGCTACATCTTCAAATCTTTAAAATAAAATTTAAATAAAAAATATCATATCATCTGTCACATGAATGAGGGACAGGCTTGAAGCAAAACAACTGCAAAAACTGAGGAAAAATAACAGAGCGAGGTAAAAGAGGCATTCGCTAATATTTATACAGTGTCCACACCTTCTAGGTATCAGCTTACGCCTTTCCGGCAGTCGCATATGCACCTTTACACACTGCAAGGTCACTGATCATGACACTTACAGTTATCCTCATCATGCATCACCAGTCATCACACCCTCAACACTGCACCTCCTACGTCTAAGATACCTCTGCTCTGAGGAAGTGAATCGAAAGTGGATAGAAATCCTTCAATCAACGCCAACCAAACCGAGGATCGAAATGCACTAATCACTAACAACCACCAGTAGTGTAGCTATCAGATCAAACCTGACGATGATTAAAACCTTCCATGATACATTCAATTCAATGTTTGAAATGGAATCTCTAATAATAATGATCGCACTGAGCATTTTGACCGTAGTACAGGTCCTATGTGCTTGGCGCTAGTCTTAGCTTGTCTATCATAAGTTGTGTTATTTATAAGGTTCTTACCTGAAAACATGTTTTTGAACAGATGAAAGAAAAGTGGATGAAGTGCTCTACGAAACACACAAAAATCGCCAAATGACTAATCAGATTGCTCGAAGGACGTTCTCAGGGCATGAATGTCAACAAGGAGCTCTTCGTACGGGGAAAAAGGTAAAATTCAAACTTGAAAGGGGCGATATCACCTATTTTATGAATTACTTAAATATACTAAAAAGGAACGAAAAAAAAATCAAAGGAAACCCTTAAACGTGGCTTTAGTTTGGTTTACAATTTCTTCACTAGTTTTCTGGATTTCGAGGATGGAGATTGTTTCAACTTTATAAAAGTTAAAAAGTGGCTTGAAAATGTTGCCTAACTCATTATTATTATTATTTTTTTAATTAAATAAATCTCTTTATATCTTTCCTCTTGTTCTAGAAGTATTTCATGTATTTTCTCTTGATTTATCAGTAAGAAAACGTACTTACGTTTACTTCCCAAGTCCAGAACTATGGAAAGACTGGCACGTGTGGAATTGTGAGACGTTTGGGTAGACGGAAGACCATCATAATGACGGACATTGCATTTTCTGTGTTTTCATGGCTTTAAGTGTAGCTATCTTGTTAAGTCTGCTTCATTTAAATATCTTTTTGTCTGTAAAAATCAACCATTGCCATTTATAAACAGTTTTGTGTCTACCTAAACAATCTCGGAACCCCTCACTTAAGGCAGTGACCCCGGCTATAGTTTCTAGAGTCAGTGAAAAAATGAACGCCAACTGGATTTTAATAGAGAATAGGATAGAAGAAGAAGCAGCCGGAGATATTATGGTTCGATTCCCGTCTTGATTTCCCTGCACCCTATTCCTAGGTAATAAGCCTTGTATTGAATAATAGCTATTAATCAACCTGCAGTCACATATTGTTATGTTTAGATATGCATGCAAACAAGGCGAAAACACCAACCAGCTGCCTCGTTTGTATGTCAAACTGCTGATAACTGTAATAACAACCATTTTGATGTTCCTGGGTTTTTTAAATATATTTTCTTTATCCTTTTTTTTTCTCTCGAGGCCTGGAAATGTATGGGAATAAGAGTTGAAGGGTGTCTTCTGACGTGTGAGGGAGCAGACGCTTGTGTAGTATGTAAGGATAACCCACGTCAGCATCATGGCGCTAGATATCTCATCCAGTTCTCTAAACAGCATCCTCATTTCGAGGTAATTCATTTCACATAATTTGTAGAAGAAATTCTAAATAATGGTCTCGACTTCTAAATGGCCGTCTTTGATAGTTTAGCGCCTTTATGCATGTTGTTGCAAAATTGAGGACATCGTTTGGATCCGAATTCGTTGAAAACTACATCCTGACACAAGTCGACAACATCAGAACTGAATAGTCCTAGTGGAACAGTTTATAGGAACAAGCTACCTTTAGTAGCGGGGACCTGTTGCATCTATGGACATGTTGCAGCCCGCAACTGTAAAATCGTCTGGCTGCTACCAAACTGCTGATGGAGCGGTTCATTGCTCCCTCGAACCAGTTTATGGTAAGCAAAAGATTGTTCGACTACACTCTTCTTAAGAGTGCTGGTGTTGTTTTGTAACATTAACACAACAAATTGACATTAAATTGATGGAGACAATGCCTAAATTTCAAATTTTACTTGGGTAAGTAGAAAGAATATTAAGTGTCCAAAAAGTGTGATCGCAGAGCCTAGGTCATATAACGTGGGAAAAAGGAAATAAATTTGCGTTACCCACAAACAAAATAACGCAACGATCAATTTGGGGACTGGCTTTTTATTCTGTATGGTGTATCGCGAAAAGGTCGTTCATCTAGTTGTAGATAAGCATTACCGGCTGATAATTTCAGGAGAAATAGAACGAAAGTTAAACCGAATAAGTGCATTTTGACTAATATTTAGGCAATAAATGCAAGGAAACGGTGGTTTGTTTCAGTTATATTTCGATATAATTCTATATCATCGTCAGACTAGGTGACAATGCGGTAGCTAAAGTTTAAATACTAAAAGGGTGGTAAATTAGCATCAATAGGCACGTGAGAATAAAGTAAGTACAAAACAAAAAGAGAAAAAACTGTCATGAGAATAAGCAGAGCCTTCAAGCCATTGTTCAAGGATGGCGATGAACGTTTTATGTGATGGGCTTCTTTGTATAGAAGGAGGTTCCAATTGTCGTCACTGTCAATTATCTTTGTGTTGCTACGCACGGTTTCGGTGAAAAATTCTTTGTTGGTCGTAGAAGGTGGGCCGGACATTTTCTCCAATGAGACCGGCCCACCTTAAATAATATAACTGAAACAAACCACCGTTTCCTTGCATTTATTGCCTAAATATTAGTCAAAATGCACTTATTCGGTTTAACTTTCGTTCTAGTTGTAGATAACTATTGATAATATTATTAATCAAAGAAATTTTACTCAAACGCCCTACAGGTGTTATTACAAGAAAGTGGGGAAAGAAGGCTGCTCGGAGTTGGTGTTGTGTGGGAAGATTACGGTTACCATTTTATGCCAGGATGGCTGGACGGTACGGTGGGTTATCATGTTGATGATGGAAAACTTTTTGACGCCAAATATCCAGAGGGGAGACAACTTGAAGGTATTTAACAAAAAGATACATCGTTCATTGAAAGATCACCTAAAAGTATCCAGTCCTTGTTTTAATACTATAGCAATGGGTCTTTCTATTGATTTGTAGTTTTCAAAGGATCGCCCAACTTATATTAACCATTTACAACGTAAAATGTCACGCAATTACACTAATGCATAATCTAGAAATCTGAACAAAAGCCAACCTTCGAGACCTTGAGGGCTAAAAAGAGGGCTTAAACCTATCTAGACCGGTTTTCTTGTTTTGTTTTGTTTTTTGTTTTTTTTGTTTTTTGTTGTTGTTTTTTTTTTTTTTTGTTTTGTTTTTTTTTGTCTTCTGGGGCCGAGGAGGGGAGGGTTAGGGTAGGGATTCTGCCTTTCTCCATAACTTCGCAAGTATGAAAGCTATGACAATGAGACTTGGAGGAGAGATACAAAACGTACGTACGGAACGTACAAAGATGTTTCCTTTGACGCCCGAAACAGGAAGCGAAGACGTCAGATGACGTTGTTATGACATCAGGGTTGTCAAATGACGGCCATCTCTGGATTTCCCCAAAATTTCAGGAGAGCGCCAAAGTCGAATAAAAAGTAACCAGAACAAAGGAACACTAATATGAGATAAAAACCAAACAGTTTCATAACGAAAAGTAATTTTCTTAATCAGTTTAAAAATGTATTTTACATTTTATGAAAAAAATGGCCTGTCAAATATTGATTAACATGGCAACATCAAATTCTTCCTAGATAAATTTCCCAGAAGGTCCTGAAGTTTCAGGCTGTTTGCTCAAATATTTAAAATGTCATTCAGGTTCGAAGTTGCCGCTGGCAGAATCCGCCTCCTCCTCCCCAGATCTATAAAATAGGGTTAAATACTTTTGGTAGCGAACCTTTTTCTTGTCATAGAGACGCATACTATTAATTAAAATTCTAATTTGGAGGGGGGGGATGCATGGATACTTTAAGCATAACTAGTTCTTTGAGTTTAGAAAAGTAGGCTTGTAAAATAGGCCTTATCACAGTTTTCGACGCCATTTTGACGAGTACGCAAACTCGTCTTGAAATTAGAGTGTTTGTATAGAAATCCGATGTCAAATAATTTTCATAAAACATCGCTTCTGAAAAATTCATGAATTGGAAACTTTAGACACTATGCCTGATATCTGATACTCGGCCCCTCTTGTGTTATGTGTTAGATGCCATGGCGTACAGAGGTGATTTAATTGGCTGGACCGTAAACTTTGACATTCCTGACAAAGTTTCGGTGGTGTTTACTTTGAATGGGAAACAAATCACTCAAGAAGAGATATTCATAGACAACCCAGACCAGAAGCCCTTATATCCTTACATTGGTATGTCACACAAAGGAATAAGCGTGCTAGCTAAGGTGCGTATGTTTCTTGTTTCTATTATTATTTTTTTTTCTTTTCCTTTACAAAAACATTATGCTTGAGAGTAGTGTCAGTTTTTTTTTCGCAAATCGAATATTTAAAAAAAATTATTACTGAAATTTTGCTTGAAAATATTATCTTTTTTTAATCGAAATGAATTGTAAATAGGCTATTAATAGCTCTTTTTTATATACTTTTAACTTGTAAATAGCGATTTGTGTGGAATATTTTAATAAAGAATTATTATTTATTATTTTAATAATTTTTTAAAAAAATTATTATTATTATTATTATTATTATTATTATTATTATTATTATTATTTTTAGTTCTTTTGAGGTAGTGTGTTGTTTTTGTTGTTGTTTGTCACCGTTATCACTCAACTGTGATACAGCGTTACCTCATAAAAATTGGTTAACTGGACTTTCAACCGACATTTGATCCTGAAAACATAATTATAAGGAACATGTAAATCCATAATCCCACCCTCAGTTTCCCTTCTTTTGGCTCCCAAGCTTTGACGGTTGTCTCCTTGGTGTTGGAAAAGAAAAGTTTATTTATTTTGAGTGTGAGAAGTAATTCGTGAATGGTTTGGTTCTGCTTTTCTACGCTCTGGGATACGTTAGCAAAACTCCAGGAAAGAAACAAAAAGAAACAAAACTAATATCATCCAATCATAACCCACTCGCACGCATTTTCCCGCGCTTTACGCCGGTGTCATGTATTTGCTTCGAGTTCTGATTGGTTCAATGTGCTGTTTACGTCTGTTGTGATTGGTCAGACAGATTACTTTGTTCATTTTTTTTACGACACCCTTGATTAGTTTCTGAAAAGGCACGCTCTTAATCAGTTGTGTAAATGATAAACGGCCATTGACGGTCACAGCATGATTACTGGTAAATAAATACAACCTGTCCATTTTATTTGTTTTTCATGGATGTTTATACGGTAGTTAGATTAAAACCATAAAGTCCGCAACTACAACTTTTATGCTTTGTTATTTTTTGTCCCCTTGGCGAAAAAATATCGGTCGACGGATATCAAATCAGAGGACTCCTTATCGTCAGACAACCTTCGTCGGAATGTATCACGTGACGCGCATGTGTTTGTCCAAAACTGCATCAATGAGCCATTGATGGTGTAATTATTCATTTCTGAAACCCGGGTTACTGAATATAAAAAGAGAATGTAAAGGTAAATAATATAAAAAGAACGGAATATAATTTGCCCAAGGTGTGAGGGGAACAAGTTATGATAAGAACAAAGAATGCCAAAATAGAAAGGTTTTGGCGAGTTCAGCTTTGAAATCCTGCCTCAAGAGACCATTAGTCGTATAATTTTCTATCCGAGCGGATGTGATCGGTCAGAGAAAAGTATACGTATACCCAATCGAAATTTCCCTGAGGCTTACTAGTATACCGGATGCTTATCAGCTTCAGCTGAAAGATTGTCCTCAAAATTGCAGACAATCTTTCAGCTTGGACATTATCCACCGACATCAGCTGACTGAATTGGGTAATTTCCTAAATATCTTACGAGAGGAGAAATCGAGCGAAGTAGATAGCCTTGTAAATGCTGGCTTACGAAAAATAGGATTTTAATCATTACGGAGAAAAAAAATATTATACTCTGCCAGTCTAATATGTTTCAGGTTGACAATGATGTATTTTCAGTAAGTGACACAGGCATACTTGGAAAAAAAATCCGAGTGATCATATCAGGAGTCGAACCTAAGACCTTCCGATTACTAGTTCGGATGCTCTACCACTGAGCTACAGGAGGCTCATGGGAGTTAAGGCCGTTAAATTAGGTTCATAGGTCAAACATCCTGCATACTGCTAGGATTGGAATGTCATGTGTGGCAAATGTGCAATGGAATAAATGGGATGGAATAGGCTTAAAATATTCGATCACATTTATTCCATGTTTCATGTTATTTCAAACATTCCCAAATGCGTTCCTGTGCTGAAAGACAAATACGAACAAGCGGTGAAAGGGCAAAAAATGTTGCCGGCTTTTTGTTTTTGGACACGAGACCCGACTTAAAATCACTCAGTTACATGAACTGCCAGAAAGCATTTAGGCTGAACAATACGTGCAAAATGTAGTTCTTTTTGCTCTCGTGCTAAATACTTTCCCGCTCTCTTTTTAGATGACCAGTACTGACAGAGTCGATGGTTTGAATACATCCACGCCAATTGAAGAAAATTGCCAGAAAGAGCGAGAGATGATCATGTCGACTCTTGGAGGCTTGGATGAGATAACCGAGAATTTTCAAGAGAGGTTTTCGAATGTTGACAAAGAGATTGTCAGCATTCACCGTGAATTAGACCTTGCTGGTCGTGAATCGTTTCTCTTAAAATCTAAGATATCAACGCAATTTAATATGCTAACAAACTTAGTTTTACTAAAACGACCACCTCCTCCAAGTTTCTTACAAATGGGCAGCCACAGTTTGACAAGACGAGACGTGGCAGCCCTGCGCGAATCGGAACAACAAAGAAGTGAAAAAGAGAAGTTGTCTAATTGCGATTTAATTGGTGAGGTAAAAGACAAGATGCAAATGCTCCAAGTTACCACAACCGAGACGTTCGATTCAATATTCAACAAATTAGAGGATGTGAAAGAAGACAGCAAAAAACAGACCAACGAACTCAAGGAATTGAGACGAGATCTCGAGAAGAAATTCAAAGATCTACGAGATTTGATTGAAAAGGATTTTGCCTCCAAACAACAAGAGTGACAGTAAACAATTACAGTCAATCCAGGTCACGCGTGAACAGTAATTCCAAGAATGAAATGAACACTCGAATTTCTCTTTGTAATGTCCGACGTGTGAATGAAATGTTGGACATCTCTCTGGAAATCGTTCCGAAAAAGACGCATTAACTGAAAAAAAGATTCAAAATACTTGGGAAACAATTGTTATTCTTGAAATATTCAATTTTGCAATGTAAAGAAAAATTCATAGCTTTATACTGTCAATTAAAGCTAGGGAAATTTATACGGGAACTCTGAAATCTCGTTGGCGATTTTGAAAACTGAAATGTAAATTTCAAAACTCCGTTCAAATTTCAAAAATATCGTTCACGCGTGACCTGGGTTGATTGTAAGTGACACGGTAAATAAATAATTAAGTGACACGGTTAATAATTAAGGGTGACACGGAAATAATTAAGAGTGAAACAGTAAATAATTAAGAGTGATACAGTAAATAATTAAGAGTGATACAGTAAATAATTAAGAGTGACATGGTAAATAATTGAGAGTGACAAGGTAAATATGTTAGAGTGACATGGCAAATAATTAAGAGTGACACCGTAAATAATGTAATCAGACTATGAAATTGTGATTCCTCATGAAAAGGCTTAGAAAATATTTATTTCTTAGTCGAGTTATGTATAGCCTGTGAACGAAGACGTATTTCCGGCTGTCGAGATTCTCTCCGCCGAAAAATAACGCCTGCGTACCCGAGCCGCAAAGCGATTTCCATGACGTAGAAGCTTTTGTTTCCTAGTTGGCCAATCAGATTACATGATAGAATGACACTCGAGTGGTCCACGCGACGAACAAATGCCACAGAGCTAGCATACTCAATGGCATTTCGAAATCTAATCCCAAAGGCTAAGAATTGTCAGTAAGAAAACCTCCATTCGGTTTATTTGAGTATGTCCCTTATTGATCAAGATAAACATCTTTAAGCAGAGCTAAGCTATGAATGCTTTATTATCAATTTATTTGCGAACTGCAGGATTCATACGTGGAGCCGGGCAGAGCTAAGCTATGAATACTTTATTCTCAATTTATTTGCGAATGCAGGATTCATACGTGGAGCCGGGCAGAGCTAAGCTATAAATGCTTTACTATCAATTGAACTGCAGGAGCCGGGCCGGCCCGTCAACATTTGTTAACGCCGGATGTGCGCTAAGCCACAAAACAATGGAGATACAAGCATGAACCGTCACGAGTAACGAAATCACGGGTCCTATATATGTCTTCACAGATAACATTTATTAAACGCTGCCTAAAATCTTGCAGTTAATCCGAGCCGATAAACCTAAACAAATGCCACAGAACTAGCATACAAAATTGCACACCGACCACGATATATATGATTTCTCGCAAGTGGACTGCCCGCTCGGGTACGCAGACGTTATTTTTCGGCGGAGAGAATCTCGACAGCTGAAAATACGTTTGCGTTCGCAGGCTAAGTTATGTACTGACATTATTATTTACGTGGTCAATTTCTTTATACATTTTATTTTGCTCTAATACATTATCCTTCTTGTAGGTTATTTGGTTTTGGTTTGACGCTGAAAATTGAGGACATCTCTCTATTAACGTACTTCGTGCATTTTAATTCTGATTAATGAGATTAAACTCCTTGGGATATGAAGTGAATGTATATTTAGTGATGACACTACGAATTAGATACACTCTCCTGATCGAAATGAAATTTGGAAATGTTGGTTTTTGAGGAGCTAGTAAAACTGGAGTACACGGAGAAAAACCTCTAGGAGTAAGGAAAATAACTAACAACAGCTTTTACGTTTTCTTCTCTCACGGAATTGGTCTTAATTACAAAATTTGTGTTAATTAATGTATCTTACAGTGTAATTAATGTCGATCAGTAAACTTAATGCACGCTATTTTACAACATTGTTATTTTAAAGCACCTTTATTTCATTACAAAATCTTATTAGTTCATGACTCCTCTATTGGCTCTTCAGAATCACTATCTTTTGAATTGATAGGGTCTAGTTAGGCTTCAAAACCAAATTTTCGACTGTAAAAAAAGAAGTAAGAAACATCGGTGCACTTGTCTTGGAAGGTGTTATTGACGGAAGCCAAAACGAAGTTTGGCATTCAAAAATGTAAAGTGCGAGTTTGTAGAATTATGAAAATCGCAGTAAATAAAGCAAGATGCTTATCGAAAAATTCGCGTTAATTTAATGCATGTAAACCTAACTTTTGAAACATTTGTGTAAATTTAGTGTAACGTAAATTTTCTTAGCGTTGTCAACGTGCATTGTTAATTTCCTATAATAAGGTACTTTACACTGCCATCGCTAGCAAATAATTTGTGTAATCATCATTTCATTTTAACCCCTGAAGGAAATCAACTTTTCCTTGCTCGCTAGACGAAGCTTATTATTCTTTCTCACCATGACATTTTAACAAGTTTTTGTTGGTGCCTTAATTTCTATTAATATATCGCCCATGAAACAAAAAAAAAGTGAATCAATAGTGATTCCAAAACTCTACTGACCTAACTTGGGCTTAAAAATTGTGTTTACAATGCCGAGTGTGCTATTCAAAGGCTATTCCGAGCTGTGAGCAGGTGTCGACTCCAATGTAATTTGATTTGTTTGGTGAATTTAATCAATTATGATAGCAGTTGAAAAACAGGTTTTGACAAGCGACCTTAACCGCCGCCACCTAAATCTGTGATCCTTTCCTCCATTTCATATTTTCCTTTGCTAAACTAGTAAAGAATTTCATTTCACTGTAATTTCTATTTCTCAGTTTTTCCCACAAGCGGTTCCAAATAAAACAAACAAAATAATACTAGTCCAAGCAGCGAAGCTTCGAGGGTCTATATGCTAGTTTTAAGAAAATCGCTTGACTTCCAAGGGGCAGAGACAGAAACATTCTATTGTCATTATCGTTTTACCACCAAAGTTCCTTTGGCGCAAAAAACACTGAGACTGTCATTTCGAATTTAAAGCTTACCAATTTGTCGTTTAAGGCGAAAATTTCAAAATAAAAATATTAAAAATCAGCACCGTACGTATACGTAGCGGATAAAAAATACAGTGAAAGTTACCTGTTTATAACTAAATTAAACGACTAAATACAAGGTATTTTTGCTTTTTCGATAGCATCTTTCCTCGGATGAACGGTATCACTTCACGTGATCAATTTAAACCAATTAGACTCGGACCAAATTAAGTGGTGAGCTACAATGTAACATAGGACTTGGATCACAGTCTTTCAGCGGCTATTTATATCTTCTGTAACAGGGTCTGGTGTAGAACAATGGTCCCATTCCTGGGGAGGTTAAGTTGTTCGGCTTGTAAGTCGAAAACTTCAGAAACATTAGCTTCAACTGTACTTTTCTTGTACTTGAATATTACAATTTTAGGTTTTGTGTTGCTTGACTGGCATAATCCGCAGAAGCTCTTTTCAATAAATTCTCTTGCCAGTGTTCATCTTGTATGCGATATTGCACAACATTTCAACTTTGTGTAGCAAAACATACAACATTTCAGTTTAGTGAAAATTTTAAATGTCGAAGGGAGAAATGATAAAAGAAATGTCCATTAAGTAGATGGATGAGCAAAAATCGGGTGCAAATAGGTTTATGTCGAGACCCTAATTTTATGAAGGGGTGCATGCTACATATAACTGAAAGCATTTGCGCGTGCGCAGTAACCACACGTCTGACCACATTTTCGTTACATGAAATGCAACTTGACATTTTAATTGATCTCATGATAAACAGCACCAAGCACCCAACAGCTTTTATGATCATTAATATTACAATGTGTTGATTGCATACGCTTCTCTCGATGATTTAAAGACTTGTTTCGCTTGAAGAAAAAGAGGTCTAGCCTCAGTCAATTCAAACGCTCAACAGTTTGCCACAAATACAAAAAGCTTCAAAC
Organism: Pavona decussata; assembly: GCF_977016875.1. NCBI lineage: Eukaryota > Metazoa > Cnidaria > Anthozoa > Scleractinia > Agariciidae > Pavona > Pavona decussata. The sequence goes on along the minus strand of NW_028145509.1, from coordinate 4,243,605 downwards.
TTACTTAACTGAGATCTTTTCGACAATCCGGTAGAATAAAATCATCATGGGTAGAATTCTGAACAGCCACGAAAACAAAACTAAGTCTTCTCAAGCCGACGGTCTCATCTGACAGATTGCCTCAACATTCCGAACCAAGAGTTTAGTTCACAGGCTATTCAGTATTTACGCATGCGTGGCACACATGAGCAAGAGATATTCAACTGATCAAAGCAATTGAATAAGCAAAAGTTTTGTATCCAGATTTTGTGGTCTAAGTTTAAAACTATGTATTCGTCTGGTACGCCTTAACCACAATATTACAAAAAGGTTTCAACATTTCGTGACGATGACAAACTATTTTCAAATACTAAAGTTAAGTTGAACATTTAGTAAAAGTGAGTAAAACACGCAGTTCATACAATTAGATTTGTATTTCAGCAGACATTTCACAGAATATCTCAAGCTCAAGTTGCATATAATTGAGTCAAGTCCAGTTGATATTAGTGATTTTGTTTCACTCTTGATCATCGGAGACAAGCACAGTATACCCAACAGGCTTGTCACGTGCCTTCTTGACCATCATCAACGCTGTTCCCGCCAAACAAGCAACACACATCACAAACAGAGCCATCGTAAGGGCAGCACTGGAACCTAGAAGGAACGAACTTCAGTTAATAAAACCATGGTTAGATAGTACTTGCTGCAGTAGTTTTGAAACTGAAAACGTGATATTCAAAATTTTTCAATGGGCATTGTTTTCAGGTTCTCAAATCAATTTACAACGGAAAATAAGGCATTCTGAGTAGTATCAGTTTCTCTGCACACGTACTGATTCCTATGGTATAGGAATCTTTCAAGTCTTAACTGAAATTTACCAATCGGTCTAATTTAGAAAATATTATGAATTAAGTTATGTTACCTTGTTATGAAAGGGCAACATGCTGAAAGACCTGACAAACTCAATTGTGTTCGTTAAAATTCCACTTATATTCACTCACCACTCTTGTCCACAGTATTGTTACTCTTTTCCTCTCGCTTCTCACGTGCCAGGTGGAGTGGGCCCAGGGCCAAAGAGTACACGTCATTAGTCATGTGATCACTCACTTCACGTTTTCCTCGGCCACTTGGTGGACATTTCTTTGTGCAGTTGGAGCGTGGGTCAGTTGCATTGCATACAATCACGTGACAGTAAACAAACACGAATGGATGATCAGCAATGAATTTGAAGGCTTCCAAGCTAAACCGCTGGGCACTGACTGAAGAAGTGGAATAATACTTCACTGTGACGTCATTCGGACATCCAATTGAGAAAAACGTGTTAGTGTTACTCTACAGTAGCTAAGAATACCATGATTGGCAGGTTAGATAAAATAATTGGCTGTAATGATGCCGTCGACAAAATGATTTAAAACTTAAACTGAATAATTATGTAACTCAGTCCTTTCATTATTAGTACTGTAGCAGGCGATGAGGACAGAATGACTTTTGTTCACCTTTTTTAAGCTATTCCAAGAATTGAACGCTACACAATAAATCAGTGGTTGTGACATTTGGTTAGCGTTCTTTTACAGTTTATAGGTATTCTGTTGACACGGCCAGTGAGGAATGACAAATCATGAATTGAAGCCGAATATCAGGTCTTGAAAACCAAGATTGTATCTCAAAATAAATACTCTAACCTGGCCTTCTTGGCAACAAACATGGTGTTCGGAAATGCGTTCTATGCAGAACTGTGAACTTTTTAAGATAAAGTGTTTGCAACTGTATGAAAGTGAGCCGACCTTTTGAAGTCTGTCTTCTGATAACGGTATTTTATCAGTCGTTTCACAAACCCTTTCGTAATGAACTTATACTTCATAGCATTCTTCTGGTCCTGGGTGGGGGTAGCATAACATCGACCAGCGATGGTTGACAGCTGCTTGTCACTTGATGCCACTGACACTTCAAAGAACAAACGTTTGCGCAGCACCACAGCAACAGGGAAATCAATCTTCATGTAAGGACTCACGAATCTCTTGTCAGGAAACATGTTCAGGGAGAGTGTAAAGTTTTCTTTGCCTTCATCGTTAAACACGAGTTTTCTGTTATTTGGTTTCCAACCAACTGATGACACCACGCCATATTTGGAGTAGTAACAGCTGAAGTGAATTTCTATTTCACGCACGCGCGTTATGACATCTTTAGCAGCCACTGGGATTTCCAAAACTGCGTTAGAGTAGACGATGGTTGTGGGTGTGTTTCTGCTTGTTGTCTTACAGCCGATCAGCGGTGTTGTGAGGGAGAAGTATGCGTTTGTTTCTGTAGCTTTGCATGTGGTGTCCAGGAGTCGAAGATGCCCACGGTCGATACCACGGAGGAGGGACTTGGGAATGGTAATGGTCATATTATTGCTGTTGCACTGAACATCGACACCTGGAGCTAAAAGGGAACAAAAAAAACTTATTTATTATATGGCTAAGGCTAGTGGCTGATATAACGCGTCAATATGGCAAGGCCTCAGTTTGAGATTTTCCCATAACGCATATCAAACTCAGTGGTAACAAAAGCTTATATCAAGTTCCGGCGATCACGCCCCCACCAATGTCTGACTCAAGAACACCTAAAATTTGAAACATTTTATAAGATTACTCAAAAACATTTTAACGGCGATCAGTTTTACCAACGAATTTAAAAAAATGAATGTTAAAGCTATTGTATAACACGTTTTGAAGACACAAAATCTTAAGATTTAAGGGGTCAAAATCCATGTTTACAAATCAAGTTTGCGCAATATTTTTAAAAAGACGATCAAAGGTCATTTCACGCCAGTGTGAAAACAATTGGTCCGTACTCTTCTACGCATCCTCGGATCTCAATTGTATCAACAAATTCGGATAGATCGAAAAATTTGCTTTATTTTGGTATATAATTCGGCTTGTTTTCGACAATTTTGGGTGGGTCAAATCGCCGTTAAAGTTGGAGGACTTTTGCTATTCCTATTGTTTTCGTTCTGCGGATCCGTGAATGCTGTGGGAGACGGATCGGACGATCAAAATAATGGATTTGCGGGCCAGCCGCCACCTTTCTTTACATGCAGTATCAACAAGTAAGCTATTCATAAGAGCTTAATTAAATCAACTGTCTCGATTTTTTTTGGACACGAAATAAGGAATTAAATTTTCATTGCTAAAAGTCTCGCATATTTCTTATCCCGGTCGTTTTTATCCAACTTTCAGCTTTCTCCTCTATACAATTGCCAAAATTGAATGAAGAAGGTAGTGGCGAGTCTGCCTTCGCTGCAATTGTGGAGAAAATCTTTCAAGAAACGGACATCCGCAGTGTTGTTGTGAAAAACCGATTCATAAATGCCTTTCGAAAAAAGAGTGGGTCTCTGTTTGCCGAGCTCAAAAGAGTCAGGAAGAAAAGTGGGGGTTTCGGTGTCAAAAGGACCCATAAACAAATGGCGCGAACGGTCGTTTTTATCCAACTTTCAGCTTTCTCCTCTATAGAATTGCCAAAATTGAATGAAGAAGGTAGTGGCGAGTCTGCCTTCGCTGCAATCGTGGAGAAAATCTTTCAAGAAACGGGCATCCGCAGTGTTGTTGTGAAAAACCGAATCATAAATGCCTTTCGAAAAAAGAGTGGGTCTCTGTTTGCCGAGCTCAAAAGAGTCAAGAAGAAAAGTGGGGGTTTCGGTGTCAAAAGGACCCATAAACAAATGGCGCGACCAAACTTTAATATGAGGTCAGCGAAGATATTTTACCACGAACTTGACAAATACATTATTGAAAAGGAAAATTAGGATTTTCGAGGGAAGAAACGAACACGAAGTTTCCATCCGCTGGAAAAGATTGTTGTCTTCAGATTCACATGCCCGCCACTCGTCGCAGCGTTCACTGTAGCCAACGCAATGTCGCTTCCCGACCTTGTCCACGTCTGTTACAACCACAGGATATAGTATTAGGTTACGGTCGGTTGTTTTAACTGTTGTCTTTTTTCGGTAAAGCTCTGATGAAAAGACTTATTCCGCGTGTCGTTTTGGTGCTATGATCTCCCTCTTAACTCTCCCTGCCGCCATCGCTGCCGTGTTATTTGTTTTCATCTAACCTCTTGCGCTTGTGCAATACCGAAAAATTTTGGCCGCGCCAGACTGGACGCAAATTTAAGCAAATGTTCACGTTCGTGGGAGATAAGTTTGATATGCCTCGCTCTCAGTAATTAAGTTGTTAGTAATAGAACTGCTTTGATTAGAAGAAGGTGATTTAATGGAGAGAATTTATATAAAAACAACTTTAACAAGAAAGGGGCCGTATACATATGATATCTCATCAAGGAAAACGTAAGACAGATACAAAGATAGTTATATATTTGTTAAAACAGAAAGTATAACTAAAATTAATGCGATTCATTGAAAACCGACAAAGGTAGCAAACATTTTACTATGACCGTCATAGTAAAATGTTTGCTACCTTAGGATTGAAAAACCCCGCAAACTTGTTCTTCTTATTAAAATGGTGTTGCTGGTATTATAATATCGATGTTTACCGTGACATGTCCTGTTATCTGATGATAAGTTCAGTTCCGGGTCTGGACATTCACAATTAAAACCCCCTGCGGTATTCACACACTTGTGACTGCAGCCGCCATTCTTTGTCACAGAACACTCGTTGATGTCTGCAAACAATCGATTTATAATTTGAACTTAATCAGTGTCTCCTCCTGATTTTCTTATGTGAAGAGGGAGAGTTTAAATACAAACATCTTAAGATAATTAATTATCGGGAGACTCACCAACGCATGAAATTGTCTTAGCCCTGTCTGTCCACTGTCCACTCGCCCTGCATTGTTTAAATGAGGGACCTTGTAGCTGGTATCCCTGTGGACATGTGAACGAGCATTTGGTGTTGTATTTCATCTGTGACGTCACACAACTGTTTGGTGATGTTTTGACAAGGCGGTTGACAGTAAGAGCAGGGCACTTTATAACTGAAATTCAAAATTTAATTGAAAGTTAACATATAATATATGTAAGGCAAACATTCGTCCCGTGGGAAATAATAAGTAATTGCTGGGCAACTTGATTGATGATTGACTATTATGCTCTGAAAAAGCAGTGTAAAGTAATCATTACTAGGCGGCTGATGACAAGAGTTTAACACTCTATACCTGGAAATAACAGTAAGGGCATAATTATAACGAAAAACAATATGAACAAAAGAGTGTTGCTTTGAAATGGCAGCTGTTACTTCAAACAAATATGAAAATGCTCTCCATTGGGTTTCCATGTAAACCATCATTTTTCTTTTTCACTAATGTTTGTTTTCACTAAAAAAAAGCAAATTGTTAAATTCAATCGCACGAGATCTCAAAAAATATTCTTGAATTCTGAATTATCATAGTAATCAGTCGGACTACAGCAGATTATCATGTAACTTTGACAAAATAGTGTTTACTGATGACTAGATTAAAATTTGACTTAACGTGTTGTATCCCGTCATAGTTATCAGTTCTTCGTAATACAAAATTAAACAGTTATCGATATGTGGAGATATTTTGAAATCAAATTCATCGGGTGAAGTGAGAATGTTTAGTGGTCTTTGCAAGGTGAATAACATCGGTCTCATAACCTACCATTGGTTTCGCAAACATAAAACATTTTATAGGAACATTTAATATCATTCCATTTCCCAGAGTGCCCTTGCCAAAAATGTACACAATCCTCGTTTCCTCCAACATCGTTAGGCTCTCCGCCTTCCCAGTTAGTGTAACTAGCTCGACTTCCGTCAACCCACATCCAGCGTGAATTGTCCTTGGGGTCCCTGTACAAACCAATCCATGTGTTTTGTGATATTTTAGTGGCAAGAGCTTGTTGTTCAGCTTTCGACTTCACGATTGCAAGGTTCGATCCCATTGCCTCACAGGCAGATTTTGCTGCATTCCAGTTAAAGGTTCCTGCAGATGAGATCTTGTAACAAGAGTCTTGTATGTGCATCCAATTCTTTGGACATACTCCTGCAGTGAAATATTGCATGGTATATAGATCAGTTGAATGCTATATATACATTCGATTGAAAAAATGTTGTCAAGTGAAAGGAATAAAGCATAAAGGATAAGACCCAACACCTATCTGCAGGGAAGCGTTATAACATATGAACTTATTTGCAGTTAGAAAACAAAAGCACGTGCAGGCTTAAGGGCTTGAAATTTTCATATTTGTCGTGGACAAAGAGAAAACTACACGAAATACGTGCATGCTAATTAGATCACCCAATAATTCCATCTTGTCGCATTGTTTACGATTCATACTTTGTACGTGACAACGTCTTTTCAAATCACTTGTTGTTGGTACCTTTGCTTTTACTTGGTTAAGTAAGTATGAGCATTGGGAATACTCATAATACCTGTAATGCGCAGGTGAACATATCTGTACGGGACTCATACAAAACTTGATTTATTGATCTAAGGCTCTAAATCATTTCAAGTGGAAGTCTTTTTTTCCAAACAGATCGTCTAAGAAAGGAAAGTTAAATAAAAAAAAAACAGATTTGACACACGCTCGAGTCCTCTTGACATACGTCGATTCTTTTAAGGTGATGTTGTTGCCGCCTAGCCTATCTTGTTTCGGTTTCTTTGCAGAAAATCTTGACCAATAATGAGGTTACTAATACGAACTTCTGCTTGACCAGAAAGTTACGTATGCAAAGACGGTAGAAGGCCAGCTGTAACTAGCTGTCATCTTTGGGAGTAAATGGGCTGAAAAACTGTCCGACAACTGCTGACAGACCTACTTCAGTATCTATGCATGAGAAACTGGACCGTTTGGCCTGTTATTGCACCTGTTTCAAGCAAAAAGAAGACTGGAGTTTGGCTCTTTCTGAGGCTTACTTTGTTGTATGTGTTTTGGACTGCTTTGTGACTTTGGAGGCCGTCACCGAATTCGCGAGCGCTTGAACTTCAATGGATAAGCACAGTCGAGCTTTCACTGATTCAGCTGCTCCTTGTGGTGTGAGAAGTTTGTGCCAGATCATGGGGAGAACTGAGCTATACTAGTACTTTTCATGACCCTAGGTCCCTTTTTGTTAACCGCGACATGAGGCCTGGTATGTTGATGGTTGATGACGTGCTCAGGACAGGCAGCTCGGCTCACCTCATAAGCACAATTAGGCCTGTGACGATCTGTTCCTTCTACTCATCCGGTATCGCTGTAAATTAGGTGTGCGCGGTACCTTCTCACTGTGCTGGTCGGTGTTTCAACTTCATAAGACCGGAGTGTTGATGCTGCTCTCACAACTTTTCCTGATCGCTAAAGATCCTTCACGAAAACGTTTGTATCCGGTACTTTTGGAAACAGGGGTTTTGTTGGGTGTTTGCTGTTGAATACGGTTTCCTGATTTAATTTGCTCATGGTCTCTCTTGCACGCAGATCAGGATAGATTGTGCTAATGCGGGTTCAGCTGAGTATGGAGGTGGGCACACTGTTCCTAATCATCTTTCCCATCCGCACTTGGGCGGGAGAACTTCATGCTAGGGGTGTTGAACGGTAGACCAGCAATCCTTTAGCGGGGTCTTTTTCTTTTTTGATCAGTATTTTTTAACTGTTCTGACTCTTCGTTCGCATACGACTACTCCAATCGACTGGAGAACGTTTGGACTACTTGTGGTGTGTGAAGAAGCAGGTCTCTGATGCTCTCTGTCATGTCAGCAATGTTTTCTGAAACTGGCTTGATTGGTTCACTATTCCAGAAAATATTCTCACCTCTTGCACATTCTGCGGTGGTAAGTCTGCTATTGCTTGTAGCTTTTCAGAATCAGCCTCCATTCTATTGGAGCTTGCAATTGTGACGTGTCTTAGAAACTTGACACGGTTTTGTGCTGAACGGTGCAGAACTCACACTTGGGCCAATGGTTTTGATTTCCAGGCAATCTTAATCTGCCAGAAGCATAAGTTTGCGTCGAATTTTGTAAAGACATTGGAACCTGCTAGTCTTCCCAGGGTTGTGTCTGGGGTTGTGTCTTCCACTGGAAGTGGGTAGTTCTATCTCTTGACTTACTCATTAACCCTTCCTAGGTCTACGTAGACCCTTACTTTTCCATTACTCTTGGTAGTTACGACCATGAGTGCAGACCAATCAGTGAATTGGTCTACTCTAGATATGACACCGTATCTTGCATTATATCCAACTGCCTTCTGATAGAGTGGAAGGGGTACTTTTTTTGAAAAAGTCGCCTGAAACGGTTTGGCATCCTCTTTGAGTGTGATACTGTAGCTGTTTTTCATTAAGCCCACTCCCCTGAACATCGTAGGGTGTTTTCTGCTGTATTAGTCTTGCAGTCATCACTGCTCAAGCTTTCGAGTCTGCTTATCAGCTTCAGGCGTTCTGCTGGTTCTCTTCCTAAGAGGCGCTCTCTCTAAATCTTATATCTCGAGCAAACTTGTCTTGCACTTGTAACTCTGCAATGAAAGTTCGTAGTAAAGATTTGGAGGAATTAAAGTGACATCTGCACCAGTGTTCACTTTAAACTCGGCTCGTTGCCCGTTCAATGTGACCTTCGCTTTCCGTGAATCTCCTGCACCTCCTTGAACGGCCGCTAGTTCGGTAAGTTCACCTATGTAGAACGCGTCGTCATGGTGTGTTTCAGAGAAGTTGCCCTCACCCACTCGCTTGTCTGATAGAGATCTGCAAGTTTTATCCTTGTGACCCACTTTGGAGCACTTCAAGCATTTTGATTTGCTAGGCCGTCTGATTGTATGTGGAGGGCCAAAGCATGTTGTACATCTTCCTTCAGCAGTCTTCTCAGCCATGTTCTTTGTATTTGGGTTTCTTTTCCTGAAACCTGTCTTTAGCATGTACGTCTTTTCCCTTTCGTCTAAATAAACGATCCACACAAACTGGTTGAGGCTCTGGTGATCACTATTTCCATGAAGGAACATTTTATGTTGATACATTTGTATCTTAGATAGGCTGTTTATAACGTTTGGTGTCCCCTATTAGCAGTAAGGACACCCCTCTGCTAGATTTCGATTGAAACGTTAATAAAGTCATAGTCATTGTTATTATATAGCAGTTAAAACGTCTGTATGCTATATACAGTTAAGAAGCATCACGAGGCGCTAACGCAGCGTAACCCGTAGGCTATAAAGTGCATAAAAACTAATTAAAACTAATTACAATGAAGAGATCAAGTAAAACTTAAAAGACGTCTTTCCCAAGTAAAAACGCCCATTGGCGATTGAGCCCTCGCAAGTGCTCGCGTTGCGACTTTAAACGTGCGAGCAATGTTTAGAGTTCCTGAGAGGCACGCCTTTTGCATCTTCCTGAGCACATCTTTAGCTCTGTTGCCCACCAACTTCTGTAGCGAATCGTTTAAGTCCTTGGACCATCCCCCCAACACGTCTATGATGATATTGTACTAGGTGATCTCATACCCCGGGTACCTCTGCTTTATCTCCCATCTAAGAGGCGCGTACTTCGTGGTCTTCTCTGACGTCTTCTTGTCACGGTTGCTCACCCAGGGGCAGCTCATTTCCAGCGCTATGACTTGCTTGTGTTGTTTGTTGGCGATCTTGGCGTCTACTCTATTTTCTCTCAGTTCTTGAAATTCCCCATAGACCGGAACATCATGGGAGCAGGGATGGCGCAGTGGTGAGAGCACTCGCCTCCCACCAATGTGGCCCGGGTTCCATTCCCGGACTCGGTTTATATGTGGGTTGAGTTTGTTGCTGGTTCTCGTCTTTGCTCCGAGAGGTTTTTCTCCGGGTTCACCAGTTTTCCGCTCTCCTCAAAAACTATTACTTCTAAATTCCAATTCGATTTGGAAAGTGTCCCCAATTAGTGCTCTGCGCTATAGACATTGACACTAAAATAAAGTGATTTTTTTATTATCCCAGTGCGCCTGTACCTCCGTTGTTTCGTAGACAGGCTGCGGTTTGATGGGTGAATACCAAGGAGGCACAGTGTCTATCAGGCCCAGATCAAACAGGTTCTCGAAGGGTAGGACCTTTAAGACTACGTCATTTCTTGCCACGTACTTTGTTTGTGCAAGCGTAGGGCAGGCGGATAAGATGTGAGCCATGCTCTCTGGCGCTGTGCCGCATAACCTACACGTTGGGTCGCTGCTTGGACTCACACGTGTCTTGTGTATGGCGTACAATCGAGTGGGTAAAAGCTTTTCGTGTAATTCGAGCATACCCGCCACCCTATGTGCCGGGCATGTTTGCCACTCGCTTAGCCACCAATAGCATCGCTCAGTGTTTAGCTCCTCGTCATCTTCTCTGGCTGTTACCAACGTCCCTTGCCATTTCTGGGCCCCTACGTCCCCTTTCAGTCTTAATTCTCGCTCTTTCCTCAGGTGGCTTTTAAGCTTCTCTCCTGGTATAACCTCTCTTTCTTCTTTGACGCAGGCTGGATCAGGGTATTGAAACTTTAGTTGCAGCCTTAATACTCCTCCGCGTACTTCGCCGCTTCCTTTGTCAGTGACTGGTGTTCCCCATTCTCCGCATGCTTCTCGAAATCACGCACCATCTTCATAACCGGATATCTGTTCTGGAACAACTTGACTGCTGCTTTATCCTTGGTTGCTTTATACTCTCTCGATCGAGAGAAACTAACGATGTAATGTTCCGACGTTTCGGTGACGTCATGACGCCATTCTCAAGGAATTAATAATACAAGCGAGTTCAACAGAGTAAGATCTTAGATTTACATTAATGGGGAAATTTAAATAAATACTTTGGCGCGGATCGAATCTGTTTGTACATTCAAGCGTGGTCTTAATTGTTAGATGTACAGCAAACAATCGAATTTGTAACAATGATCACGCGAGCGCAGTCCCTGAAGACCTCCTTAGTTGTTTCAGTGTACTGAAATAATGCAGGAAATTCGATTGACTTTTTGGAATCTCTGGAAAAGCATAATACATTGTAGCCTTTCTTCGGGTTTGAAACTTATTACTTTTCCGGCGCGCAACTAGGGCCTTTGCCACGGAAATTTGTTGTACAGGCACTACAACTTGCAGTTATGCTACAGTTGTTCCGTACAACTCTTCACCTACTTGTGGTTGTTCATCTGGAACTCCAGCTCCTTGCTGCGCTTGGTCTCCCACACTTTTGCATTTTCTGATTTTTCTTCACCTTAAAGATTTTTGTGAACTTACCGCTGACCCCATGTCGAGTTTTAATCCATGATAAACGCTTTAGTGAGCCGCACGTGTTTCGTGTTCAACGCCAAGTTTGATAGTCCGTGAACTCTTGCGAGTGTAGAGTCGACGAATACGCTACATGTAAGCTAAGAAAACACGTTGCCCCAAGAAAGTGCCGAAGAAAAAATGCACTTATTCATCGTCGCGATGTCCGTTCGTCTACCAAAACAATCCCGGAATCCCTTATTTGTACCATTTTCGGCACAGCTTCTGGAGTGGAGAATTGTCCCACACAAATTTCTTCCCATAAGGCGACGGAAATATCTTTATGATGCGCAGGTTGATCATGATGGCTGATGCCCGCTAAGACTAAATGTCAGTACTTAAAAAACAGGACATGCAGCTTCTTCAATTCAATTAGCTTACCTTGAGTACAAACTCTTAGCGTAAACAAGGAAAATCCAGCCAGAAATATCAATGGCCAGCGATAATAAGCCATCGACATTGACACAATCAAAATGGCGTTTTTAAGCACGAAAAGAAAATGGAATCTGCAAACGTTATGATACAATCCAGACAAACGCGCCTAAACAGATAGAAATTTTCTTTCTTCTGATTAAGAATGTTCTTTTCAAACTTTGTTTAGATACCCCAACAAGTTTTATCTCATCCTCTGTAAACATTTTAACCCTTAACAATATTCCGGTTCACGTCAGTATCACGTGTCATCCATCACAACGGGGTTTTCCAAACTCGAGCACTGTTCTCCAAAGAACACCAAATTTAAACATTTAATAGTTCCTCTTTCATGGCTCAATCCACTAAAGTCATTTTTGTGTTACAAGAGAGTAGTCTTTTGCTGCATAGTAATTTTGAGTGGAAACATCGTTTCTATAGGGATAACTGTTTAAATTACTATACTTTTGTATCTCCAACTACCAATAGCCCACAATCACGAGCAACTACTATATCCCGAGTGTACGAGCATAGTCAGTACTGAGCGTTCACCGTAACATGTCGCCAGGAACCCTTCGAATGAACTCCTCGGACGAATCTTAATCCAATCTATCATAGTGATAACAACGTTGTCGCGGCAGGAACGCTAGTATAGAGTCTAAATTAAAGCGGAAGTTATGAAAATTCAAATAGCAGCTACAGATTAGGTATCTCTAAAGTGGGCTGTTTGATGCGTTTTTATTGTGTTCTACCACTTTAACAAAATGCAATATTCATTTTCACTCGCTTGGTCTTCTTTTTGAGTGAGATTTTCGAAAATTGTAAGATAAAAAGGAAGGCCTCAAGCTTTTTTTTCTATTTACATTTTACATTTTAGCCTTTTTTTTATTTACTTAAACCTGTGCCAATTCTAGCATTTATGCTCGTTGCATGATTTTGTTGAATACGCTCTGCATTGGAGTCAAAGAAACGTATTGCCCCTGATATTCAGATACGATATAACCACAATGACGAATCCATCATCGATATTCCATCGAAGTTAATTCATAACTGAGCAACTGAAACTCGATCAGACTCTTGCACAGGAATAATTGAAGAGTCAAGCGCGATCGTGTTTGTCTCATTAATCACCATAGCAGGCCCTTAGACTCTTGGTATTTCAATAAACTTCTTAACCGATTTCACATGATCAAAGTTCGAAGAACTGCACTGGTTGGAGTCTTAAGCTACACATAGTGTACTTTCCATTTGTCAAAACCGCCAGTCAGTAATCGAATGCGTCATTTTGAAGGGATGGTGCTGCAAAATCTTGAAAAATAATCACTCCGAAAATGGTACGCGCTATTTTGAAGAAATTCGAAGGGCTATCATAATTGGTAAATTCCGTTCACGAATGGTCACTCTGGTTTCCCAGTTCTGTCAAATGGAAATCCCCCATATATATCGAAGAAAAATATTCAAAACCATGACTTTGTAGCTGAGCAGAAATTTGCTCTCCCTTTAGGTTGCGTTTCATTGACCGTATTCCGGAATAACAATTGGCGGAATAGCCGTAAAGACGGCGACACACCTGGCGATTTTAAACGCCGATCGCGGCGAATTTCATCACCATCGAAAATCGCTTAAGATTTTCTTCCCCAATTATTGCGAACACACTTGGCGATTTTTTTCGCCGATGGCGGGGATTTGGCAGTTTCGAAAAGTCATTGTGATAACGAAAAAAGGAGAAAATTATAATGTTTGTTTCGGTGGCTAATCTTGCTTAATGGCACCCCTTCTGTTAAACTGTATTTGTTTAACTCACCATACGGGAAAGTAAAATTGACCACAATAGGATATGAATATTTTCCAACTTGAGCTTGCCTCGTATAATTTAACGGAAGAAATGTGAAATTAAAGTTGAAAAAGGTTTTCAAGCGACATAAAATAAAGCAGTATTGACTTAGACCGTCGAGAATTATTGGTGAACAAAGCTAGGAACAATTATTCGCCACACGATATTCATCAGTTTAGCACTATGTTAGTCTCTATGGCACAAATGATTTGACGAAACTACGACTCGGCTTCTTATGTGTAGCTAGGCGAAATTTCACTGATAAAAAGGAATTATTTTCACTGAGACAATTCCTATATGATCTTGTTTTACTCTTTTGCTAATTGGAGTTACCCTAGCCACACTCAAGCAATCGCAAATGCTCGAAGAAAAACAAAACAGCCAAGATAATTATAGCCTCGCCAAGTAAATAATTATATACAGAACGCAGAAAATTACAAGACTAATAAAACTCCCTTTAAGAATTCCTCAGTCTAGTTGCTGCGGGGCCTATAGCGGGTTTATTTTTTTTAGCAAAAACTCCGCTGTTTTGTTTGGTCCGTGAATGAGAAACGTAACCATTCCCAGTAACAAAAATAGAAGTTGTTTCAGGTTACTCTTTTCATCTAAGTACACAATAATTTGAAATGGCGATGGCGTGAAGCAAATATTATCGCATATGAAAAATAGACAACAACCTCAATTTTCGGTGGAAAAGTTCATGTCAGAACAGAGATGCTATTTATTACCTACAGATTATCATAATATTACACAAAATCAACATTTAAATTGCTATATGTGACTCCAGCCAAAAATGTCAGAGAAAGCAATATTTATGAGGGGACGCTCTTTTGTTGCTATAAGTGAAAGAAAAAATGGTGTCATTGACTTCCTTCAGTTTATCTGAGTATTGGACCAACAGAGACGCGTCATGCAGTATACTTCACAGAAAGGCAAATTTATGTAGATGAGATCGAAAGAGATTGAACAAAGATTTTGCTGAAACGGTATATAAAGTCTGATAGATCATGAATATCCACCGAAATCAATCTAAAATCATTTGATATTTAGTCCCGAGCGTTTATCAATGCTGAACTGATCTAACTTACAATCGATCTTTTTAGGCCACGTGGTTCAGGGTGACTTGACAGAGAAAAGAAAACGCAAGTTCTGGCCGTTAATTAACTAGCTTACCTTGAGCAAGACTTTGTTTCACCAAACTAAGAGTGGCTAATTTCGCTTGGTACTCGTAAACGGTATTTGTTTACCTCATCAGACGGGAAAGTAAAATTGACCACAACAGGTTATGAATATTTTCCAACTTAAGCTTGTCTCGGAAAATTAAACGGAAGTAATGTGAAATTAAAGTTAACTAAGGTTTTCAAGCACAACAGTATTGCCTTAGACCGTACAGAATTACTGGCCGGTAAACAAAACTATATGAACAATTCGCCACACGACATTTGTTTTTAGCAATATAGGTTAGAGTCTCTGACGCACAAATGATTTGACAAAACTACGACTCGGTTTCTCAAGTCTAGCTAGGCGACATTTCACCGACAAAAAGAAATAGTTTTCATTGACAATTCTTATATCATCTTATTTCACTCTCTTCCTATTGGAGTTACCGCCACACTCAAGCAATCGCAAAATGCTCGAAGAAAAACAGAACAGTCAAGAATGATAGTAGTCTCCCTAAGCAAATAAACAGACCGCAGAAAATTACGAGAATAATATCTCTCATTAAGAACTCCTCAGTGTATTTGCTGCACGGCCGATAAAGGGTTTACTTTTTAGCAAGAACTCCTCTGTTTTCCTTGGTCAGTGATGGAGAAACGTAACAATTCGAAGCAGTAACAATAAAACAGAAGTTGTTGCAGGTTGCTCTTTTCATCTAAGTACACAATAATTTCAAATAACAAATGGCGATGGCGCGGAGCAATTGTTATCGCTTATGAAGCGATACTTGTTCCAAAAAAATAGACAACAACCTCAATTTTCAGTACTGATAGATCATGAATATCTGCCGAAATCAATCTATATTTAGTCCTGAGCGTTTATCAAAGCTAAATTGATTTAATTTTACAAGCGATCTGTTAAGGCCACATGGTGTTAGGATGACTTGACAAAGAAAAGAAAACGCAAGTTTTAGCTTTCAGTAAGTTTATCCAGCTTACCTTAAGCACGACTTTGTTTCACCACACCGTGAATCGCACAATGACAAAAGATAGCCAACCGGACCCATTAAGGCCATGATGTCGATTTAGAACAGCGAGTACCACCAAGACTAAATCAAAGTGTTTTGTTAACGATATTTACCAAGCCGAGGAACTATGAATTTATTTCTTGACAAAAGGATTTTTTCGAGTTAGCTTTTAATCCAAATATTTAAGGAACTAGACAATGACTGTTTGTTTTGTTTTGACTTAAAAGTTAGAGAATGATAGCACTAACAATCCAACAATTCAAACAGGATGACAGCTAAAACCCTCACCGTCGATCACAAAACATTTTTGAGACTGAATATTCATTTAGGACTCATTTTTTAGGAGGATGTTGGATATGAACAACCATGATCATACAAAACTCAAGATACTCCACATTTTAATGTTCTCCGTGGCTCTTTGCTCACTGATGCACAATTTGCACTCCTCTTTTCATCAGTAATTTCTCTCATTTCCATTCAGCTTAATTGCATTAATATTATTGTTCGTGTGGTTGATTAAATTAGAAATATAGTTATTATGCCTCAATCTCGATCACTTTAATTTGAGGCCACAGTCTAATCTGAGTAACATCGAGATTCATTGGCCACTCGATGTCTTGACAGACTGAAAAACAGTCGGTTTTACAATAAAATTCACCGAGAAAGGCGCGTGTCACCGAGAGCGCAAACTCGCGAGGTGCGAAGCGCCCTAAGTGTGGATTCTCGCGCGAAATCTTGGAGACTTCCATCCGGAAGTGCTTGTGATGCAAAACTCTTGCCCCAGTCCCACTTTGCATTTTCTCAGTCGCGTCAGATCGACTTTTTTTGGTCCAAGACCGCTGTTAACGAACGATGGACTAACGCAAACGTCAGACTGTTTTTGCAGCGTAATATCTTGGAGTATTTGTTAATTACCCTTATTATTAGTGACACGGGACATTAAAAAAGAGATTTGAGCTTTTTGGACATATAATTTGAAGTGGTTAAATGATATTTCAATGCTTTGCAATCATGAACATGTAGCGTGCATTTGTATTCGTAATAAAGCAGCATCGTGAGTATTTGTAATCAATTAAAGGTGGAGTTGTGAAATGAGCCACTTTATGCATCTAATGGCTGTAGAGTGAGCATGGCGGATATCACAGGGCACAATAACGGTGTTGTAATGGCGTAGTTGAGAAGTGCATCTGACTGGCGCGGGATAAATATATAAAACGATCTTGTGAAGCGGCAAGATTGTGTTTTGCAAGGAACAATCATCAACTTTTTATTGATTCAATTCGCAACCATCTACATTACCACCACAAAACGCTGCGACTATTTATTATGGGATATGCCTATGTCTAGTAAGGGTGTAACATTTCCAAGAGTTAGTTTTGAGGAAAGAGGACCCAAGCTAAAGTTGGTCAAAACCTCCGTTAAACCACAATCAGATTAGGCCTAACTAGAAGTTAATTTCTGAACCTCGAATATGCTACCTCGAGGTATAACGTTGTTGTTTAAACTGCTGCAAGCATGCTGGTTAGTTACTCTGTACCATGGCAACGTCTTTTACGTCAAAATAAGATATTCTTTGAGCGCGTGAAAGTACAGACTGATGCTCCCAACGAACTTGCATTGTTCGGCTGATAAAGTAGAAAAGAATTGGCAAATTTTGTAATAAACAATTTTTACACAAGGGTGCGCTGTATATTAAACCGGAGTGTGTAACACTAAGTTGGTTATAATCGTTTGATATTCAGCAAGCCCGAGTAACAAAAAATTCACAGGTCTTCTTTGAAATTGTTAGTGAAGTTGCAGTTCGGATGAAACAACATTGCAAAAGTTCTAATATCAATAAATTTTGCAAAGAACGCTGCCGAGCTACGACTAAGAAATAGCTCAGAAAAGTATATTATCGACGCTAAAAAGGTGTCATAACATGTCTTTCAGCCGGCAGTGCAGCGCTTTTTTTAAACGAACAATTGAACGAAATTGGCAGGAAGATGCACTTGCCCTTTCATTCGGTAAATATAACCCTTTGGGCGGCTGGTATATTATATGTTGCAGGATCATACCAGGGGCTAAAAGATTGTAGAAAAAATTAATATTAAACGTTAACGTTGAAAATATCCATAAAGCGCGTGAAAAAAATATCGGCAAAGGAGTTTGGTTACGTTATTCTAAATCTAGAGGGGCATCATGTATTTGTTCTCTAACTGAAGGCAAGCAGTTGTGCGTGCGCAGTAACCACACGTCTGACCACATTTTCGTTGACATTTTTATTGATCTCTTCTCAAACTCATTAATAATTCATGCCGTCAAAAGCCAATAAATGACCTCCATTTCGGTCAGGTGGATGAATCTTGATACCCCAATGAAACACCAGATGAAACACCACCAGGTTTTCATCTGAGATGAAACATGTTTTTCATCTGAGATCAAACATTTGCATTTTAATGAGATTAATTTCTTATTGTTTCATTTGAGAAGACACGTCAAAAACTCGGGCTTCGTGCTTTATCACGGGTTCCAAATACCTCGAAACAGATGAAAGCACTCGGCCTGCGGCCTCGTGCTTTCATCTGTTTCTCAGTATTTGGAACCCGTGATAAAGCACTCGCCCTCGTTTTTGACATATTACATGATAAACAGCACCAAGCACCCAACACCTTTTATGATTATAATGCTTATATGAATTGATTGTATAATAAAGTCGTGATAGTTTTGTATTCTTCTGATAAAAGTTGTGTTTCGCTTGAAGAAAAAGAGGTCTGGCCTCAACAAACAGTCTTAACCGAAAGGAAGTTGAAAGACAGCTTAAGATCGACATGCACTTGGCAATAACAGGACGGTGCTTTCAACTACTTCCCCACTGCACTTTTTTGTTTTAATCTCTTTTTGAAGTCGACGTATTTCTCCATTTCTTTTTTGGAGGCGAACACAAAGATCTTTTCAGCTAATTTCGACTTATGTCAATCATCTCTAGTTGCCATGGTTACCCTTAATCACTAGTTCAGTTGCCAGTAAAAATAGATGATTATTCAACTGAAGCATGAGTTTCGCACTTGATTTCAATTGGTCGAAAGCGTTTTCCATACTTGACTCCTTTGCACCGTGATTTTCCTTCAAACACAGCAGAGGTGTATTTTAGTCTAGCAAAGGTGAAACTCTGATCAGAAAGACTCCATATGCACGTGTGTTATGTAAATACAATGATCGTCAAACTGGACACACCGAAATAGTACAGTTTCAAAAGCGTACGTTTTAATGCCCGAGTTTGCGGTCCTGGTAAAACACACTAACACGCGTCTTCACTTGTTGGCACTTTTACCGGCAGGTAGAACTAGTTGTGTATAGGTATATATCGTTAAAAGAGCAAATCAGCAAAGCACCCTTAATTATTTGAGATCTTTTCGACAATCCGGTGGAATAAATCGTCATGAGTAGAATTCTGAACAGCTATGAAAAAAAAACTAAGTCTTCTCAAGCCGACGGTCTCATCTGACAGACTGCCTCAATATTCCGTACCAAAAGTTTAGTTCACACGCTATTCAGTATTTACGCATAAGCGAGATACTTGAGCTGGAGATATTCAATTGATAAAAGTAGTTTAGTTAGCAGAAGTTTCGAAACTGGATTTTACGATGTGAATCCATTCGGAGATATTCTAGTCTTCTTTAACTGCTACTGAAGGAAATCGATTAATACGCTTGCTTCTGACGTCACAACTTATATAAAAATTTTAATTTCAGTTAAAAAGACTTCATGTCACGTTTTGCATCTTGGTGATCTTAAACAACCGGCACAGTTACCGCGACATTTACCGTTTGAATTTGAGGCCTTTTCCTGTTTCGATTATGTGACCTGCCAAATGTGATTGTGAGTCGAAAATCATGACTGAATATTACGTTAAATTGAGTGGAACAAGTTGTTGATACAATTCTCTACTCCAGAAACTACGGGGAGGACTGGTACGAGGAAGGGCTAATTGATCGTTTGCGTAGATGGATGGAAATTGAAACGATAAATAAGTACGTTAATTTCCCAGCAGTCAGTTGCATAGAAATTATTCTTTAAGCTGAAAACTCAAGAGCCACGTTACCCCAACAAAATGCTGGAAATGCATTTATTTGTCTGTGCGAAGTCCATCACTCTACACAAACAATCCTACAATCCCTTACGCGTACCAGCCTTGTCACAGTTTCTGAACTGGGGAATAAGTTTTATAGCGAGGCATACATTGCTTAGTAATTCTTTCTCAATGAAATGAATATCTCAAGCTCAAGTTGTCTATAATTGTGTCAAGTCCAGTTGTTGTTAGTGAATTTGTTTCACTCTTCATCACCAGTGGCAAGCACAGTATACCCAACAGGCTTGTCACGTGACTTCTTGACCATCATCAACACTGTTCCCGCCAAACAAGCAACACACATCACAAACAGAGCAATCATAAGAGCAGCACTGGAACCTAAATGGAAAAAACTTAGAGTTTCGCAATGGGCATTTAAAGATCTGAAATTGATTTACCGGACGGAAAATACGGCATTCCGGGTAGTTAATATGACTAACAATGGGAGAAGAAATTTGAATGTCTGTTTTATTTTCCATAACAATAAGCTTTTAAAGGTTAAGGGAAGCCGAAGTTTATAATTTCTTTAAGTAGCATTTGGAATCTCTTATTATTCAAACTTAATACACTTAAAAGTGTTAGTACAAAACACTGACAGAGCTTACCAGCTACAATTTCTCTATTATTGGGTTTGCGCACGTACGTACTTATTTCTCAGGAAATAGAATGTTTCAAGTCTCAACTTAAATTTAGCAATTACAGACAATCAGTCTAAACTTAGAAACTTTATCATTGATTCAATTACGTAATCTTGGTAAACCTGCTGAAAAAGGACATCCCATAAAACATGATAAAATGTAAAAACACTCTGAAAACTCACTTTTGTTATTTAAACTGCTTCTTATATTCACTCACCACTCTTGTCCACATTACTGTCACTCTTTTCCTCACGCTTCCCACGTGCAAGGTGGAGTGGGCCCTGGGCCAAAGAGTACACGTCATTACCCATGTGATCGTTCACCTCACGTTTTCCTCGGCCACTTGATGGACATTTTTTAGCGCACTTGGAGCCTGGGTCAGTTGCATTGCATACAATCACGTGACAGTGAACAAACACGAATGGATGATCAGCAATGAACTTGAAGGCTTCCAAACTAAACCGCTGGGCACTGACTGAAGACGCAGGATGGTACTTCACTGTGACGTCACTCGGGCATCTATGACAAAAAAATTCCTTAATGCCATATTTATATCTCTTCCACAGTTGCTAAAAATGCTATGTTTGGCAGGGAAGAGAAGATAATTGGCTGCTGATGCTGCAGAAAGAACAGTTTGGGAACGTTTTTATATGTGACCCTGTCCTCAATTACGATGTAGCAGGTGATGAATATGGGGTAACCTTTGTTCTCATCTTGTAGCTATTCATCCAAGGATGGAACGCTACCACACCAAATGATCAACCTTGAAATTTATTCACCTTTACTATATAGTTTGCTAGTGAGTAATGACAGAACCTGAGGGTGGATATCAGGTCCCTGTAAAACAAAGATTTAATCGGCGAATGAATTCACAACAACTCCATCACCTGCTCTTCTTGACATAAACGAAATACGTTCTATTCAGCAACTTTTTACGATAACGTGTTTGCAACTGTATGAAAATTATTAGCTGTTGTGAGTCTGACTTTTTGAGTCAGTCTTGTAATAAACGGCGTTTTATCAGTCGGTTTCCCTCACCCTTTTGAAATAAACTCGTGCTTTAAAGCACTCTTCCGATCCTGCGTGGGTGTGGCAAAACATCGATCAGCAATGATTGACAGCTGCTTATCACTTGATTCCACCGACACTTCAAAGAACAAAAGTTTGCGTAGCACCACAGCAACAGGGAAAGCACTCTTCATGTAAGGACTCACGAATGTCTTGTCAGGAAACATGTTCAAGGAGAGTGTAAAGTTTCCTTTGCCTTCATCGTTAAACACGAGTTTTCTATTATTTGGTTTCCAGCCAACTGATGATAGCACGCCATATTTGGAGTAGTAACAACTGAATTGAATTTCTATTTCACGCACGCGCGTTATGACATCTTTAGCAGCTACAGGGATTTCCAAGACTGCGTTGGAGTAAACGACTGTTGTGGGTGTGTTTCTGCTTGTTGTCTTACAGCCAGTCAGCGGTGTTGTAAGGGAGAAGTATGCGCTTGTTTCTGCAGCTTTGCATGTGGTGTCCAGGAGTCGGAGATGCTCACGGTCAGTACCACGGAGGAGGGACTTGGGAATGGTAATGGTCATATTATTGCTGTTGCACTGAACATCGACACCTGGAGCTAAAAGGGATAAAATGCCTTATTTATTATATGGCTAAGGCTAGTGGCCGATATAACGCGTCAATACGGCAAGGCCTCAGTTTGAGATTTTCCCGTAACGACCTCACTCTCGGTTATTAAGTAGTTAGTAATGGAACTGCTTTGATTAGAAAAAGGTGATTTAATGAAGAGAATCTATGTAAAAATAACTTTAACAAGAAAGAGGCCGTATATAAATGATACAACATAAAGAAAAACACAAGACAGATACAAAGATAGTTATTATAAGTTAAAGCAGAAAGAATAACTAAAATTAATGCACATTCGTCGAAAACTGACAAAGATAGCAAAATTTTCTTGTGACTGCCAAAGTATTGCAAAAACCTGCAAACTTGTTTTTCTTATTAAAATGGTGTTGCTAGTATTATAATATCGATGTTTACCGTTACATGTCCTGTTATCTGATGATAAGTTCAGTTCCGGGTCTGGACATTCACATTTAAAGCCCCCAGCGGTATTCACACACTTGTGACTGCAGCCGCCGTTCTTTGTCACAGAACACTCGTTGATGTCTGCAAACAATCGATTTATAATTTCAAGTTAATCAGTTTGTCTCCTTGTTGGTCTTATGTCAAGAAGGTGAGTTTAAATACAAACATCGTAATATAATTAATTATCAGGAGACTCACCAACACATGAAACTGTCTTAGTCCTGTCTGTCCACTGTCCACTCGCCCTGCACTGTTTAAATGAGGGACCTTGTAGCTGGTATCCCTGTGGACATGTGAACGAGCATTTGGTGTTGTATTTCATTTGTGACGTCATACAACTGCTTGGTGATGTTTTGACAAGGCGGTTAACAGTAAGGGCAGGACACTTTACAACTGTAATACAAAATTAAATGAACGTTAATATATAATATATGTAAGCAGAAAAATTTGTCCCGTTGAAACAATAAGTAATTGCTGGGCAACTTGATTGAAAGTAAAAGCAGTGTAAATTAATCATTACTAGGCGGCTGATGATAAGAGCTTGAAACTCTATACCTGGAAATAACAGTAAGAGCATAAATGATAAACGAAACATCAATATGAACAAAAGAGTGTTGCTTTCAAGAAAGAAAGCAAGTGACAGCTGTTACTTCAAAGAAAATATCAAAACGTTGCTCTTCATTGGGTTTCCATGTAAACCATCATTTTTTTTTCTGTTATTATATATTAGTAAGCTGATTGATTGGAATTGTTTATTTTTGTTTTTGATTTTTTTAGTTTTTTCACTTTCCGAGTATCTTCCTCGACAGTGGCAACACACTGCAGCATCATTACTAACCATTACAGCGGACTGTGTTAACTTGTCGGCTCCAGACTCCTTTTTTCCTGCACTTAATAGATGATGGACCGCTGTGTCGGTATCCACGGGCGCAAGAAAATGAACAAGTTGATCCATAGCCTTGATTGGACGAGAGGCAATGGGAAGGAGACACTCGGACACCACTCCCCAGGGAATGAAGCTTTTGGCAATAATTAGCTGGCAATGAAAGAAAAAGTGTGACTGGAAAGGAGCAAAAGCAAAAAAAATGCAAAGCGCTCTTTTTGACATTCAGCGTCTCAGTGAAGGTTTTATTTCTAAGTGTCATGTTACCTGAAAAAACATTTATGTATGTTTTCTTTTGTGTCGAGTAGTATCTCTTGAGCTGGGCAGGCTTATAGAGTATTTTAAATTCAAAGTAAAGGAGTATATATGTGATAGCAAGTAGTTATTTGGAAAGTTATTGGGAGGAGAATGATTTTCTAGTAATCTAATTTCTAGCCACCTCCTAGTAGCAAAAAATAATCATACTGTTTTTCATTAAGTGATAAAAAAGCTGTACGCCTATGTTTATGAATAAAAACTGTTTGTTGGTCAGTTTGAAGAAAAGAATGTATATGACTAGTCTGTCAGCCTCTCTTCTACTGAAAATACGCAGGTCATGTTAGTCATAGCAGGTGATTTTGTTGTTGTTTTTGTTTTGTTTGTTTGTTTGTTTGTTTGTTTGGTTTTTTGTAGCATTTGTTAATGTTTCCTCACCGTTGGTTTCACAAAGGCAACGAAGAGAATGGTGACAAGGTGCATCATTCCACTTTCCTGAAGAATACATCTCCCCACACCCCTCATCTCTGTTATTCGGTTGTCCTTTATTCCAGTGAGAATAACTAACCCGAGTTCCATCAACCCAAATCCAGCGTGACTTGTCCCTTGGGTCCCTGTGCAGACCAATCCAAACAACTCGACGCACTTTCTGAACTAGTGCTTGTAGTTCAGATTGTGACTTCACCATGGCAAGCTTAGATCCCAGAGCCTCGCATGCAGTTTTTGCCGTATTCCAGTTCACGGCCCTGGATGAAATCTTGTAGCAAGAACCTTGTATGTGCATCCAGTTCTTTGGACATACTCCTACAGACAATGACATAGCATCAGACATTAGTTATTTCAATGTTTTATTCAGTTAATCAATCATAACTTATGAAACACATAATTTGCTTTTAATAGTACAAGTTTAAACAATTAAGTAGTTTTAAATTCACTCGGAACTTGTCATTTATAGGTGGATTGCATTGCCGCCATGTTGGTAGAAAAAACAAAAGAAAATTTGCTCACATAGTTTCCATAAAGATGGACGTTTACTGGTCTTAACTCTCAGAGGAGAAAAATCTTATTATTCCTATCCACGAAAATGGCCGCCATGACTTCACATGCAATCTTCCAATTAATTAGTCTTATTTTTTTTATTGCTTTTTGTTGTTTTGTTTATTTGTTTTTTATTGTTGTTGTTGTTCTTGTTCTTGTTCTTGTTGTTGTCACTTTTAGTCTGCTTTGCTTAGTCTTTTGGTACAATCTCTTTAGTTGAGTAACTGGCAGAAGTGATAAACGCATGCATACTCGCTTATTTCACGCGTGTATGTCAACATATGTTGAAACCTACGCTTTATATTGTATTTATGGAGGCTACGGAAGCTTACAGGTGCCATTTGAGTTGTTGAAAATCCGATATTGAAGTCTTTGAAAATCCGACATCTGACTTGTGAAAATCCGACATCCGAGTTGTGAAAATCCGACATCTGAGTTGTAAAAATTCGACATCCGAGTTGTGAAAATCCGACATCCGAGTTGTAAAAATGAGGGCGAGAAACAATTGGATGATAGAAATAACTATCAGCCACTAGATAAACCAATGGTTAGAGATACATCCCATAGTTAAACATCTCGCTAATGCCCTTCACCAAACAGGATGCAAAGACGAAATTAAGTTTAATTGGTTTAACGAAACACCAGATCCGCCTCGAATTCCAGTATTTTATACCCTCGTAAAAATTCACAAACCGACATTAGTCGGAAGACCTATCATATCTGGGTGTGATGGCCCAACAGAACGCCCATCATCATTCGTAGACAAACTACTTCAGCCAATAGCACAAATACAGGACTCGTCAGTCTTAAAGATAGGACACATTTCATAAGGTTTATTGAAAGCACTAGGGTGACTAGAAACGCTTTTCTAGTATCAATGGATGTCACTAGCCTTTACACGAATATCCCACAGGAGGAAGGAATCACTATGGTATGAAACGCATACGAAAACTTCATCATCATCATCATCATCATCTCAATTAGGTCGGTAAAAGCCGGTTAGGCAACACACCAACCACTTACAAAATGTAAAAGTAAAAATTATATGCCACAATAAGTAGACAACAGAATAAAAAATTAACTATACAAATTGACACGTAGTAATATTCAATTCGACAAAAGACGTGATATCAGGCATATCAGGGAGGAGCTGATTCCAGTCTCCAGTAGTGATTGGGAAAAACAAAATTGAGGTTCAAGACGCTTAAGCCTATGGCTGCTCTTAGTACGGGTCTCATTACTAAACTTTCACGACAAAAACCCTCCTATAGCTACAAATTTTCTCAGGGAAATTCTCAGTCTCCTACTTAAGGAGACCTCCTTCCAATTTAACGGAAAAGACTATCTCCAAACACACGGAACTGCCATGGGCACGAAAATGGCAGTAGCTTTTGCCAACATCTTTATGGCATCAATAGAAAAGGAGCATTAACAAAGCACTAACGCGGAAAAGTTTCGCTGACGATTTGTTTTCCTTGTGGGATGAAAACAAAGACGAAATGGAACGTTTCATTGAGCACGCAAATTCTTACCACCTTACTACAAAGTTTACCGCTGAAGTTTCACAATTAGGAACAACATTCTTGGATACAACAGTCTATAAGGAAGACAGATTCGAGAAAGAATGATTTCTCGACGTGCGCACGCATTAAAAACCTACTGAAACATTTCAGTAGACAGATTACTGCAGTTGCCACCTAACAGGCGTTAAAAAAGGCTTCCTGAAAGGAGAAACTCTTAGGATTCTACGGACAAACTCTTCTAAAGTTACGTTTGAGGAGAACGTTAAAAAAAAATAGAACACGCCTCATCTCAAGAGGTCATCCCAATAGTCTGGCCGACAAATCCTCTCAGAAGTACACTTCGCAGGTAGAAAAATTAAAAAGCACTAACACAAAAACAGAAAGTGCACAAGAAAATTATACCCTTTGTGACACAATTTCAACCATCACTGCCATGTTTGAAAAACATTCTAATCGACAAATGGCATTTAATATAAAACCAGCCATTGACTAAGAGAGATATATAAGGAACCTACCTTGATCTCTTATAGAAAAGGAAAATCACTTAAAGACAGGCTTGTATAAAGAAAAACTATCTGAAGGCTTTCATCAACACAATGGACACACAGCGGGAGTCGCGCATGTCTGTCAACCCAACATGCTACCTCTGAACGAGGTAACAACTCGGATTTCGGATTTTCACAACTCGGATGTCGGATTTTCAAAACTCCGATGTCGGATTTTTACAACTCGGATTTCGGATTTTCACAACACGGACTTCAGATTTTCACAACTCAGATGACGGATTTTCAACAACTCAGCAGCTACAAGCTTCCGTATGGCGGCCCTGTTGGAGGTATAAATCCATAAGAAAGAAGTGTCAAAAGATTTGCATAAAAATAAAAAATATTTCCCAAAGGAAAATCATTCTATTGTTTCGTTTCTCCAATATGGCTGCCACGAAAACACTCTATACACAAATATACACAAATAGATTAATTATTACTAGAACGTTTTCATCCTAAAATCTGTACAAGTTTTTAAAATATGTAAAATACATGATTCTCCACTAAAGTTGGTAGACTTAATCCTTTTGCATACAGAATACTTCAGCTTTGCGGTTTTGTCAGTGATCTAAATTGACATGCTTTGGCTGTCAAAATATACTAAATTCGAAATATTTTTCATGAAAAGTTCAAAGAGAATTTTTGGTCTGAAAACGGGCGCCTTTTGTTCAAAGGTCTCCTCCATACATTCACAATGGCTACACGGAAATTGATGTTCGGTAAATCAAGGATAACGTTTTTTGAAGCCTTCCAAATTGCAAGACTTTGGCAACAGGGCATTTCTATTTAATTTAGCTGTTCAGAGATACTGTAGAGTCATGCTAGGCAAGGCAAACCCAGTAACTCCACCAAGTACATCTCAATCTTCCTCTCGAAAGTAGTGTGCCACAAATGCGTCTTTCTCGCAAAATAAACTCCAGGGAGAGGTGGGTCGGTGATATAGAAGCAAAAAGCTAGGACTGGAACCGAGGTTACATTATTGCCACAGTTTTAAAAGAATTTTGAAAACAAATATGGCGACCGCGAATTTGTATTTCTTAAAGACGTAATACCTAAAATATTTCTGTTTCATTATTTAATGAGCAATTTCTCTAGGTTTTAAAGTGCGACTCAGTGAATTATTGAATATTTTGGATGATAAGTGCAGATGTCAATATTTTTATGATGCACAATTTGATCATGATGGCCGCTTGGTCAAAATATACTCAAACAACAGGACATGCAGTTCCTTAATTCAATTAGCTTACCTTGAGAACAAACTCTAAGCGTAAACAAGGAAAATCCAGCCAGAAATATCAATAGCCAGTGATAATAAGCCATCGACACCGAAACACTCAAAGTAATGTAATCTGCAAACGTTATGATAGCATCCACAGAAATAAACCAAAATGAATAGAAGTTTTCTTTCTTCTGAATAAGAATGTCTCTTTCCAAACTTTGTTTACATACCCTAACAAGTTTTATCCCATCCTCTGTAAACATTACTGAAACCCTGATACAATACTTCCGGTTCATCTGTATCACGTGGCATCCATCACAACGTGATTTTTCCAAACTCGAGCATTGTTCTCCAAAGCACACCAAATTAAGATTAAATGTCCTCTTTCCTGCTCCGTCAATGATTTTAACTAATTTCCGTATTGCAAGGGAGTATTCTTTTAATACATGGCAATTTTGAATGGAAACTTTTTTCATGCACATTTGAACCGATCTTGTACGTACAGTAAGCCCTCTCCCTTCCGTACAGTAACTTACAACCGGTGACTCACAACTCGAAAACCCCTTGAATAATCGTGTACAGAGCATGGTTTCCATTGGGATAACTGTTAAGAAATGCAAAGTTATTTGCTTCTAAGGCTTCCTTAAACTCGCTTTCATTTGATGCTGTAGAAAAAAATAACAATTCAAACACGTGTACTTTTGTATCTCGAACTGCTGATAGCCGCCAGTCAAAAGCAACTGCAATTTCCCAAGTGTATTAAAGAGCATAGTCAATACTGTATATTCAGCGTTACACACCGGTAGCCAGGAACGGCCTTCGAATGGAATCCTCACACGAATCTTAATCCATGGTGATAACAACGTTGTCGCGGCAGGCACGCGAGTGCAGATCAAAATGAAAACGGAAGTTATGAAAATTCACTAAGTCGGCTGTTTAATTTGTTTTTATTATGTTATACAAGGTAGCTCTCACTTTTGTCGTACTGCATTTAGGATCTTTTAGGGTGAGGGGGGCTGTTACACTAAAAATATTAAAAACAGCTTTTCCTTGTTCCTAAAACTAGAGAATATCCCTAAAACTGACTTAATTATTTATTGCCACAATAATGTTCTTTGCTGGCCTCAGGGATGACCATTCATGTTCACATGAAACCTACTACGCACTATCTTTATGTATAAACATGGTGGTTCTGACTTTTTAAGGTGTTTGAGTTAAATCCTAAAGTGACGCCACTTGAATAAAATGCAATATTCACTTGCACTCGCTGTCGCCTCCTTTTAGTGAGATTTGCCAAAATTATAAACTAAGATGAAAAGGTAGGTCTCAAGCTTTTTTCTATCTACATTTTACATTTACATTTTAGCATTTTTTCTATTTACTTAAACCTGTGGCAATTCTAACATCTATAATCGCTGAATGATTTTGTTGAATACGCTCAGCTTTGGAGTTGAAGAAAAGTTTGCCCCTTGATATTTAGGTAAGCCACTAACGAATTCATCATCGATATTTCATCGCAGTTTTTTCAGAACTGAGCAATCGGAGCTACAGTAAATCAAACTCTCTCACTGGAATAATTGAAGAGTCAAGCTCGATGGCGTTTGTCGCATTATCATCATAGCAGACCCTTTCAAACTGACCATTTAAATGGTCAGTTTCAGTAGATCTCTGAACCAATTTCACATGATCAAAGATCGAAGGACCGCACCTGTTGAAGTCTTGACCTAGACATTATATAACGAAAAACAAATTAAAATGGATAACTTTTGCAGCTCAGTAGAAATTGATGAGAAACTCAGAAATCCATCAATAAACCTAAAATAATATTAAGTAAAACCCGCTCACTCCGAGGGACGAAAAACGGACAAAATTACAACGTTTTATTCAAATTAAGAGTGGCTAACTGAATTTCGCTTGGAACCAGCAAACTGTTTTTGTTTACTTCACCACAAGGGAAAATAAATTGACCACAATTGGTTATGAAAATTTTCCAACATGAGCCGCTTGTCTCGTATAACGAATTTAACGGAGGAAATGTGAAGTTAAAGTTAAAAAGGGGGTTCAAACGCCACAAAGTAAAGCAGTATTGCCTTAGCCGTCGGGAATTATTGGTGAACAAAACTACGAACAATAATTCGCCACCCGCACAAATAATATGAAAAAACTACAACTCGGTTTCTGATGTGTCGCTAGCCAAAATTTCACCAACAAAAAGAAATTGTTTTCATTGACGCAGTTGCTATATGATCTTGTTTCACTCATTTCCTATACACTATAGCTAGCCACACCGCAAGCAATCGCAAATGCTCGAAGTAAAACAAAACACTCAAGATTAATTTTAGTCTCGCCAAGTAAATATACACACCGCAGAAAATTACAAGACTAATAGAAATCCCTTTACGTATTCCTAAGTGTATTTGCTGCAGAGCCCCATAGCGGGTTTATTTTTTAGCAAGAACTCCCCTGTTTTCCTTGGTCAGTGACGGAAAAACGTAACTATTCCCAGTAACAATACAATAAAAGTTGTTGGAGGTTACCCTTTTCATCTAAGTACACAATAATTTAAAATTGCAAATGGCGATGGCGTGAAGCAAATATCGCTTATGAAGCGATAATTGTTCTAAAAGATAGACAACAACCTCAATTTTCAGTGGAAAAATTCATGTCAGAACAGAGATGCTATTTATTACCTACAGATTATCATAATATTACACAAAATCAACGTTTCAAATTATATGTGACTAAAGCCAAAAATGTCAGGGAAAGCAATATTTATGAGGGAACGCTTTTTTGTTGTTATAGGTGAAAGACAAAATATTGATTGACTTCCTTCAGTTTATCTAAATACGGAACCGACAGAAAGACGTCATGCAGTACACTTCACAGAAAGACAAATTTATATATACATAGATCACGTCGAAAGAGATTGAGCAAAAGATTTTGCTAAAACGGTAAATAAATTCATGATATATCATGAATATCCACCGAAATCAATCTAAAATCATTTGATATTTAGTCCTGAGCGTTGATCAATGCTGAACTGATTTAATTTACAATCGACTGTTATTAAGGCCACGTGGTGTCAGGATGACTTGACAAAGAAAAGAAAACGCAAGTTCTGGCTTTCAGTAAGTTTATCCAGCTTACCTTAAACACGACTTTGTTTCACCAAACTAATAGTGGCTAATTTCGCTTGGTATCCGTAAACTGTGTTTGTTTACCTCATCAGACGAGAAAGTAAAATTAACCACAATAGGTTATGAATATTTTAAGCTTGTCTCGGATAATTTAACGGAAATCATGTGAAATTAAAGTTGACTAAGGTTTTCAAGCACAAAATAGTTCAGTATTGCCTTAGACTGTAGAGAATTACTGGCCGGTAAACAAAACTATAAACAAATCGCACACGACATTTGTTTTTAGCAGTATATAGGTTAAAGTCTCTGTCGCGAAATTTCACCGACAAAAAAAATTGTTTTTATTGAGGCAATTCCTATATGATCTTATTTCACTCTTTTCCTATTGGAGTTACCCTAGCCACACTCAAGAAACGCATTGCTCGAAGAAAAACGGAACAGTCAAGAATGATAGTATTCTCGCCAAGCAAATAAACAGACCGCAGACTAATATATATAGCTCTCTTTAAGAATTCCTCAGTGCATATTCCGCAGGGCCTATATATAGCGGGTTTATTTTTCAGCAAGAGCTCCGCTGTTTTGTTTGGTCCGTGAAGGAGAAACGTAACTATTCGAAGCAGTAACAATAAAACAGGAGTTGTTGGAGGTTAGTCTTTTCATCTAAGTGCACAATAATTTCATATTGCAAATGGCGATGGCGCGGAGCAATTGTTATCGCTTATGAACCGATAATTGTTCCAAAAAAATAGACAACAACCTCAATTTTCATTGGAAAATTCATATCAGAACAGAGATGCTATTTATTATCTACGGCGGATTATCACAAATTGAACGGTTTTAATTGCTACATGTGACTCCAATGTCAGGGAAAGCAATATCAATGAGGGAAAGACAAAATGTTATGATTGACTTCCTTTAGTTTATCTGAATACTGGACCGACAGAAACACGTCATGCAGTACACTTCACAGAAAGACAAATTTATGTAGATGAGGTCGAATGAGATTGAGCAAAAGATTTTGCCGAAACGGTATAAAGTACTGATAGATCATGAATATCTGCCTAAATCAATGTAAAATCATTTGATGTTTAGTCCTGAGCGTTTATCAATGCTGAATTGATTTAAGTTTACAATCAATCTGGTAAGGCCACGTGGTGTTAGGATGACTTGACTAAGAAAAGAAAATGTAAGTTCTGGCTTTCAGTTCGTTTATCCAGCTTACCTTAAACACGACTTTGTTTCACCATACCCGCGTGAATCGCACAATGACAAAAGATAGCCAACCGGACCCATTAAAGCCAAGATGTCGATTTGGAACAGCGAATGCCACCAAGACAAAATCAAAGTGTTTTGTTAACGATATTTACCGAGCCAGAGGAACTGTGATTATATTTCATGACAACTGGATTTTCTCGAGTTAGATTTTAATCCAAATATTTAGGGAACTAGACAATACTGTTTGTTTTGTTTTGACTTAAAAGTTAGAGGATGAAAGCACTAACAATCCAAGAATTCAAACATGATGACACCTAAAACCCTCACCGTCGATCACAAAACATTTTTGAGACTGAATATTCATTTAGGACTCATTTTTTAACGGGATGTTGAATACGAACAACCATGGTCATACTAAACACAAGATACTACACATTTCAACGTTCTCCGTGGCACTATGCTCACTGATGCACAATTTACCTTCCTCTTTTTATAAGTATTTCTCCAAAATTCAATACAGCTAATTGGCATTTTTCCTGTGTTTGAGTAAATTAGAAATATAATTATTACGACCCAATATAAATCACGATGACTTTCGAGACGACTGTCGAACCTGAGTAACATCGAGATTCATATGCCAATCGATGTCTTGGCAGACTGAAAAACAGTCGGGTTTTACCATTTAATTCACCGAGGAAGGCGCGAGTCAGCGAGAGCGCAAACTCGCGAGGCGTGAAGTGCCATAAGTGTGGATTCTCGCATGAAATCTTGGAGACTTCCATCCGGAAGTGCTTGTGATGCAAGAGTCGCCCCAGTCTCACTTTGCATTTTCTCAGTCGCTTCAGACTTTTTTTGTTCCAAGATCGCTGTTATCGAACGATGGACCGCTTACGCAAACGTACGGACTGTTTTTGCAGCGTAATATCTTGTAGTGATTGTTAATAGTGATGACACAAGACATTTCATAAAGAGATGTGATTTTTGGGACGGATAAGTGATATTTCAAAGGAGTGCGCAATTAGCAATAAGGAGGATATAGCGTGTGCATTCGTAATAAAGCAGCATCGTGAGAATTTGTAATCAATTAAAGGCGGAGTTGCAAATGAGCCACTTTATGCATCAAATGATTGTAGAGTGAGAACGGCGGATATTACAGGGCGCAATAGAGGAGTTGTAGTTGCGTAGTTGAGAAGCGCATCTAACCGGTGCGGGAAAAATATATACAAAGATCTTGTGAAGCGGCAACATTGTGTTTTACAATGAACAATCATCAACTTTTTATCGTATATGATTCAATTCGCAACCATCTACATTACTACCACAAAACGGAACAAAAATTTATTATGGGATATGCCTCTGTCTAGTAGGCGGCTAACATGTCCAAAAGCTGGTTTTGAGGAAAGACGACCCAAGCTAACGTTGGTCAAAACCTTGTAACCAGCATTAGATTAGGCCTAACCTAAAGTTAATTTCCGAACCTCCAATATGCTAACCGGGGGTTATAGTGCTGTTGTTTAAACTGCTGCAAGCATGCCGGTTAGTTACTCTGTACCATGGCAACGTCTTTTATGTCAAAATAAGATTCCTTGAGCGCGTGAAAGTACAGACTGATGTTCCCACCGAACATGCACGTGAAGGTTGAAAATATCCATAAACCGCGTGCAAAAATTACCGGCAAAGGGGTTTGGTTACGTTATTCTAAAACTAGAGGTGCATCATGTATTTGTTATCTAACTGAAGGCAAGCAGTTGCGCGTGCGCAGTAACCACACGTCTGACCACATGAAATGCAGCTTGAGATTTTTATTGATCTCATGATAAACAGCACCAAGCACCCAACACCTTTTATGATCATTAATACCAATTTTATTGATTGTATATTAAAGCCGAGATAGTTTTGTATTCTTTTGATAAAAGACTTGTTTCGCTTGACGAAAGAGAGGTCTGGCAATAACAGGTCGGTGCCTTCAACTACTTCTCCACGTCACATATTTGTTTTAACCTCTTTTCAATACGTATTTCTCCATCTCTTTTTGGAGATGAAAACAAAGATCTTTTTAGCTAATTTCGACTTATGACAATCATCTCTAGTTACCATGGTTACCCTTAATCACTAGGTCAGTTGCCAGTAAGCATAGACGATTATTCAACTGAAGCATGAATTTCGCCCTTGATTTCAATTGGTCGAAAGCGTTTTCCATACTTGACTCCTTTGCATCGTGTTTTCCCTCCAAATACAGGAGAGGCGCATTTAAGTCTAGCAAAGGTGAAACTCTGATCAGAAAGACTCTATATGCACGTGTGTTATGTAAATACAATGATCGTCAAACTGGACGCACCGAAATAGTACGGTTTCAAAAGTGTAGGCTTCAATGCCCGAATTTGCGGTCCTGGCAAATCACACAAACAAACGTCCTCACTCGTTAGCACTTTTACCGGCAGGTAGAACTAGTAATGTATAGGTATATATCGTTAAAAGAGCAAGACAGCAAAGCACCCATAATTATTTGAGATCTTTTCGACAATCCGGTAGAATAAATCGTCATGGATAGAATTCTGAACGGCCATGAAAACAAAACTAAGTCTTCTCAAACCGACGGTCTTAACTGACAGACTGCCTCAATATTCCGAACTAAAAGTTTAGTTCACAGGCTATTCAATATTTACGCATAAGCGAGATACTTGAGCTGGAGATATTCAATTGATAAAAGTAGTTCAGTAAGCAGAATTTTCGAAGCTGGATTTTACGATTTGAGTCGAGTCGGAGATATTCTAGTCTTCTTTAACTGCTACTAAAGAAAATCGATTAATACGCTTGCTTATGTCCTCACAACTTATATGAAAATTCCAATTTCAGTTAAAAAGACTTCGTTTCACATTTTGCATCTTGGTGATCTTTAAAAATCGGCACGGATACCGACATTTACCGTTCCGACCACGTGGCTTGTGAGTCGAAAATCATGAAAAACTCTCAAATAGAAAAACATGATTCAAACAACTTATCTGTGGAGGTAAGGATTTCCAAGATTTGACGGTTAAGAACTTTGCATGATAGTCCCCCCTTAAGTCAGAAATTACGTTAAATTGAGTGGAACAAGGTGATGATACAATTCTCTACTCCGGAAACAACGAGGAGGACTGGTACGAGTAAGGGCTAATTGATCGTTTGCGTAGATGGACGGAAATTAAAACGATAAATAAGTACGTTAATTTTTCAGCAGTCAGTTACATAGAAATTATTCTTTTAGGTGAAAACTTAAGAGCTACGTTACCCCAACAAAATGCTGAAAATGCATTCATTTGTCTGTGCGACACAAACAATCCCACAATCCCTTACGCGTACCAGCCTTGTCACAGTTTCTGAAGTGGGAATAAGTTTTATAGCGAGGCAACGTTGCTTAGTAATTCTTTCTCAATGAAATGAATATCTCGAGCTCAAGTTGTCTATAATTGTGTCAAGTCCGGTTTTTGTTAGTG
This sequence comes from Pavona decussata, assembly GCF_977016875.1. NCBI lineage: Eukaryota > Metazoa > Cnidaria > Anthozoa > Scleractinia > Agariciidae > Pavona > Pavona decussata. The sequence continues at coordinate 4,207,896 of NW_028145509.1, read as the reverse complement.
AGTTTGTTTTCACTCTTGATCACCAGTGGCAAGCACAGTATACCCAACAGGCTTGTCACGTGACTTCTTGACCATCATCAACGCTGTTCCCGCCAAACAAGCAACACACATCACAAACAGAGTAATCATAAGAGCAGCACTGGAACCTAAATGGAAAGAAGTTCAGTTAATAAATTCCTAATAGGAAAGTTGCTTGCTGTTGTAGATTTAAAACTTAGAATTTCTTAGATCTGAAATTGATTTACCGGACAGAAAATACGGCATTCCGGGTAGTAAATATGACTAACAATGGGAATAGAAAATTGAATGTCTGTTTTATTTCCCGTAACAATAAGCTTTTAATGGTTAAGGAAAGCCGAAGTTTACAATTTCAGTAAGTAAACTTAATACACTTACAAGTGTTAGTACAAAACACTGTCAGAGCTTACCAGCTACAATTTCTCAGGAAAATGAAATGTTTCAAGTCTCAACTTAAATTTAAAAAAATCACAGACAATCAGTCTAAATTTAGAAACTTTATCATGGATTCAATTGCGTAATCTTGGCAAACCCGATGAAAAAAGATATCCCATAAAACATAATAAAATGTAAAAACACTTGGCAAACTCACGTTGTTTAAAATGCTACTTATATTCACTCACCACTCTTGTCCACAGTACTGTCACTCTTTTCCTCTCGCTTCTCACGTGCCAGGTAGAGTGGGCCCTGGGCCAAAGAGTACACGTCATTACCCATGTGATCGTTCATCTCACGTTTTCCTCGGCCACTTGATGGACATTTTTTAGTGCACTTGGAGCCTGGGTCAGTTGCATTGCATACAATCACGTGACAGTGAACAAACACGAATGGATGATCAGCAATGAACTTGAAGGCTTCCAGGCTAAACCGCTGGACACTGACTGAAGACGCGGAATGGTACTTCACTGTGACGTCACTCGGCCAGCTAAGACAAAAAAACCTTAATTTCATTCTTGTATCTCTTCCACAGTTACTAAAAATGCTATGTTTGGCAGGGAAGAGAAGATAATTGGCTGCTGATGCTGCAGAAAGAACAATTTGGGAACGTTTTTATATGTGACCCTCAATTATGATGTAGCAAGTGATGAATATGGGGTAACCTTTGCTTTAGTGTTGTAGCTGCCGGTTTATCCAAGGATGAAACGATACCACACCCAATGATCAGCATTGACATTTATTTAGCTTTACTATTTAGTTTGCTACCGAGTAATGACAAAACATGAGGGCAGATATCATGCCTTGAAAAACAAAATTTAATCGACGAATGAATACACAACAACTTGTTCACATAAAGGGTGTCGGGAAATGCATTCTATAAAGAAGTTTCTTATGATAATGTGTTTCCAACTGTATGGAAATTATTAGCTGTTGTCAGTGAGCCTGACGTTTTGAAGTCTGCCTTATTATAGACGGCATTTCGGCGGTCGGTTTCCCTCACCCTTTTGCAATGAACTCGTACTTCAAAGAACTCTTCCGATCCTGCGTAGGTGTGGCAAAACATCGATCAGCCATGATTGACAGCTTCTTGTCACTTGATTCCACCGACACTTCAAAGAACAAACGTTTGCGTAGCACTAGAGCTACAGGGAAATCACTCTTCATGTAAGGACTCACGAATCTCTTGTCAGGAAACATGTTTAGGGAGAGTGTAAAGTTTCCTTTGCCTTCATCGTTAAATACGAGTTTTCTGTTATTTGGTTTCCAACCAACTGATGACACCACGCCATATTTGGAGTAGTAACAGCTAAATTGAATTTCTATTTCACGCACGCGCGTTATGACATCCTTAGCAGCCACGGGGATTTCCAAAACTGCGTTGGAGTAGACGATGGTAGTGGGTGTATTTCTGCTTGTTGTCTTACAGCCAGTCAGCAGAGTTGTGAGGGAGAAGTATGCGCTTGTTTCCGTAGCTGTCCAGGAGTCGAAGATGCTCACGGTCGATACCACGGAGGAGAGACTTGGGAATAGTAATGGTCATATTATTGCTGTTGCACTGAATATCGACACCTGGAGCTAAAAATGAAAAAAAAAGGCTTATTAATTAGTGGCTAAGACTAGTAGCCGATAAAACGCGTCAATACGGCAAGGCCTCAGTTTGAGATTTTCCCGTAACGACCTCACTCTTGGTCATTAAGTAGTTAGTAATGGAACTGCTTTGATTAGAAGAAGGTGATTTAATGAAGAGAATCTATGAAAAACGTAAACACAACTCTAACAAGAAAGAGGCGGTATACAGATGATACCACATAAAGAAAAACGCAAGACAGATCCAAAGATAGTTATCTATTTGTTAAAGCAGAAAAAATAATAACTAAAATGAACGCACATTTATCGAAAACCGACAAAGATAGCAAACATTCTACTGTGACTGCAAAAGGATTGAAAAACCCCGCATACTTGTTCTTCTTATTAAAGTGGTGTTGCTAATATTATAATATCGATGTTTACCGTGACATGTTCTGTTATCTGCTGATAAGTTCAGTGCCGGGTCTGGACATTTACATTTAAAGCCCCCTGCGGTATTCACACACTTGTGACTGCAGCCGCCATTCTTTGTCACAGAACACTCGTTGATGTCTGCAAACAATCGATTTATAATATCAAGTTAATCGGTACCACTGCTTGTTTGTCTTATGTCAACAAAGTGAGTTTAAATAGAAACATCTTAAGATAATTATTTATCGGGAGACTCACCAACACATGAAATTGTCTTAGCCCTGTCTGTCCACTGTCCATTCGCCCCGCATTGTTTAAATGAGGAACCTTGTAGCTGGTATCCCTGTGGACATGTGAACGAGCATTTGGTGTTGTATTTCATCTGTGACGTCACACAACTGTTTGGTGATGTTTTGACAAGGCGGTTGATCGTTAGGGCAGGGCACTTTACAACTGAAATTAAAAATTTATTGAAAGTTAACATATAACTATATGTAAGCCAAACATTCGTCCCGTGGGAAACAATTAGTAATTGCAGGGCAACTTGATTGATGATTGACTATTATGCTATAAAAGCAACGTAAATTATTCATTACTAGGCGGCTGATGTAAACCAGCATTTTTTTTTCTGTTATTTTATATTATTTCACTGTTTGTTTCAGAAGACTGCTTGATTGATTAGAATCGTTTGTTTTTTTTCTTTTATTTATTTTGTTTTTTTCCTTTTTTAAGTATCTTTCCCACAATTGCAACAGATCAGCATCATTACTAACCATTACAGCGGACTGTGTTAACTTGTCGGCTCCAGACTCCTCTTTTCCCGCACTTAATAGATGATGGACCGCTGTGTCGGTATCCACGGGCGCAAGAAAACGAACAAGTTGATCCATAGCCTTGATTGGACGAGAGGCAATGGGAAAGAGACACTCGGACACCACTCCCCAGGGAATGAAGCTTTTGGCAATAATTAGCTGGAAAGGAAAGAAAAAGGTATGACTGGAAAGGAGCAAAAAGATAAAAATGGAAAGCGCTCTTTTTGACAATCAGCATCTCAGTTAAGGTTTTATTTCTAAGTGTCATGTTACCTGAAAAAAACATTTCTGTATGGTTTCTTTTGTGTCGACTAGTATCTCTTGAGCTGGGCAGGTTTATAGAGTATTTCAAGTAGCAAGTAGTTATTTGAAAAGTTATTAAGAGGGGAATGATTTTTTAGTAATCTAATTTCTAGCCACCTCCTACTAGCAAAATATAATCATGTAGGTGCTGAGTTGTTGAAAATCCGACATCTGAGTTTACTGTGAAACTCCGACATCCGAGTTGTAAAAATCCGGCATCCGAGTTGTGAAAATCCGACATCGGAGTTGAAAAAATCCGACATCGGAGTTGTGAAAAATCCGACGTCCAAGTTGTAAAAATCCTACATCCGAGTTTTAAAAATGAGAGCGAGAAACGATTGGATGATAGAAATAACTATCAGCCACTAGACAAACCAATGGTTAGAGATATTTCCCAGATAGTTAAACACCTCACTAATGCCCTTCACCAAGCAAGGTGCACAGACGAAATGAAGTTTATATGGTTGTAACAAAACACCAGATCCGCTTAGAATTCCATTGTTTTATACCCTCGTAAAAATTCACAAACCGACATTAGTCGGAATACCTATCATCCGTAGACAAACTAATTCAGCCAATAGCACAAATACAAAGACGAAACAAAGACGAAATAGAACATTTCATTTCGCACGCAAATTCTTACCACCCTACTACAAAGTTTACCGCTGAGGTCTCACAATTAGGAACAACATTCTTGGATACAACAGTCTATAAGGAAGAGAGAATCAAGAAAGAATGGATTCTCGACGTGTGCACGCATTAGAAACCTACTGAAACATTTCAGTAGACATATTACAGCATTCCCCACCTAACAGGCGTTAAAAAAAGGCTTCAGCGTGGAAGGAAAAGCTCTTAGGATTCTACGGACAAACTCTTCTAAAGTTACGTTTGAGGAGAACGTTAAAAAATTTAGAGCACGCCTGATCTCAAGAGATTATCCCAATTATCTGACGGGCAAATCCTCTCAGAAGTACACTTCGCAGATAGGACAAAAAGCTCAAACTCAAAAACAGGAAGTGCACAAGAAAATTCTACGCTTTGCGACACAATTTCAACCATCACTGCCATGTTTGAAAAACATTCTAATCGACAAATGGCATTTAATGTAAAACCAGTCATTGACTAAGAGAGATATATAAGGAACCTCCCTTGATCTCTTATAGAAAAGAAAAATCAGTTAAAGACAGGTTTGTATAAAGCAAAACTATCTGAAGGCTTTTATCAATACAATGGACACACAGCGGGAGTCGCGCATGTCTGTCAACCCAACATGCCAGCTCTGAAGGAAGTAACAACTCGGATGTCGGATTTTTACAACTCGGATGTCGGAGTTTCACAGTAAACTCAGATGTCAGATTTTCAACAACTCAGCACCTACAAGCTTCCGTATGCCGGCGGCCATGCTGGAGGTATAGAACAATAAGAAAGACATGTCAAAATATTTGCATAAAAATAAAAATATTTCCTAAAGGAAAATCGTTCTATTGTTTCGCTCCTCCAATATGGTTGCCACGAAAACTAGAACTAGAACGTTTTCATCCTAAAATCGGTGCATGTTTCTAAAATATGTAAATACATGATTCTCCACTCCAATTCATGAACTTAATTCTTTTGCGCACAGAATATTTCAGCTTTGCGGTTTTTGTCAGTGATCTAAATTGACGTGCACTAGCTGTCAAAATATACTTAATTCAAAATACTTTTTATGAAAGGTTCAGAGAGAATTTTTGGTCTAAAAACGGGCGCCTTTTGTTCAAAGGTCTCCTCCATACATTCACAATGGCTACACGGAAATTGATGTTCGGTAAATCAAGGATAACGTTTTTTGAAGCCTTCCAAATTGCAAGACTTTGGCAACAGGGCATTTCTATTTAATTTAGCTGTTCAGAGATACTGTAGAGTCATGCTAGGCAAGGCAAACCCAGTAACTCCACCAAGTACATCTCAGTCTTCCTCTCGAAAGTAATGTGCCACAAATGCTTCTTTTTCGCAAAATAAACTCCAGGGAGAGGTGGGTCGGTGATATAGAAGCAAAAAGCGAGGACTGGAACCGAGGTTACATTATTGCTACAGTTTTAAAAGAATTTTGAAAACAAATATGGCGACCGCGAATTTGTATTTCATAAAGACGTAATACCTAAAATATTTCTGTTTCATTATTTAATGAGCAGTTTCTCTAGGTTTTAAAGTGCGACTCAGTGAATTATTGAATATTTTGGATGATAAGTGCAGATGTCAATATTTTTATGATGCACAATTTGATCATGATGGCCGCTTGGTCAAAATATACTCAAACAACAGGACATGCAGTTCCTTAATTCAATTAGCTTACCTTGAGAACAAACTCTAAGCGTAAACAAGGAAAATCCAGCCAGAAATATCAATAGCCAGTGATAATAAGCCATCGACAACGAAACACTCAAAGTAATGTAATCTGCAAACGTTATGATAGCATCCACAGAAACGAACCTAAATGAGTAGAAGCTTTCTTTCTTCTGAATGAGAAAGTCTCTTTCCAAACTTTGTTTACATACACCAACACGTTTTATCCCATCCTCTGTAAACATTAAACCCTCATTCAATTCTTCCGGTTCATCTGTATCACGTGGCATCCATCACAACGTGATTTTTCCAAACTCGAGCATTGTTCTCCAAAGCACACCAAATTAACATTAAATTTCCTCTTTCATGCTCAATGATTTTAACTGATTTCCGTATTGCAAAAAAGTATTCTTTTAATGCATAGCAATTTTGAATGGAAACTTTTTTCATAAATCTTTGAACCGATCTTGTACGTACAGTAAGTCCTTTCCCTTCCGTACAGTAACTTAACTTACAACTGGTAACTCACAACTCGAACACCCCTCCAATAATCGTGTACAGAGCATCGTTTCCATTGGGATAACTGTTAAGAACTGCACAGTTATTTGCTTCTTAGGCTTCCTTAAACTCGCTTTCATTTGATGCTGTAGAAAAATAACAATTCATATACATGTACTGTTGTATCTCGAACTGCTGATAGCCGCCAGTCACAAGCAACTGCAATTTCCCAAGTGTATTAAAGAGCATAGTCAATACTGTACTTTCAGCGTAACATGTCAGTCGCCAGAAAACCCTTCGAATGAAATCCTCAGATGAATCTTAATCCATGGTGATAACAACGTTGTCGCAGCAGGCACGCGAGTGGAGATCAAAATGAAAACAGAAGTTATGAAAATTCAAATAAAAATGAGCTACCGGTGATTAATCAGTTATTTCACAAGTCGGCTGTTTAATGTTTTTATTATGTTATACAAGGTAGCCCTCACTTTTGTCCAACTGCATTTAGGATCTTTTAAGGGTGAGGGGGGCTGGAACAAAGGAACAAAGTAAAGTTTAATATCCTAAAACTAGGGAATATCCCTAAAGCTGACTTAATTATTTATTGCCACAATAATGTTCTTTGCTGTTATCCCTTGTAGATTTCTTATCCCCAAGAATGTTTTGCGAGTTATCACGCAACCCTTAAATCTCTAAGCGGTCCTCGGATTGAACCCTAAAGTGTGGCCATTTAGAAATAAACTGATCGGTGCTTTGAAAGATAGATATCATAGTGTTTGAGTTTGTAGATGAAACTGGCCTCAGGGATGACCATTCATGTTTACATGAAACCTACTACGCACTATTTTTAAGACATAGTGTAAACATGGTGGCTCTGACTTTTTAATGTGTTTGAGTTAAAACCTTAAGTGTCGCCACTTGAATAAAGAGCAATATTCACTTGCAATCGCTGTCGTCTCTTTTTAGTGATATTTGTGAACATTATTAAGATAAAAAGGTAAGTCTCAAGCTTTTCAGTCTATTTACATTTTACGTTTACATTTCAGCATTTTTTCTATTTACTTAAACCTGTGGCAATTCTAACATTTATAATCGCTGCATGATTTTGTTGAATACGCTCATCTTTGGTCATCATCGATATTTCCACGAAGTTAATTCATAACTGAGCAGCTGGAACTAAATCAGACTCTCGCACAGGAATGATTGAAGAGTCAAGCTTGATCGTGTTTGTCTCATTAATCACCATAGCTAGACTTCTGAACTGATTTCACCTGATTGAACATCGAAGGACTGCACTAGTTGAAGTCTTAAGCTTCACATTCATATCTATCAAAAAACAAATTCAAATGGATAATTTCGCTGCAGCTCAGTAGAAATTCGCTTTCGTCTTAGTCTTTGTATTATAGCTGAAATCATTTTAATCACGGCGAGGAGGAGAAACTCAGAAATTTTAAAAAAATCTAAAATCTAAAATAATATTAAGTATGTATCTGTAAAATCCGCTCACTCAGGACGAAAAGAGGACACAATTACAACGTTTTATTCAAATTAAGAGTGGCTAATTTCCCTTGGAACCAGTAAACTGTAATTGTTTACTTCACCACAAAAGAAAGTAAAATTGACCACTGAATAGAGTTTCCAACTTGAGCTTGTCTTGTATAATTTAACGGAAGAAATGTGAAATTAAAGTTGACTAAAGTTTTCAAGCGGCATAAAATAAAGCAGTATTACCTCAGACCGTCAAGAATTCTTGGTACACAAAAACTAAAAACAAATTTATGTAGCTGAGGTGGCAAGAGATTGAGCAAAAGAATTTGATGAGACGGTAAATAAATTACTGATAGATCATTAATATCCACCGAAATCAATCTAAAATCATTTGGTATTTAGTCCTGAGCGTTGATCAATGCTGAACTGATTTAATTTACAATCGATCTGTTATTAAGGCCACGTGGTGTCAGGATGACTTGGCAAAGAAAAGAAAACGCAAGTTCTGGCTTTCAGTAAGTTTATCCAGCCTTTACCTCAAATACGACTTTGTTTCACCAAACTAAGAGTGGCTAATTTCGCTCAGTACCCGTAAACTGTATTTGTTTACCCCATCAGACGGGAAAGTAAGATTGACCACAATAGGTTATGAATATTTTCCAACTCGAGCTTGTCGCGGATAATTTAACGGAAGTGATGTGAAATTAAAGTTGACTAAGGTTTTCAAGTACAAAATAGTTCAGTATTGCCTTAGACCGTAGAGAACTAAACAGAACTATAAACAATTCGCCACACGACAGTTGTTTTTAGCAATATATAGGTTAGAGTCTCTGCCGCACAAATGATTTGACAAAACTACGACTCGGTTTCTCATGTGTAGGTAGGCGAGATTTCACCGACAAAAAGGAATTGTTTTCATTGAGACAATTCCTATATGATCTTATTTCACTCTTTTCCTATTGGAGTTACCCTAGCCACACTCAAGCAATCGCAAATGCTCGAAGAAAAACAAAACACTCAAGATTAATTATAGTCTCGCCAAGTAAATAAACAGACCGCCGAAAATTACAAGACTAATATTTATAACTCTCTTTAGGAATTCCTCAGTGTATTTTCAACGGTATAGTTTTGTACCCTGAAGAAGGCAGCATTGCCGAAACGTCGGTTTCGAATTATCTTTCAGCGTCTATTTTATAACTTTTGAATTCACATTTATTGACTACACTGCTCAGTATTACAATTTTTATTACACAAGTGTATTTGCTGCACGGTCGATAGAGGGAACTCCCCTGTTTTCCTTGGTCAGTGATGGAGAAACGTAACTATTGTAAGCAGTAACAATAATAAAATAGAAGTTGTTGGAGGTTACTCTTTTCATCTAAGTACACAATAATTTCAAATTGCAAATGGCGATGACGCGGAGCAAATGTTATCGCTTATGAACCGATAATTTTTTCAAAAAAATGGATAACAACCTCAATTTTCAGTGGAAAAATTCATATCGGATCAGAGATGCTATTTGTTACTTATAGTATTACACAAACTGTACGTTTTAAATTACTATATGTGACTGCAGCCAAAAATGTCAGGGAAAGCAATATCAATGAGGGAAAGACAAAATGTTATGATTGACTTCCTTCAGTTTATCTGAATACTGGACCGACAGAAACACGTCATGCAGTACACTTAGTCACAGAAAGGCAAATTTATGCAGATCCCGCCGAAAGAGATTGAGCAAAAGATTTTGCTAACGCGGTAAATAAAGTACTAATAGATCTTGAATATCCACCGAAATCAATTTAAAATCATTTGATGTTTAGTCCTGAGCGTTAATCAGCGCTGACTTGATTTAATTTTACAATCGATCTGCCACGTAGTGTTAGGATGACTTGACAAAGAAAAGAAAACTCAATTTCTGGCTTTCAGTGAGTTCATCCAGCTTACCTTAAACACGACTTTGTTTCACCATACCGTGAATCGCACAATGACAAAAGATAGCCAACCGGAACCTTTAAAGCCAAGTTTTCGATTTGGAACAGCGAGTACCACTAAGACAAAATCAAAATGTTTTGTTAACGATATTTACTGAGCCAAGGAACTATGAATTTATTTCTTGACAACTGAATTTTCTCGAGTTAGCTTTTTATCCAAATATTTAAGGAACTAGGCAATGACTGTTTGTTTTGTTTTGACTTAAAAGGTTAGAAAATGATAGTACTAACAATCCAACAACTCTAACGTGATGACAGCTAAAACCCTCACCGTCGATCACAAAACATTTTTGAGACTGAATATTCATTTAGGACTCATTTTATCGGATGTTGAGGAGGAAGCAACCATGGTCAAACAGAACACAACATACAGCATATCACATTAACGTTCTTCGTGGCTCTTTGTACACTGATGAACAATTTGCCCGCCTCTTTTCGTCCATATTTTCCATAATTTCGATTCAGCTAATTGGCATTTTTCCTGTGCTTGAGTAGATTAGAAGTATAATTATTACGACCCAAAATAAATCTCGATGACTTTCGAGACGACTGTCGAACCTGAGTAATATCGAGATTCATATGCCACTCGCTGTCTTGGCAGACTGAAAAACAGTCGGTTTTTACTATAAAATTCACCGATTCAATTCAATTCAATTCAATTTTATTCACACTTATTTGAACGAAATACAATATATTTTATAGGAAGAAAAAATTAACATGCAGAGCAATTTTTTGAATGATTTTACCTTCTACGGAAAAGTGCGTAGTGGCCAAAGGAGCAAGGCTTTCGTGTTGGCCACTACCTCTGTGCAGTTAAATAAAATAGGGGGAAGTAGAATTTGTAACACTGGTTAATGAGCTCTGCTAGAGGAAGGTGCGAGTCACCAAGAGCGCAAACTCGCGAGGCGCGAAGCACCATAAGTGCGGATTCTCGCGCGAAATCTTGGAGACTTCCATCTAAAAATGCTAGTGATGGAAGATTCTCGCCCCAGTCTCACCCTGCATTTTCTCACTCGCTTCAGACATTTTTTGTTCCAAGACCGTTGCTGTTGAACGATGGACAAAAGCAAACGAGCGGACTAGTTTTGCAGCGTAATATCTTGGAGTTACTGTTAATTATTCTAATAATTACAATAATAATTATTATTAGTGACACGAGACAATAACACTGAGAGATTTGAGCTTTTGCGACATGCAATTTGAAGTGGCTAAATGATATTTTAAAGGAGTGCGCAATTTGCAATAATAAGGGCATAGCGTGTGTATTCGTAATAAAGCAGCATCGTGAATATTTGTTATCAATTAAAGGTAGAATTGTCAAAGGAGCCACTTTATGCATCAATGGCTGTAGAGTGAGCGCGGCGGATATTACAGGGCGCAATAGTGGAGTTGTAGTGGGGTCAGATTAGAAGTGCATCTAACCGGTGCGGGATAAATGTATACAAAGATCTTGTTAAGCGTAAACATTGTGTTTTGTAACGAAGAATCGTCAACTTTTTATTGAGTCAATTCGCAACCATCTACATAACTACAACAAAACGGAGCGAAAATTTATTATGGGATATGCCTACGTCTAGTAGGCGGCTAACATGTCCAACAATTAATTTTGAGGAATTAAAAGAGGACCCAAGCTAAAGTTGGTTAAAATATTGGTTACACCAACATTAGATTAGGCCTAACCTAAAGTTAATTTCCGAACCTTGAATATGCTAGCCCGAGGTTATATTGCTGTTGATTAAAGTGCGGGAAGCAGGCCAGTTAGTTACTCTGTACCATGGCAACGTCTTTTACGTCAAAATAAGATTCCCTGAGCGCGTGAAAGTACAGACTGATGCTCCCTTCGAACATGCAGTGTTTGGCTGATAAAGTAGAAGAGAATTTGCAAATTTTGCAATTAATAATTGTTACACCAGGGTGCGCTGTATATCAAACCGGAGTGTGTAACACCAAGTTGGCTATAAATGTTTGATATTCAACAAGCCCGAGTAACAAAAAATTCACAGGTCTTCTTTGAAATTGTTAGTGAAGTTGCAGTTCGGATAAAACAACATTGCAAAAAGTTCTAATATCAATAAATTTTCCTAAGAACGTTTCTGAGCTACGACCAAGAAATAGCTCAGGAAAGTAAATTATCGACGCTAAAAGGGTGTTATAACATGTCTTTTACCCGGCGGTGCAGCGTTCTTTTTTAATGAACAAGTGAACGAAATTGGCAGGAAGATGCACTGGTCCTTTCATTTAGGAAAGTTAACCCTTTGGGCGGCTGGTATATTATATTTGCAGGATCATACCAGAGGCTGAAAGATTGTAGGAAAAATTAATATTAAACATTAAGGTTGAAAATATCCATAAAGAGCGTGAAAAAAATACCGGCAAAGGAGTTGGGTTACGTTTTTCTAAAACTAGAGGGGCATCATGTATTTGTTCTCCAACTGAAGGCAAGCAGTTGCGCGTGCGCAGTAACCACACGTCTGACCACATTTTCGTTGCATGAAATACAACTTGACATTTTTATTGATCTCATGATAAACAGCACCAAGCACCCAACACCTTTTATAATTATAATGCTTATATGAATTGATTGTACAATAAAGTCGTGATAGTTTTGTATTCTCCTGATAAAAGTCGTGTTTCGCTTGAAGAAAAAAAAGGTCTGGCCTCAACAGTCAGTCTTCACCGAAAGGAAGTTAAAAGATAGCTAAAGATCGACATGCACTTGGCAATAACAGGACGGTGCTTTCAACTACTTCCCCACTGCGCACTTTTTTGTTTTAATCTCTTTTTGAAGTCGACGTATTTCTCCATTTCTTTTTTGGAGGCGAACACAAAGATCTTTTTAGCTAATTTCGACTTATGTCAATCATCTCTAGTTACCATGGTTACCCTTAATCACTAGTGCAGTTGCCAGTAAAAATAGATGATTATTCAACTGAAGCATGAGTTTCGCACTTGATTTCAATTGGTCGAAAGCGTTTTCCATACTTGACTCCTTTGCACTGTGATTTTCCTTCAAACACAGCAGAGGTGTATTTTAGTCTAAAAAGGTGAAACTCTGATCAGAAAGACTCCATATGCACGTGTGTTATGTAAACACAATGATCGTCAAACTGGACACACCGAAATAGTACAGTTTCAAAAGCGTACGTTTTAATGCCCGAGTTTGCGGTCGTGAAACACACTAACACGCGTCTTCACTTGTTGGCACTTTTACCGGCAGGTAGAACAAGTTGTGTATAGGTATATATCGTTAAAAGAGCAAATCAGCAAAGCACCCTTAATTATTTGAGATCTTTTCGACAATCCGGTAGAATAAATCGTCATGGGTAGAATTCTGAACAGCTATGAAAACAAAACTAAGTCTTCTCAAGCCAACGGTCTCATCTGACAAACTGCCTCAATATTCCGTACCAAAAGTTTAGTTCACACGCTATTCAGTATTTACGCATGAGCGAGATACTTGAGCTGGAGATATTCAATTGATAAAAGTAGTTTATTTAGCAGAAGTTTCGAAACTGGATTTTACGATGTGAATCCATTCGGATTCACATTCGGATTCACATCGCTACTGAAGGAAATCGATTAATACTCTTGCTTATGACGTCACAACCTATATTAAAATTCCAATTTCAGTTAAAAAGACTTCATGTCACGTTTTGCATCTTGGTGATCTTAAACAACCGTTTGAGGCCTTTTCCTGTTCCAATTATGTGACTTGCCAAATGTGACTGTGAGTCGAAAATCATGACTGAATATTACGTTAAATTGAGTGGAACAAGGTGTTGATACAATTCTCTACTCCGGAGACTACAGGGAGGACTGGTGCGATTAAGGGCTGATTGATCGTTTGCGTAAATGATGAAAATTGCAACGCTAAATAAGTACGTTAATTTCTCAGCAGTCAGTTACATTGAAAATGTTCTTTTAGGTGAAAACTGAAATAACAAGAGCTATAGCTATCCCGACAAGAAGGTGAAAATGCATTTATTTGTCTGTGTGATGTCCATCCGTCTACACGAACAATCCCACAATCCCTTACGCGTACCAGTCTTGTCACAGTTTCTGGAGTGGGGAATAAGTTTCATAGCGAGGCATACATTGCTTAGTAATTCTTTCTCAATGAAATAAATATCTCAAGCTCAAGTTGTCTATAATTGTGTCAAGTCCGGTTTTTGTTAGTGAGTTTGTTTTCACTCTTGATCACCAGTGGCAAGCACAGTATACCCGACAGGCTTGCCACGTGACTTCTTGACCATCATCAACGCTGTTCCCGCCAAACAAGCAACACACATCACAAACAGAGCAATCATAAGAGCAGCACTGGAACCTAAATGGAAAGAACTTCAGTTAATAAATTCCTAATAAAAAAGGTGCTTGCTGTTGTAGATTTAAAACTTAGAATTTCTTAGATCTGAAATTGATTTACCGGAAGGAAAACACGGCCTTCTGGGTTGTAAATATGACTAACAATAGGAGAAGAAATTTGAGTGTCTGTTTTATTTCCCAGTTAAGGGAAGCCGAAGTTTATAATTTCAGTGAGTAGCATTTTGAATCTCTTATTATTCAAACTTAATAAACTTAAAAGTGTTAGTACAAAACATTGACAGAGCTAACAAGCTACAATTTGTCTATTATTGGGTTTCCACGCGTACGTATTTATTTCTCAGGAAATGGAATGTTTCAAGTCTCAACTTAAATTTATCAATCACAGACAATCAGTCTAAATTTAGGAGCTTTATTATGGATTCAATTATGTAACTTTGGTAAACCTGCTGAAAAAAGATATCCCATAAAACATCGAAATGATAAAATGTAAAAACACCAGCAAACTCAATTCTGTTGTTTAAAATGCTACTTATATTCACTCACCACTCTTGTCCACAGTACTGTCACTCTTTTCCTCTCGCTTCTCACGTGCCAGGTGGAGTGGGCCCTGGGCCAAAGAGTACACGTCATTACCCATGTGATCGTTCACCTCACGTTTTCCTCGGCCACTTGATGGACATTTTTTAGCGCACTTGGAGCCTGGGTCAGTTGCATTGCATACAATCACGTGACAGAGAACAAACACGAATGGATGATCAGCAATGAACTTGAAGGCTTCAAAACTAAACCGCTGGGCACTGACTGAAGAAGCGGAATGGTACTTCACGGTGAAATCACTCGGGCATCTATGACAAAAAAATTCCTTAATGTCATATTTATATCTCTTCCATAGTTGCTAAAAATGCTATGTTTGGCAGGGGAGACAAGATAATTGGCTGCTGATACTGCAGAAAGAACAATTTGGGAACGTTTTTATATGTTTCCCTGTCCTCAATTATTATGTAGCAGGTGATGAATACGGGGTAACCTTTGTTCTCATCTTGTAGCTGCTGGTTTATCCAAGGATGGAAAGCTACGACACCAAATGATCAGCCTTGACATTTATATACCTTTACTATATAGTTTGCTAGTGAGTAATGACAGAACATGAGGGTGGATATCAGGTCCCTGAAAAACAAAGATTTAATCGGCGAAGAATTCACAAC